>NC_142039.1:5410250-5737000 GCF_982192425.1 Myodes glareolus
CTTGCACAAATATGGCATTTGTATTTTGGAAAGACACATCACCTTAAAATCACGACCAACACCTTATGTATGGGTCTATTGCGAAAAGTGGCCGAAGCCTTGTGAAGAGTCACTTGTAACGAGAGACATGTGGAGCGCGTAGATTCCAAACGGTGCCTACGATATTTATTTTGCCTTTACTTTATTTTGTTTTATTCTATCTTATTCACCTATCTCTTTCTCTCTGTTCTTTGCATGTTTGCGCATGTGTGTGTATGGGTGTGCTCATGTATGCAGGCATGTGTGGGGACCAGAAGTTGATAGCAGGATGCCTTCTTGAATTGCTTCTTCACTGGTTGATTGATACAGGGTCTCTCACTGGTCTTGGAGCTCACCAATTGACTAGACTGGATGTCTAGCAAGGGCCCTAGATCCACCTATCTCTGCCCCCTAGTGCCTAGGGTCATAGACTTGTGCCACCTCATCTGGCTTTTACATGGGTGCTGAGGATCTGAACTCAGGCCCTCTGGCTTGTACAGAAAACATTTTGCCCACTTACTTTGCCAGCTCCAAAATACCCCAGCGTTTGCTTTGACCCAGTGTATTTGATGATAGACATGAACTCTGAGCTTGGTGTGTGCATGTGAATCTCTTCTCGACTTTTACCTGTAGTAGTCTGAGCTGGCGTTGCTCCCCCAGCCGTCCCCAGGTTCGTCCACCGAGAGGCAAGTCCAGCTCTTGCTACGGCCCTCTGGTAGTTGTCATAGAGGGTCTTTCCATACTAGGGAGGGAAAAGAGTGGAGGAAATAAGTCCATTTATGTCAAAAGTTTGCCCTCAACAGCAAGATATATATTGAGAGAAAAAAGTACCATTATTCTGCTGGTTCAAGTTTCTTTTTCGGGGGTGGGGGTGTATTATTACAAGTTAAATAATTTTCTTGATTAGCAGAATTAGCGAATTCTCCCATTTGCACATCAGAGGATAGGGAGAGCCACAAAATTCTAATCACCTGTCTTAAGGTAGCTATTCCGTAGAGTTAGCACCTTCCTCTCCTTGTTTCCTTTCTATGGTGGGACCAAACTCGGCCTCACCCAGGCTAGGCGAGTGCTCTACCATTAAGGTACACAATCTCGAGTTTCTTTATTGCACGCCATGTTTGCAATTCTCTCTGAGAATCTGAAAAGTCTGTTTGGAAGTCAACTCTGATTCTCAGGCTGCTGGACAGGTGTGTGTTTGTACAGTCAGTCCTACACAACAGTAGGTGAGTGATTCCACTACCGAGGGACACAAAAGCAAGCAGATGAGACAACATCTGTACTGGGAGTGGTAAATGCTGGCCCTAGGGAGCAAGCTTGTTGGCTAACCCGCGGTCTCGTGAAGCTGAGTGCATTCTCACCTTGGCGATCCTTATTCCCATAACCCACTGTCGGAGAGTTCTTGCGTCATCACAGCAGAGGTATTTGATGTACTGAGACTCCTTCTGGATCTGAGGATGCTACATAGAAGCAGATTTGAAGGCAATTAATGGATTTCAATTTATTAAGATTCTAAAGCACCTTTCAAGAAAACTTAACGGAAAACTTTGACAAAGATGATTTACTGAGGTGATGACAAAAATTACTGGCAGCAGTTGTGGACCAGGAAGCAAGAGGTGCTGTTCTGAAGCCCAGGCTGGCCTTGAACGCATGACCCTCCACCTCAGCCTCCACAGTAGCTGAGAACACAGGCGGGCACGTCCAGCTGCAGGTGCTTTTGAAAACTGCTAAACTGGCAGCCCTGAGCTGTGCAACCTCAGCTGCTAAGGAGGCCGACGGAGGATCACCAGGTTGAGATCAGATTGAGAAACATAATGAAACCTTTTCTCAAAAGTAAGAGGGACCAAACAGGCTGGGGGTGTAGCTCGGCAGCGGCACACTTGCCTAGCGTGTGCTCACCCCTCAGCACTATTTTAAAAACAGAAAACAAAGGCCAAGCTTTGAACAGGCTCAATTAGCCTGCTATATGATTTAATGTATGTCAGTAATAGCTATTTCTCCCTTTTAAATACTGGAATCTTTCATGTCTGTTATGTGTTTGTTTCTCATTGAAAACCGAGTTGCTTCTCTATCAGATAAAGGAACTTACCTAATAAACATTTTGTGTCACAACACTAATACTTAGAAAAATTCTTGCCTTATTTCTCCCATCCACAAATTTAGCTCAGGGGTTATTTCTTTTACTGAGAATTCAGAGTTTTACAATCATCTCCCTTTCCTAACAATGATCTCATATTCACATGGACACATCCTTAAGTTGCAATGGGTGTGTATGTGTGTGCAGGGGTTATATAGTGTGTGTGTGTGTACAGGATATATATATATATGTACGGTGTGTGTTTGTGTGCACAGGGATTTTATATGTAGTGTGTACAGGGGTTTATATATGTATATATAATGTATGTATACAGGGATGTATGTACATATGGTGTGTGTACAGGGTGTGTGTATATATATATATAGTGTGTGTGTGTACATGGGTTTTATATATATTTAGTGTATGAATTTGTGTGTACAGGGGAGATACACACACACACACACATACATACACACACACACACAGTGTATATACAGAGGTTACATGGCCCCAGGAGTTCACAAGATTCTCAGCATCTCTCTCTCTCTTGATTCCCTTGTCCTGTGGCTTCCATTTCTGTTTGGCTCTGACTGAACTCTCTATTGGATCGGACTTCACCCGTTTTGTTTGTTGCTGGAGGTCTATGATGCTTAGCACATGCCTGACATGTGGTAGAACTGCAGCCTGGTTGTATAAATGATTGTTGAAAGAAACAAATAAGCATAGTGTTTATTATTGTATCAGAAATATTGAAGTCGTCGGGTAAGAAGCTGGCAACCAAACCTGAAATCTGAAATGAGTGTCATGCCAGTCTTCATGGGCGAGTATAACTTATATTATATTTTATTGTATAAAAAAGGACCAACTAAAATCTGTGTGGGTGCGTGTATGTGCATGTGTGTGCATGCGTGTTTCCTCAGCGCTCAGAGCAGCTTGCTAGTCTTGCCAGGGGAAGCATAAACGATGGTACTAAAGTTCAAAGAGAAGCCAGCAGATTTGGGAGCATCTGCCTCTGGCTGCCACGGGCAGACAAGGAGCAAAGCACCAACTCCTTTCTACGACACTGCCTAGACCTCTCTACTCTCGCATCCAGCACACTTGACAGCCTTCAGAAGAGTGGCCAATCTCAGGTGATCTGAGAACACAGCGCTGTGTCTTTGAGCTTCAGTGGACTATGAGGGAAGATGTGGACTGGTTGCTCTGCTAGACTTCTGATGTCCTAGATTTGACCTGCTCCCGCCCCCCTGCGAGACACACAGGCTGTAAGAACTCGGAAAGTCAGTTATTTCTGGCTTTAGAAATGATAAAAACTGATGTTTGGAGAGCCCCCTATATGTCTGAATTTATCCTGAGCCACTGAAGACAAAAAACCAGACTTTAAAGATATGTCAGAAAAAAAAAAAATAAAGAACCCAGAAAATTAAAGAACTCTTGTCTCTGTGGTCTTTCATGGCAACTGAGAAACGCTGACCCCCTTAGCTGGATTGTTTTCTTCCTTTAGGCCTTTTCAGCCCTCAGAATTTGCATCAGGTTGGCCTGGAAGCCAGTCCCTAACAGAGTCCTCTTTCCCGACTCCACCCAGAACTTGTTACTGTAGTTCTGCAGTTGGGCCAGCAGATGGCGGCAAATACTTTTGAATGGCTGCCGCACACTGCTTTGCTCTTGTGTTCAAAGCTTACTCACAGATTTTCAATGAAGTTCTGTTTTAGTACTGAAAACGTTACTCCAATGACCATGTTCTCTGAGGACCTTAAAATTGAAAGTATCAATCAAATCAATTTGTGTAGTCCAACAGCAAGAAGGATTTGTTGCATTAATTAACCTAAAGGTCAGATTGGTAAAACTGTGAGTCAGGCTCTTGGTAGCTGGACCGTGACATTCCATAGATGCCTGCAGCATTCTCAACAAAGAAATCTGCAAAACCAGATCAAAGGGCTTGTCCTCAGTCACAGCCACAGCTGCCTGGCCCACAGCAGAATTCTTGATCTGACTAACGTGTGAGGGGGTGTCGGTCTTGTCAGCAATTGACATTTAGGGGTGAGCGACTCAGCAGTTCTTAGGGCTTGCTCCAGAGTCCTGAAGACCAACATTTGGACCCCAGCGCTCACATAACAAGCTGGATACCCCACAAGCACCTGCACCCCAGCTCCACGTAGGACGGAGACAGGAGCATAGCTGGGTTTACAGATTTTCAGGCTAGCCGAGATATGAGGCCCAGGTTTAGGAAGAGACCCTGTCTCAGTGGAATAGACAGAAAGTCTTAGAAGAAGCCAGAGGCACTCTCTGACTTCTGTTTGTGTGTACTTGCGCACATTCACACACATATATGTACATAGATATTACAAATGTGTAAAGAAATATGTAGATAACATAATGAAAACCAAAATGTCTAATTTTTCCTTCTGTGACATTTAGAAATTTGGTATTGCTGCCTTGGGCTTATGTCACTATTAAATATTCCTTTTACTTTTGGTTTTGGTGTTTATCATATGAGTCAAGTTCTCAGAAGCAGTCTGCAGATGTACCGATTCTTTCTGAGAAAGTGTACATTCCACTCGAGCAGCGTTTGTTAAGTGTGTAGTTCACCTCACGACAGTAAAATATGCTCGTACCCTGAAACAAAAAGGCTTCTAACAGAAAACAGAAGCCTCTACAATCCTTCCCATCCCCCAGCTTTGTGGTTCTGAGGTGAGCTAGCTGCTGGACACCAAGTTCACAATGTGAAACTCTTCAGACTCTGTGGTGACGTCTCAGAATCTGCCACAGTGCTGGCTCTGGCCACCTCTCACAGGGCCTCACTTCCGTACAACTCAGACTATGGATGGGAAACTTTGCAAAAGGGCTTAAAGAAAACACTGGATCAATGCCACTGGCTGGAATGTTCCTCACGATTCCGTTGTCCCTGATCTTGAACAAGAGATGCGTTTAGGGCATGGCACAGCATATAAGTTCAAGGCCATTACTGAACGTTCTTGCTAAAAGGGATCCCAATGTCCTCAAAGCTTACAAAGTGAGCAAAAAGAACATTTGACAAGGTTAAGCAACTTGTCTCTGGCCAGAGGTTAATGTCAGAACCAAAGCTAGAATAAAAGCCCCTTTTGTTCAGCCGCTGGGAGCTGACAAATATAATCCCTGGGTATCACACCATGACTGAGGAATGATGACAGGGGGTAAAAATGTGATTATTCTCTGATTTCACAATAAAAATTTTAAAAAGACTGAAAAACTTTTTGCGTGAGTGCCAGAATGTTTTTAGAGTGTCAAGGAATTCTGTGGAAGGTTTGGAAAGAGATGGAATCTAGGGCGGGAAGGCGCTATAGACAAGGGCTTTTTGCAGAGGCAGTGCTGTTTCTCGGTGCTGGGAACCACCGGGCATTTCAAAACAGCGGAGGCTCTGTGGTTGATATGGAATGTGAACCTGAAGGAGGACGAGACAGAAGAAGAGCGAAAGGGAGACAATGGTACAAGATCAGACGGACTTCCGTCTCAAGGATCAGATTAGAAGTGGGAAGAGGAAGGGATTTCTCTTTCATAGCTTGGGGAAGCAGATGGCTACTACAGATTCCTGTCTGCTGTAAAAGAAACATCACCCCGCTCTGTATGAGACGTGTTTGTAGGCGTTGTCAGGGTCAGATGGGGTCATATTGAACTAGTGTATCCTCTAAATCCTCGGCTTCCCTGCCTTAGAGAAGAGGAGAAGAAACAGACACAGACATGCGCAGTGACGGTGACCGTGTGCTGATGCACAAGGGCCTGGAGCAGTAAGACAAGGGATGTAAGGTCACTAGGCCTGCCGCAGTAAGACAAGGGATGCAAGGACTATGGGAAACTTCCAGAGCCCAGAAAAAGGCACAGAACAGATATCTCTAGACTTTTCTGGAATTTAACTCGGCATTTTTCTTTGTTCCTTTTTGAAACAGGGTCTCAGTTGCCCAGGGTGGCCTTGAACTTGTGACCCTTCTGCTGCAGAGTCCTTAGTGATGGGAGTTACCATGCCAGGCTCTAGTGCTGATTTGTGTGTGTGTGTGTGTGTGTGTGTGTGTCTGTCTGTCTGTCTGTTTGTGTGTGTCTGTGTCCTATGTGTAGATCAGAGGAAAACTTTATGGGAACCAGTTCCCTCCTGCCCCAAGGTTCTGGATATTGAACTCAGGTTGTCAGGCTTGCATGACAGGCGCTTGCCCCCAACCCTGATTATGATTTTTAGAATACAAGAGCACTAAATCTCTTTTGCTTTAAGTCAATTAGTTATTAGTGTGTTAGGGAAGGAGTGAATGGGAAATTACTATAGGGTGATGGGACCATTAGTTTTGGGAGGGATTGCTGAGAGAGGTAAGGGTGGAGAGGAGCCGCTGGGTTTGTCGTCACTACAGGTGAGAGAAGGTGAGAATACTGCCACAGATTAGGAATATTTTGCATACAGGCAGTGGCTAGAGCTGTGGCTAGGAATCTGAATTCTCAGAGAACTCTGCAGTATGGTAAGGATCACACTCAAGCACAATTAGGCCAAGTGTATATGGCCGTTCCTCTGCTCTTGGCTGTAAACCTGAAGCTTTCTAGGAGTTGCAGCAGAAACCCTATTTACAGGAAAGCCCTGCTTTAACTACCTTGTGCAATCTTTGTGGATAATGTTTTTGCCTTATGAGTTTGTAATCCTACCCCAAGGTACCTTTGGAACTACCCTATGCTCTCATTTACTGAAAAAGAGAGAAAGGTTTTCTTGGCACGAGAGTCACTAAGAGGGACATGACTCCCCAGCCACGCTGGAGTGTTCTTATCACTTCACTGAGATCCTCTTTCCCTCAGTCCTCTGCTTAACTGCATGCCAACCTTTCTTCTAAGTAAACCCCAACTCTACTTCAAAGAGGCACCTCCTAAAATCCTTTTGGCCGCCAAGTCAAGGATCCGACTTCATCTGAGTGGAGGTCTATGAGAATACGGAAAGGCACCAGGTTGCTGGCGTCGTCCTGGGCTGCGCCATCACTAATAGTGGGGAAGAGCCCCCAGGTTGCTGGCATCCTCCTGGGCTGCGCCATCACTGATAGTGGGGAAGAGCCCCCAGGATGCTGGCTTCGTCCTGGGCTGCGCCATCACTAATAGCGGGGAAGAGCAGCATCGGAGCCGCACTACTGAACTCTCGTCCTGATTCGGCCACTTAGAGCTCAATTCTACTTTCATGAACAAAATGCTCTGTAACTGTTCCCCATTATTCTCACCATCCTTTCAATATGGGCAGTGGGCACGGATGTGCAAAACCCAGAATGAGGCCGGGCGCTTTCCTCAGCTCTCCTCCTTCTGACCTACACCTTGAACTCAAGGGTCCAGTTCCTGGAGGGTTTTCCTTCAGTTACAACTGCCCTGTCACTTCATTTATGTCTTTTGTCAAATGTCACTCTTCTCCCCTGACCACCCCGCCCAAGGGAACCCTGGCCCCAGTAGGCTCTGCCCCTTCCCCTGCTCTGTATCGATTTCCCAGCTGTATTATTTTTTACATGACAACACATTGCGTTTTTCTTCATGGTCAGTCCCTCATACTGACCATGAACGTGATGGAAACAGGGATTATTGTAGGTTGTGTTTACTTCTGTGTTCTCTGCCCCTGGAATGCACTCAGAGAGCTGCCGTCCAATAATTACTGAGTACACGAGTAAGGGAATGAATCCAGCTCCCTGCTTTGCTTTAGCCCTTGACAGCCATGGTTCTGGGTGCCCCTTGATGAGCACAGATTTCTCAACAGCCGCAATGTCAGTATTTGAGGCCATGCCATTCTTTGGTGTGGGTTTGTTTTGTGTAGTGCTGATATCTGATGACTTTGCCTTCTACTAGATGCCAGTAAGTAGTATCTGGTCCCTGCCCCAACTTACGAATACCAGAATGTCTCTGGACATCACGGCATGTCTGCCAGGAATCAGACGGCTATGGCTGAGAATCACAGGGACAGTGTCGTGCTGACTAGGCTGGCATGGGATTCATGACTGCTAAAATTAAATTAAATTAAAATTGCTAAAAATGGTTACATAGTAACAAAAAGACCAGGATGTCTAAATAAAAGCCACAAAATACTGAGTCCTTAGTGAAGCCAAGAATTCCAGGCAATTATTTGATTATAATAAACAATGGTAATTGTGAATGGAGAAAAATGATTGAATATGATTGGCTATAATGATATTAACCTAAGAACAAATGCAAACAAACTTATCTTGGTCTTAAGTCCAGAGTTCTCGAGGCCAAAAGGCACTCAACACGTCAAGTGAGGGTGTAAAATAACTATCTACTGATCTGATGGACTGAGATGCTAACTTAAAACACGTAAGCTGCATCAAATTTCAGATAATACATATGTCCTCCCAACAACATGTCCCTTTAAAAGTTCCAAACCTAAACCTGGCATGGTGGGAGCCGCCTGCAATCCCAGCACTTGGAAGGTGCGAGCAAGAGAATCAGGTCCCTAGGACAGCCTCAGCTACAGAGCCACCTTGAGGCCAGCCTGGGATACATGAGACTTATAATTTCAAAAAAACTTTGTACAGTGGAACAAGAATAAAATAAGTAAAGAATTGAAAACTGGTCTGTTTTATTAACGGGAATCTTAAATTAATTTGCTCAAAATATGGAACTTACATTTCTAGAATTGATAAAGGCCCAGAAAGATTTAAAACTTTAGGATCAGACAGGCTTTCAGGTACACAACAAGTTGATAGATATCACAGCACTTTGTTATTTTAACTTTGTTATTTTGGTTTAAAACTACACATTTTATGATATAATACTTAAAATTTAAGAAATCACATTGACCACAGTTCCTCAGAAGCGAATACTAACTGAAATGGCTGGGAAGCCTAACTCAGTAGCTCATTACGTACCTTTAGAACAAAGCAGTGGTCGGTGGGGGCTTTGTATTTCAGTTTGCACTGAACCCCATAGTAAATGTTAACGTTTTCAAACTGTATAAAGCACGCCAGATCTCGGGATGTCTGAAAGACAGGGAAACAATCTGTCTGAGATGGTAATTACTCATTTCCCCAGGTTCTTCTTGACGCGGCCACAAAGGGTTTCACCTCCGTAGATAAAACAGGGAATTTTAAGATAGTTTATATGAACATCTTCCCCACACAGTTTTCTTTAAGTCAAGCCTACATAAAAGACAACAGACAGCTGGTGTCTGATCCGCAATGGGATGAAAGACGACATTGTTATCCTAGCATCCGCTGAGGACTGTGGGAGTCAGAACAGGCTGATCGTGTGCTGTTGCTACTGATCCAATCATGACAAGGTGACCACTGCTGGAGACTTCGCTGTGACTTCGCTATTTGAAATCAGTGACAGTTTGTAAATGACCATTAGAAAATAAAAGCAAGTTCCCTCAGGATGAAGAATGAGAGCTAAATTTGATGCTCTGTAAATCAGCACACACTTCAGGCTCTGTCATGCTTTCTCCTTAGGCTGGCAGGGTTGCCATGGAAACAGAGACCTCTCCTCTGTGGATAAAATGTGTTGTGAAAATGGCAGTCTCTAATTTACATATTTGGTTTCACTTGGATCACACGCTTGTTCCACTACTCGCCTATCCTTTCTTGGATGCTCCAGGACCCCCATCCAGTTGCTGAATAAAGAATGCAGGTCACCATAGGCAACAACTTACTCCTTTATGCAGGGCAGGGCATTCTTCTTGTATATTTTTGGGGAGTTTTGAAGTTTTAATTAAAAAACAACATACATTCACCACATTAAATTTATACAGTACACATTTTCTTTACTAGCTTTCTCTGCCTCTTATTTTTTAATTCCCCCCATAGAGGTAACACACATAAACTAGACTGATACACTCCTAAATGTTCTTGAGTACTTTTTTCTTTCGTTATATTTACCTATTAATTGTCTGTATATCTATCTGTCTATCTATCTGTCTGTCTGTCTATCTATCTATCTATCTATCTATCTATCTATCTATCTATCTATCTATCATCTATCTATAGGTTTTAGGCATAGATGGACCCACTTATACATATACTTTACATATGATGAATAGTTATATTTGGTCATACATGTTGGAAGTGTCTGACTATGTAGCTAGTCCTTAAAGTCTTGTTTGGTATCTTCATCTATAAAGTTACTTAAAGCAATTTTGTGTAGTCAACACTGTTGATTTTCTCCTTTGTAATTTTGAATTTTATTCTTGATTAAGAAAAGTCTTTGTGCACTAAGATTAAGAAAATATCAACTCATATTTTCTTTTATGGCTTTAGAATAGTTTTTCTAAAGACATCTTGATGGAATTAGGATTTGAGCTGGTTCATCGGCTGATGTACAGAACTTTGAAAATAGGTGTGCAATTGTTTCAGCGCTATTTATTGTCTTGGATTCTACATTGTGTCCCTACTACTGTACGATTCTGCTCTTCAGTTCCCCGCATTAGTTGGCTCTTTGTTTATCTGTTCATGTATAAGTGCTTTCTTTTCACTGTAATGGGATGCTTAACATCTAAGATATCAATGGTTTTCACAGTTTTGAAAGGGGTCTATTTGGGGACAGTATTTCTTTCTGATTAATTTTGCAGGCAGTCTTGGAATTTTAAGTAAGAAAAATGTAACTGTAATTTTCATAGGTTGATAAAAGCAGTTTCTATGTTAAATTTTCTAGTTTGTGCAATGTACATCTTGAACATTTTTGTTAATTACTATATATTCTACACTTGTCACTCCTGTTCTGCAAGTCTTAAATTATGTCTCATTTGCATATTGCTTGTATAAAGCAAGACGATTTCTTACTTGGCCAGTTTGTTCGGTCACAGTCATTTTCCAGGCGACTGTATTCTTTTGTCAGACAAGCACGCCAGGTGTGGACAATATGCTTTGGTCTCTTTCCCCAGTGACTGTCCTGCTGACTTCCCTCTGACCTCCACCCCAGCGTTCACGGTAATGACCAGATAAGTTGCTCAACTCTAACGTGAACGCAGCCTGTATCGCTCAGTGAACTGCCTGTCCTGGGCGTATTTATATGTCTCATATTTAACTGATTAGGACATATCCGCTGTAAAGAAAATCAAATCATCTGTGGGACATATTGCGAGTCTAGTGGGACGATGCTGCAAGTCCCGTGTGGGACTGGAGCAAAGGTAGCCGAGGGAGGAAGGATCAGGTCTAAGTGGGGCGACACCTGCCTTGCATCAAGAGTTACCCATAATAGCCACAGACATAGTGGGGTCGCCTCACTAGTGATGACCACCTGTTTGGGGAGGTGGGTAAACCTTATTAGAGGAAATCTGCACTCCATACATACGTTCTTTGTCAAAGGCCTGCGCTTGGCTTACCCTAGACAGGGGTATATTCTAAAGTTTTTTTATAGGCAAACAAAAATGAGCTGTCCCAATTCTCCAAGAAAAGTCCCAGCAAAGGTTAAAGATCAGAGCCTCTGTTAAAATTACATTTAGTATAACAATTTACTGTGTTTGTAGATTTGAGCCAATAATGCCAGCTTGCCAGGCAAAATTTAAATGACGTCTAAAATTCTGTGATAAATTAAGAAGCGTAGCGAATTCAGTGAACCTCTGATAACAATTTGGCTGTGCAGAATATAAGATTTAAAATTCATAAATTTTAAAGAAGTGTAGATTCTAAGACTTGTAACACCACTAAGAATTTAAATAAAATAAGTTTGATCATAATGACTGCAGAACAAGAGGGCTGATATGAAGAAAAATTCAGAATAGTGTAGGCTCGGTAGGAGGTAAGTTTACCTGGTGAGCCATCTTGATGGCTCATGTATTTTATCTTTATACTCAAGAGAAAGCTGTGAAAACGCAAATGTACTTCTACAATTTCCTATTGTAGAGCATATACTTGGGTAGATTTTGTAGCTCCACAGAGTCTGCAGAGCCAGGATGCAGCCAAGCTTTTCTTCTCTTGTGATTGTGGCAGTTTGTACTGGGAACGGCCCCCAGAGCCCCACAGGCTAACGCACCACTGGGAGGCGGTAGAGAAGACATCAGGAGGTGGGACTGGTTGGGAGCTCTCAGAAGGGGGCTGTGGGACTCTGGCTTCTTCTCTCCTTTGCTTCTGCTCTGAGGTAAGGAAGGCCTTCCTCTGCCACATTCCCTCCCTAAGAGGAGCTGTCTTGCCACAGGTTCAAAACAACAGGCTGATTTCCAAAACTGAGCCAAAATAAACCTGTCTTAAAAAAATTACTCCTTTTAATTTTTGAGATTATACTTGTTTTTTGAGATTATAAATGGTTTCCCCCTTACCCTTTCCTCCCTCCAAATTCTCCCATCCTTACTTTCTTTCAAATTCATGGCCTCTTTTTCATTAACTGTACAACTTACATATGTGCATACACACATGCAACAGTCTCAGTTTATATAATGTTACTTCTATGTAAGTTTTCAGGGCTGACTATTGGGTACTGGAAACCCAATTGGCGTGCTTGTCCCTGGGGAGGAGTATGTCTCCACTCTCAGCATTCCTAGTTGCTGTTATTCTTTGCACAGAGCTGAAGCTCCCTTGGCTTTCCCCGACCACATTAGCCATGACTATTGTCCTTTTTTAAAGAAGGAATGTTTCTTTTTATGCGCATTGGTGTTTTGCCTGCATTTGTCTGTGTGAGGTGTCAGATCCCCTAGAATGGGAGTTACAGACAGTTGCCAGCTGCCATGTGGGTGCTGGGAACTGAACTCAGGACCTGTGGAAGAGCAGTCTGTGCTCTTAACGTCTGAGTCATTTATTCAGTCCCTACTGTCCTTGTTCATGCGTGTTTATGCAATCGTGCTGGTGAGACTTTATGGGTGTAGCGTTTGATGGAGACACAGTCTCACAGCAAACTCCTTGTTCCTTTGTCTCTTACAACCTTTCTACTCCGTCTTCTGTGATGACCCCTGAGCCTTAGGTGCGGGATAAACGTCGTCTTAGAATCCGATTATCTCGGGTGTGTTGTTATAGTAATGAAAAGCTGACTGACCTTTGTCTTTCCTTTGGGAACATAATAAATTCCAGAAGCCCTCAGAAGAAAGTAGCGTCGTTTCCAGGATTTCTTCCCATCTTCTTTCAAATAAAGAGCTCCTTCAAGTTCTGGTACGATGATGGATGTGCCACAGAAACTTTCCTGAAATTGGAATCCAGAGGCATAAAACACATGTTCGGTTCACATGTAAAGAATAGTTCCAGTTTAAGTCAATTCTGTTGGAAATGGATGAAACACGTTTTCTTTAGCTCATGCTGTCTGCAATGAGGAGGAAAGAACACAGTGTCAGGGGTCCAGGGTCCTGGCTTCCAGGCCAAGACTTCCTGGTCACTGAGCTCTGTACCTGTGGATCACTAAATCTCAGTTCCCATCTTGGTAAAAATGGAGTATTAGTTGCATTTTGTCTGTGAGTATAATCTTATTATATTATAGAGGTAACTATTCAATAAAGCCTTCTAATGTTATGATAAGTGGAACATAAAAATTCCTCTCCACTTAAGTAAGGCATGGTGGCTCTTGCCCATACTGTCAGCACTTAGGGAGGCTTAGGCAGGAGACTTGCCATGACTATGAGGCCAGCCTGGGTTAGTAAGTTCTAGGCAAGCCTTGCATATAAAATGAGACCCTATCTCAAAACAAAAAAAGCAAACCGAAAAGGAGAGTTAACATTTTATTGCCATTAAGTAGTAAAATTATATAATTCTACAACAAAATAAATTAATATTTTTTGAAAAGTTTTTTTTTGGTTGTTAGAGAGAGGTTTCTCTGAGTAGTTTTGGAGCCTGTCCTGGAACTCACTCTTTAGATTAGGCTGACCTTTAGCTCACAGAGATCTGTCTGCCTCTGCCTCCTGAGTGACGGGATTAAAGGTATGCACTACCACTGCCCGACTTTTTAAAAAAGAGTTTATTATTTATTTTATACCTATTCAGCCCACAAATTAGTATTTTATTATTGGAAGTTTTCAGACATGAGAAAGGCCATTATTAATATAATAATAAACAGAAAAATGTGCATTTTCTAGGTATAAATTTTCAAAAAATAAAACATGCATAGGAATGTATAAACCTCCATAAATTTCTTTTTAAAAAGCAATTAGATAAATTGCATATTATTTTATCTTTTTGCTCCAATACCCAGTTATTGTTTTCTTTCAATAATATAATTCTCAGTATAGTTTCAGAAATACAAAATAATTTAACTTGCATCCTCCAGAGTAAACTTCTGTGCAGGAGAACCAGAGAACAGCTCTGTCCACATTCCTCCCAGTGGCCCTCCAGCTCAGGTATTAGTTGGCTTGTCAATCATCTATTAAGAGTATCTGAATATTTGACCCAAAGCTGACAGCAGAACAAGGCAGATTTCTCATAGCATAACAGGCTTTGTTTTTTCATTCACATTCAGCTATACATGGTTTTGAAATCTAATCCCAAGGACTAATCATGCAACTGTATCAATTCATGCACAAGCAAATGTTCTCCTATAGATCCATGGTGTGGGATTCCCCTCTGTATGCTGTGAATATGGTCTATTGCCATTGGTTAGTAAAGAAGGTGTTTCAGCCAGTGGCTTGGCAGACTAGAGCAAGGCAGAAATTCCAAGCCATGTAAAGATGGAATATACACAGACAGTTTGGATTACGTATATTATTGTGTTTTCTTTGATTTTTTTTGAATGTGAAGGAGCTAGGTACAGAGACATTTCATTGTATGGCTGCTAAGCTAAACCAACATATATGTTTTAAAGGTGTCTTGACTTCAAAATTTGGATCTAAGGATTTATTGCTTTGGAAAAGAGGTTCTGCTTTTGTTTCCACGGAGGATGAGAACCTGTGGATGCCTTCCAGACTAATGTGGTTTGATGAACCAAGACCCCTGAAAGGTTGCCATGAACACCCCAAAATACTTTGTCCAACAAAAAGCAGGAAGCAGTTTGGAGAGAACTATGCTCCAATTCCCAAATATTGTCTATAAATGTTTGTTTACATTTAAAGGGGAATATGATATAGAGATGAATACTATGTATTGATATGGATCTTGGTCTACTGATGCAAATTTAAGGTCAATTTTGTTATATGTATATTTCTGCTCTTGATTAGGGTATTGTGTTTGTATGGCTCATTTAAAAATGTAATGTATGATTAAGAAATACAGGTTAATAGATAGTCATCTATAATAGTCAAGCTTGTAGTCATGTTAGTTAGATTTTCTAGATATACAGAGATATACTTCAGATGGATAGTTATTCTTCAAATCTTTCAAAGACTAACAGAATATGGCCTTTAAAATGTTTTAAGAACTTAGGGCTTTTCATGACAATGACACATCTTCTCCTGGCTGCACCAATCTACTTCAAGAGGATGATGGGCATCAAAGAGGCTCCTTACAAAGTTTGTTAGCCATTTGGTCTAGTAACTGTTCTTGCCTGGACTGCCTGATGTTATGCTGTATGAACTGACTATGTAGGGCTGACAGGAAGATGACTGCTGAAGTTGCCTAAAGAAGGTGAGACAATCCTTCAGAATGCTTGCTTCATGGAAGAGTCTGTCAGACACTCTGCAGGACACAGAAGAAAGCAACCAATGGACTTTGCCATTACAAGGCAGAACAGATCTTCAAATTTCCTGTTTCATGGAAAAGTATGCTCGATACTATGGGGCTGTAGGTCAAAGATGGATGCCCCAGTGTTGCCAAAGAACTTTGGGTGACTGTCTAGGCTGCAAGATGTCTCTGTCAACTCTAAAGTTTTGAAAGCTGCTTACAATAAAGTTCCTGTTAACTTAAGTAATATTATATCCTTCTGGAGTCTTTGATGGAGTTGAAGAAAGATAGTTCTAATTATAAAAGATAGGTTAGATATAAAACTTTAGACTCACCAATATAGGATAGATGATAGAGTGTTTTCCTTAATTTGTCAAATGTAACAGGATTAAATATTGTATCTATAATTCTTGCTTGCTAACTGTTTTGTTGTTTGTAATCTTGCTATGTTAAAGTTAAAGCCTTCCTTTTTAATTAGACAGAAAAGGGGAAGTGATGTGGAATTTCCCCTATGTATGCTGTGAATAGGTTTTATTGCTATTGGCTAATAAAGAAGCTGTTTTGGTCAGTGACTTAGCAGAATAGAGCAAGGTGGGAACTCCAAGCAGATAGAGAGGGAAAGAAGGCAGAGTCAGGGAGACACCATGTAGCCACGGAGGAAGACAGATGCCCCTGAACCTTGCCAGTAAACCATGAGCCTTGTGCTAATACACAGAATAATAGAAATGGGTTAATTTAAGATGTAACAGCTAGCTAGAAATATGTTTAAGCTATTGGTCAAATATTATTGTAATTAATATAATTTCTGTGTGATTATTTCTGGTCTGGGTGGTAGGGAAACAAATAAGTGGTCTCTGCCTATAGACAGAGAATTTCTAATCCTCTCTTTTGGGGAGACCTGGTTTTTTTTTTTTTATTGTTCTAGAGCAGTGGTTTTCAACCTTCCTGATCCTTTGACCCTTAATGCAGTTCTTCCTGTTGTGGTGACTACCAACCATAAAATTACTTTCATTGCTACTTCATAACTCTAATTTTGCTACTGTTGTGAATTATAATGTAACTATATGATATGCAGATATAGTTTTATTATTACAAATAAAACATAATTAAAGCACAGTGGTTAATCAAAAAGCAATACGTTACTGTATATTGTGAAATATATGAAGATAGCTTTAATAATTCAAAAGAGAGATGGCATAGTTCAGGCAACACAGTCATTAAAGTTTCCTTTGATTTGCTAATATTTGCATCTACCACACTGAATATAAAAGGACCAATGGGCATCCCATATATATATATATACATATACATATATATGTATATGTGAAAGCACACACACATACATACACACATTTCGTGGTGGTTGATTATCTTAACGGTATACAGTTTTATGTTGACCCATAATTAGAATTCATGCAGTGTTGCTTTCAGCAGAGGACTTGCTCTCTACACACGTGACTGAACTACATACACACGCTATGATGCCAATCCTGTCACATACAGCTATATGTTCAGGGTGTATGTGATGGGTTTGGACTGATGATGTTTTCACGTATGTGGGCAGACCCGCCTGGAGACAAATAGAGGAGCAGTGTCTCAGTACCTAAGACTGTCAGAAATAGGTGTTTTCCAATGTTCTTAGGTCCTAGGAAAGGGTTGTTTAACCCCCAGGTTGAGAACCTCTGTTCTAGAGTCTAGCGGCTGGAAGCAGAAAGGACATCTCATTTTCATTGTTGGACTTCTGTTGAAATTCCGATTGCATTTGCAGTCCAGAACCAGGCCTGGAAAAGCATGTTCAGGACCTTGGGAATGGCAACAAGGTCAACCTGCTCTGGCTTTTGTTTAGACCTTCTGGAATGTGATGGGGATGGAAACATAGAAGGTGTACCCATTGGGGAACAGAATATGGCACTCCTTAGTGTCAGGAAATTGGTTCCATAGGTGCTGTGTTCATCAGCAGGTCTGAACTTCCAAGAGACAGATCTAATAATTTCAGAAAGATCAGCATACATTTGGAGTGAATCAAGTCAATTTGCCTGGGGCTCTAGGATGCCCGTGTATCACCTAGACCTGCAAGAGGGCCTTGGTCTTTAGCATTGTTGCCTTAATAGCTTCCAGTGACGGCTACTGTTAGGGAACTTCTGGGATGTGCCCAAGTGGTGACCATCAAAGGCACTGGACATTTACTACCAGTCTGGATCTCTGTGATGATCCCATTTGCTACATGATACCATTTGCTACTGAGACTCACAGACGCAAGTTCCAGCCATTAGCACATGAACATGATAGGAGCTGAGTCACATCCTAAATGACATCTCTACCTTTAGACCTCACACTAGAAGAATCTCACCAAAGACAATTATTTGGAAATACATACACCTGAGTCTTTAGAACCTTTCTGAAGTGGATTGTATATGTCACAATGAGTTTTATGAGAATTTGTGTCTTTTTAGTGAAAGAATTCCTAATTCAATTTCATAAAAGCAAACCATTTTGTCTAAAGTCATACTTCTTTACAGGCGACTCCAGAAAGCCATTGAATTATCTAAGTGGCTATCACTTGGTAATAACTAGCATTTACAAGCAATTCTATGGAGCATTTCAGAATTTTCCATTGTCGTGTGGGGAAATAATAAGTCCAGCACACGCCCTTTGTGTTTATCACACTTTACAAAGCGAGGCTCACCTCCAGTAAGGATTCTTTGTTTTTAGCATTCATTTTCTCATTGGTTTCCTTGTTTTCTTTCTTCCCCTTGTTATCCAAGTAGAAATTCTAGATAAAACATAAGATATCAGATCAGTAAATATTCATTACTTCAATGGATACTGCAAGGAACTGGTGATCTTGCTGGAGAGAGAAGCTGTTACCGTGTGAGAAGGTAACACAACAGAACAGAAGTAACTCTATTAGTGAGGCAACACCAACTGCTGCATCACCCAAGCCCAAGCAGGGTCTTCATTTCTGCCCAGAAAGCAGAACAGAAGGTCTTAGCAACGAGTGTGATACCGTTTAATTGTTAATTTCCATAGATCAAGAACTTTAGTGTCAAACACTGAAAACCGTGAGACACTCAGGAGAAACGTAGGGCTGGGGTGAAGTCTGAGCCCTTGTCCAAGTTCAGCAGGAGAACAACTCTGGTCAACAAGTGCAAGTCCTTAGGCCTCAGGGCTCTATGTCCGTTTCAGGTGACAAAAGTCAGGAGCACATGGATGTGAGACAATAGTTAAAGGGAATGTCGGAAGCTCAAGAGTGGGACACCTGGCTCCTAATATGTGACGTTTGTCATGTTAGCTACAAAAGACTGAATTAAAAGTGGGTGCTCAGAGCCGGGCAGTGGTGGTGCATGCCTTTAATCCCAGCACTAAGGAGGCAGAGGCAGGTGGATCTCTGTGAGTTCAAGGCCAGCCTGGTCTACAAGAGCTAGTTCCAGGACAGGCACCAAAGTTATAAAGAAGCCTTGGCTTGGAAAAGCCAAAACAAACAAACAAATAAAAATGCGTGTTCAGGAGGGCAGGACCATTTTTGCCCTGAAGTGTGCCTAGGGCCACTCTGTGGAAAAGGGAGGAAGGCACAAGGTGGACCAGTCTCCCGGGGCTGTCTGAGATTGGCCCCTGTATAACCTTACACAGGCACTGTCAACAGGATAGGCTTCACAAGAGGATAGGAGAAAATACACCTACAGACGAGAATCCCAACCACAAATCTGCTAAAGTACTGTGATGTCAAAATTCTCTACAGTTTCTTCATGCTATTTTGAATAAACACAACTTCACAAATGGCGACAGAAAGATCATTTGTCCTACATGGGCGGTGGAGCTCACGAGGTGCCTATTATTAGTTCTTGTATCTCAGCTGGTCATGGGTCTTGAATAGGCCATTTCTCACCATTTTTTGTAAACGTTAAAATAAAGGAGCAGTCAGTACTTAAGTATGCACATCCCCTTTAATCTATTAGAAATTGCTCTGCAAACTTTGAAGCCTACATCTTATTCAGGGCTTATTATTGCTATTAATCACATTATTTTTTTAGTAGTAAGAGAGAAAGTGAATCAAGGCGTGGTAGTAGTTTGAAAGTAACTGGCGCCATAATCTCATAGGGAGTGGCATTATTAGGAGTCATGTCTTTGTTGGAGTAGGTATGGCTTTGTAGGAGGAAGTGTGTCACTGTGGGAGACAGGCTTTGAGGTTTCCTATGCTCAGGATACTGCCAGCATCTCAGTCAACTTCCTGTTGCCTGAAAGATGCGGGACTTTTGCTACTCTAGAACTATGTCTGCCTGCACACTCCCATGCTTCCGGCCATGATGATGATGAACCAAGCCTCTGAAACTGTAAGTGAGTCACACCAATTAAATGTTTCTTTTATAAGAGCTGCCATAGCCATGGTATCTCCTGACACAATAGAAAACTTAACTAAGGCACAAACAAGCCAATGCTGAACTGGATCATTATTTGAACTGTATACAGATTTTAAGCTAATTATTGAATTGTGTCTATTGGCTCTGAAGGCCCAAAGAAAAGACTTCCCTCCCACATAGATCATCTACAGATCATGACTGCACCTATAAGGTCAGGATTACCATCTTCTCTTGACCTCAGTATTCCACCGCTTAGCCTAGTGGAACGAGAGCTGTCTGGCTGGGGTCACACTATGGTTCCATTAGTACATTCATTTGTACTCAATACTTGTTTGGCTATTACACTTATTGTATTTGTAATGATGACTTTGAGACTTGCATTAAGCTTGTGTTTCTCCAATTAAAGTAAGGTGGCTAATTGTTTAAAAAAAGTTGCAGAAGAAAGATGGGGTTGGAAAGATGGCTCAGCACTTTAAAGTGCTGACTGTTTTTGCAGAAGCTCCAGATTCAGTTCATAGCAACCACATCAGATGGTTTATAACCACCTGTAACTATAGTTTTAGAGGATAAGATGTCCTCAGGTCTCAGAGAGTACCTACACATACATGGCTCACACAAACTCCTGAGGTGCACACGCATGCACACACTTAGACACACACATGCACACATAAATAAAAACAATAAATTAACATTAAAAACAAGAAAGAAGAAAAGGCCAGGCTTAACAGCAGCATTCTTAAAAATTATTAAGACCACCATTTGACAAATGGGACTGCAGAAAGTGAAAACCCATAAAGCAAAAAATAGCATAACTCAAGAAAAGAGGCAGCCTACGAAATGGGGAAAAGCTTTACCAATTATATATCTGGCAGAAGGTTAATATTTAGAATAAACAAAGAACTCAAAAAAAACCCCAACAAACAAAAAACTAAACATCAAGAAAACAAACAGCCGAATTATAAAACAGGGTTTGAAATGAAACAGAATTCTCAAAAGATGACACACTGAGCTGGTAAATACTAAAATCTTTCAACATTCTTAGACATCAGGGAAATGCAAATCAAAACTACTCTGAGATTGCTTCTTAGTCTGAATGGCTAATGTCGAGGAAAACACTTGACAGCTCACAGTGATGAGGATTCAGGGAGAGGGGACACTTTCTCACTGCTGGCGGGAGTGCGGCCATTATGGAAGTCAGCGGAAGTTCTTCAGACACTGGAAACAGATCTACCACAAGATCCAGCTATACTACTCTTGGGTATATACCTAAAGAATTCTGTATCTCACTACAGAGATACTTGCTCACTCATGTTCATGGGTGCTTTATGCATAACAGCCAGGAAATGGAAATACCCAAGATGTCCCTCACCTGGTGGTTGATGAAAATGTGGTCTATTTGTGCAACAAGCTATCATTCAGCTGTTTAAAAGTATAGTTTGTAGGAAAATAGAGTCAGGCTGATCCAAGGCTTTCTCGGAGGCTTTGATGAAGGACAAAGGGAACCTACTTCCGTGTTCTCTCCTAGGGGCATATTTGGCAAGATCTGCCAAGGGATAAAGGTTTTGGTTCCTGGAAAATTGGCTTTCCCCCTAAAGAGACTTAAGTTACCAGGTCCAAGGCCACCGTGTGCCTGCTCTGTGATGCAGTTGGACTATTCTGTGTTCCTTCTGTGCGACATTGCTTGACTAGCCTCCTGTTGACTTTGTCCCACTGTTTGATGACTTTACTGACTCTGTCCCATCTTCCCTTACAGATTTTACATAAGATGCTGGACTTTTTGACAAGCTTACTTGGCACAAGACACAGCTTGTGCAAGACCTCTGAGCCCAGACTTTCCTATTTTCTTTATCTTCTGACTCTCTGGCCGGTCACAGAAGAAAGACTTGCTTGATGTTGATCAGTGTACAGTGATCTAATTCATACAGTAGGACTCACACCATGAATGGCTAATAGAATATATTAGTAAAAGTGACTTGTAATGAAGTCAATATAATCTTATTTAAACATAGTAATCCCAGTTCATTGAATACTGCTATTGTATTCCACTTTAAAAGATAATATTGTATTTAATTAATAAACTTCAACTTTTCATGAAGCTAAGGAATTCCACTTCCAGACCTATTGGAGATGGGCCTTATAATTAGTTTAAACACTAGAAACATTATTGTCACTGTCAGAATAGAGGAAGCTTTATCTCAGACACCACTTGTGAGTGACAACTAGTTAAACCATGTTCAGATACCACACTGATAGACATGTATCTTGCATGTTATACATCATTTTCTTGACTCCAACTTCAGTATAACCTGTCATGTAGGGGGTGATGGTGGTGGAACATTCCAGACCATTTTTGGTATAGACAAGTCTGGATCTAGAGTCATAAATGAGATCCGTGAAACTGGATTTGCTTTGGTTTTGTCTTTAACACGTCACTGGTTATTGTCTGCTAACCCCCTTCATTGCAGGACAGAGGTTTTAATGGCGCCCACTCTCACGGAACTGCCTCCCTGCTGAAGATTATAAAGGCAAATGCTCTATTATTTCAAAACAGAAGCAATAGCTTTGTAAGTGCGGAAGTCCGGGTCACTCACAATGAATTACATCTAAGGCTTCTGGTGTACGTCTGAAGCTCTTCAAGGATACACCTGCATCAATTTCTACATCTTTAACCTCCATTTCTAAATCTGATCCTCTGAGATAAAGGATAGCTTTTTCCACAATTGCTTTCTCACTCCTTAGGAAGAGAAGACGCCCTACACACACACAAGGACCTCACTGCTCTGGGCTGTAAAGCTAAAGGCCCGAACAAAGGAATCACTTGAAATACTGGCATGAAAAAGTGCAAGACTCATAAAAACCCCTGTGAAAGTCAAGTGATTTCTAATGCCTCGCTTCCCTCACAATGGAGAGTACCTAATTATCTTGTCGGCCAATGGATGAAAAGAACATCATTGAGCCTTCGGTGGCTTTTAGCTGACAGCCTGGAAGGAGTTCAAAGATCTGAATGGTATTTTCCTGTTCCCATCCATTTATTAATGTGAACACGTTTTCTCAGTGCTTTTTGTCTGTAAAACGTAGTTAACACCTGACCCGGTTAGGTTTTTGTCCACTTGGCACAAGCTAGTGTTATCTGGGGAAGAGAAGAGGACCCTCAGTTGAGAAAATGCCTCCATCGGATTGCCTGTAGGAAAGTTTGTACGGGGTTTTCTTTAACGATTGGTGCCAAGGGCCTAGTCCACTGGGGGTGGTGCCATCCTTTGGGAGGTGGTCTGGGGGGGTATGAGAAAGCCAGCTGAGCAAACCATGAAGAACAAAGCAGTGACCAGCGCTCCTCTACGGCCTCTGCTTCAGTTTCTGCCTCCAGCTTCCTGGCCCGACTTCCTTCAGGGATAGACAGCAATCAGATATGTAAGCCAAATAAACCCTTCTTTCCCAAGTTGCTTTTGGTTATGGTGTTAATCACAGTAATAGAAAACAATCTAAGACAATATCTATAAAAATGGAAAACAGGATAATTGATTCAGAACATTCAATGATTAATTTTGGAGTTAATTAAGAGTGACCGACCTGTAAGATATATTGGTGCAATAGTGGCATAAACCTTGTAGGACTAACCAACCAATATTTAATTTGAGTTAAGACTTATTCCATGATATGGAGCCCATACCCGGTATTGCTTGGGTGGTCAAGAACCTGAGATTACACAGGCCAGGGACTTAGGGGAAAACCACATACTACTGTTCTGCTAAAGGAACGTAGCAACAAAATGACTCCTAATTGTTAAGTTGGGAGTGTAGCCCCAGTCCCTGACATCCATCCCAGACCTCCAGGCCTGGAAGTTATATTTGTCTGGACTCCAAATCCCAGCATGCCAGGTCCTGACCCCTCCCTGTGTGTATGGGGGTCAGGACCACTCCCACAGGGTATATAAGTGGCCTCCTAGAGGAGAAACACGTGGTTTTTCAGTCTGCATGGGCTCCCTGCTGTCCTGTCCCCCGCCACGCGCTAGGCCACCCGAGAGCATTGTTCTTAATAAAACGATAAGCATTTTGATTTGATTTGATTCGAACTAATTGGATTTCTTGCACCAGTGGAGCTGCCCTTTTCTTATTAATTTTTACTTATCACTAATGACATTCTGCTGTACTCTTAGATCTGTGCCTTTATCAGCCGCTGTTAGAGAAGCTTCTTCCTGCAGCAGATGGGAACAAATACAGAGATCCCGTCAGGCAATATGCAGAGAGTGAGAGACCTTGAAACATTCAGACATCAAAGAGATGTTTCCATCAAATCCCTCTCCTCAGGGCTCAGGGAGCTACATGGGAGAGGAGCCAGAATAAAGGGAGGACATCAAGAAATCAAGGTCTTCTAGATACAACCTTTGGATTCACAGAGACTGTGGCCGCTCATCCAGGGCCGGCAAAGGTCTGTACAGGATGAGATCCTAGAGCTGGAAGGAGAGGACACGTGTCCCCACCCCTAACCCAGATGCTGCCCCATAACTGACAGCCACTTGCAAATGAAAAATTAGTTTTCTCCAAGGGAGTCTCACTGGGGAAATAAACCAGTGGTCAGGCCAGGCCACGGCTGGCAGCAGAGGCGAACACACAGCAACTCAGCAGCATCTTTGGAAGTTCTTCATCTCAACAGCAAGTCAGGGCTCCTTTTCCCCCTTCTGCCTTACAAGTCCTTTGTGTTTATTTTATGGCTTCCAGTTTTTCATTTTTCATGAGATTCCTGTGTATTCAAACATGCACGTCTCTGCATCTATATGTGTTTCTTGAGAATTTTCTATGATTCTTTTTCTCATTTGATTGTTTTGTCATATCCTGATTAATTTTTAAATTTATTTATTGTATCTTATTTTATTATTCCTTAGATGCCTGTTTTTTCTAATGAGAGACAAAAAGAATGTGGATCCAGATGAGAGGGAAGGTGGGGAGGAACTGGGAGGAGTAGGGGGAGGGGAAGCCATTATTAGAAAATATTGTGTAAAAAATTATTTTCAATAAAATAAAAAATGTCCCTCATTAAAATACCAAATCTTTTCTTTTCTCTTTTTGTTTTTTTGAAATAAATATGTGCTATGTGGTGACTGACAATAAACAGAATTTGAAAACTTAACTTTGTGAAGATGATTTCTGAACAGATGTGTGAGAGAGAAAACAAGGACGAACTGTTCGACAGGAGGATGAGGAGTCTCGGGAGAAACAGACGGAGGGAGGGTGAGTCTGTGGAGAAAATGCAGTGGGATAGCTCAAGGCGGGAAGAGAAGACACGGTGGGATAGCTCAAGGCGGGAAGAGAAGACACAGTGGGATAGCTCAAGGCAGGAAGAGAAGACACAGTGGGATAGCTCAAGGCAGGAAGAGAAGACACAGTGGGATAGCTCAAGGCGGGAAGAGAAGACATGGTGGGATAGCTCAAGGTGGGAAGAGAAGACATGGTGGGATAGCTCAAGGCGGGAAGAGAAGACACGGTGGGAAACTCCCAAACATTTAAAATGCTACAGTGTAACTCTGAGTGTAAACTGTGAGTCTGGCAGGCTCACTGAGCACAGCTCATGGTTTGGGATGGGGTTGGCGGGGAGACCTGCAGGTGCGGGGACCTCATGGACTGCGATTCCTTCTGCTCACTTTTACCATGAATTAACTTCTCTAAAATCGTAAAACACTTCTTAAATACATCTGATGGGAGTCAAACTGCCACAGAGCAGGAGCTAAAATCTATAGGGTTATTTTATCTGTTAAGATTTAAAATGCATGGAACTTTGCTTTCTTCATATCGACTTAAAACACTGGTGAAAAGTTTGAAGCTAAGATACGGCGGGAGGACCTGACTTTGCAAACTCCATTTTAGAGAAGGGGCTTCATCTTAAGCCATATAATGAGGTGGGGGGCGGAGGATGAGCAGATCTCAGCTTCAGAACTGTGCTGTGACAGCAGAAATGTAAACAAACACCCTAAAAATAGTCAATTAAGGAGACAGGGAGGAGGACCACAAAATTTAGTGAGGTCCAGATGTTCTTGGGAGACATTCTGTCCTTGAAGATATGACTCTTTGTTAGGTTTTCGTGCCCCAAAACTGACCAATGATTTTAGAAACTACCTTACCCTATGCCCTCTTACCTAATCCTAAAATGACAGGACATGAACTCCCCTGAGTAAGGCGTTTCCACTTTAAAATTTCTACCCTCCCAGGGCTCCCTGCCACACTTTCTGCACCCACCAAGCTGGGGTGCTGGAAAGGTGTTGATCCAAACTTGAGTTTGAATTAAAAACCCTCATGTAATATGCATTGGAAATCCGGCTCTATGATTCATTTGGGAACAAGAAACTGTGCATAACAACAGTAGTGTATGTCTGTGATACCAGCACTCGGGATGCTAAGGTATGAGGAAGTCTGTGAGTTCAAAGCCAGCCAGTGCTCCATAGCAAGCTCTTGACTCATGAAAGGTGGGAGCTGTAGAAGGTGTCAACAGGCAAGTGTGTGAGGAGGTTTATGAGTTTTTACACTTTCAAGAGTTATACAGACATGCAGGTTTGAGCTCCATTTATAGAAGCAGCCACCAGCGAAGGTTGGCCATATGGCTACGTGGGAATAGAAGACGTAGCAGAGGAAGGAAGTCTTTTGAGATAGAGCGGAACATCATAGCTATGGGTAAGGTCAGAGACCGATGGAGATAGAAACCCAAGAGCATCAATGTGAATGAAAGTTAAGTGGGAATAAAATCTAAACATGACCCCATTTCACAAAATAAGGAAAAGTAAGGGAAAGAAAGGAAGTAAAGATCTGAGTACCGACTGCCACTACGGTGGGGAGTAAATACTGGGAGGAGGTACGGGGAGCCTCGTTAATGCCTGCATCTTGAAGGCATGAGCTGAAGGGAAGTAATCACTTTGTAAAGTCCATAGACTGTACTGATAGGATATAACAGTGCCTCATCCATCAGCCAGCACAGCAAGCTGTATGCCTGCTTCCTCCTCTTAGCAATGGACACACTGTACAATTCCTGGACAGCATTTTCATGAACTCAACATAAAAGGTTTTTTTTTTTGAAGAAACTATGCACAATGGTGGCCTTGAATATAATGATATGGTTGTTACATAGACGTCGAATCCTCAGACTCCTGTAGCTCAGTGTCTCTAAGCAGTTCATTCATGGCTAATGGCATCAAAGAGAAAGAAGCCTGGTTGTGCATTCCCGGGGCTCTTTCCTCATTTCCTGCAGATTGGAAGAGGAGCTCTTAGGAAAAGCTGCCTTGGACACAGAGATAGGAGTCAGATGTTGAGGGTGGAGAGACAGTCCATTCTTCTGTCTGGATCAACAGATGAAAAAGAAATAAGATTCGAATTTGCTTGAAACACGGACTTAGAGGAGCTCTTTGTGCAGTACCCTTGTGCACCTTTGTGATGGCGTCCTCGCTGGTTAGTCAGCGATTAGTCAGTAGGTTGAAAATCGATATTCTTAGTGTCTGACATTTCTTAATTGCTCTGTTGTGAGTTGCCATCACATATCCCAGGGAGGACTCCAGAAAACAGCACAGGACAGTTATGTGATGGTTGATCTGGACTGAGAGATACTTAGGATATTATGAAAGTGCTCTCTGGTCAAGTCTGTGAGGCCATTTCTAGAGCCAATTAGGCCATGAGGACTCTGACCTAATGAATGAATTAATCCTCTGATGGATTCTCATTCTGAATAGAATATTGGGAAATGATAGAATGTAGGTACCCAGGTCTTTTTCCCTTTTTCGTGGTGATTGGGCCATTTGACCTCTGGCTCCCTGGAGATTCTGCACTAGCACTGGCCTGAGGGTATAGCTTAGAAAGATCTTTTGTTATGGTAATTCCACCTGTAAACAAGGTTCCAGCTGTGGGCCCTATACGCCTGCCACACCTGTCTCCCGCAGCTGATTCTGGCCTTAGGTGCTGGGCGCCTGTCATCCTCTCCCACTGCTCCTGATGGGAGGGGGCCTTGCCCTTTTTCCCCCTTTGCCCACTAATATATATACCCAACTTGAGTTTAATAAAATGGCCATTTGCTCTTTGGTGAATGAGCAGGTATCTTGTGTCTGTGTATTTCAATCCTTAGGACAATCGTCCATTCTCGTGGGCTCGAGTCAGGAAAGCGCGCGCCTGAATCGGGTGTGGGAATTCACAGAAAAGTGCGGAGGCAACAATAGAACTCTCTCTCTCTCTCTCTCTCTCTCTCTCTCTCTCTCTCTCTCTGTGTGTGTGTGTGTGTGTGTGTGTGTAGGTGCCGGTTGTAGGAAGTAGGTCATTAAGGTTCTGTCTTCGGGAATCTATCTTGCATTAGCCTTTTTCTGTTACTACCCTATTCTGTTTCCTGTCCACAATGACATGAAGTCCTGCTCCCCATATCCTCCTTACTACAATGGGTGGAGACCTCTGCAACTGTGAGTCAAATAAGCCCTTCCTTCCTTCCTTAAGTTGTTCCTGTCAGGTATCTGGCCAGGGTAATGATAAAACCAATGCAAGGGGAAAGAACGTTTTCCCATAAGCAGCCTGCCTCAGACTCCCAATCCTGCCCCTAGTGACTGGAGAGTCAGTTTCCTTTCTGGTGAAGTGGTAAGATGTCTGGATGACCCTGGAGGTCACTCCCATCTGTAACAGTCTTAGAATTTCCTTAAGAAATATGATTGGGACAGGAGGGAAAGATAAAGACCCTTTGTATAGGACTGGAGAGATGGCTCAGTGGTTAAGAGCATTGCCTGCTCTTCCAAAGGTCCTGAGTTCAATTCCCAGCAACCACAACATGGTGGCTCACAATCATCTGTAATGAGGCCTGGTGCCCTCTTCTGGCCTGCAGACAGAATACTGTATACATCATAAACAAATAAATATTAAAAAAAAGACCCTTTGTATAAAGACACACTGGTACCTGATATTGTTAAACAAGAGTTCAGCATGTATATGCTGCTGAGTTAGCCTTTGGTCTATGGCACCTGGGAGGACTGTGAGACTAAGTAGTCTTGTGTGAATATGAACTCTGCTCCAGAGAGAAACCCAGCAAAGGAAGGATGTAGAGAAGAGAGGAGAGAATTCCAATATGGTGAATCAGAGACAATGGTGGCCCCTGACAAGAGGGGCAAGGCTACACTTTGGAATGATGAACTCCTTTTTAGCAGTCCCTATAAAGTATACTAGATGGGTGAGGAAGGCAGGCCATTTGGGGTATTAACCCCTTTCCATGTTGCTGCCTCTCTGAGTAACAATCCCAGCCATGTTGCTGCCTCTCTGAGTAACTCAGCTAAACTGAAGATTCAATCCCAGCCTCCCTAGACTGTCTGTGATGACATGCAGCACAGACTGGCGTTCTGGTTCCCGTGTGATGTCAGTTGCTTGAGGCCACTCTCTGAAAGGCTTAGATGTCTTGGTTGCACCCTGATGTATGACTTGAGGAGTGATCTTTCAAATACGAGAGCAGTGTGTTTGTGTCGATTGCTTAAGGACGTCACGATAAATCATATTTTCTGCAAGCTCTCTGCAACAGTGCAGCAGGGAGTCCGTGAAAGACGGGACATTCGAGGGAGGTTTACGAAGGCTTCGCAGGTCTTCTAGGCTGAGAGAAGAAATGGCCGTCCCGCAGCATCAGCAGAGTGGGGCAGTGTCTCCAAGGAAGAGACTTCACACCATCCTGATTAAATTTACGCTTTTCTATCCTGGACTTTATTTTCTCTTTTCTACAAAGTGTAACTGCCACAGAAAAGGTAAAAGGATACTAAATGTTTTTCTTTCACAAGTTCTGGCCCAAGCTGTAAATAAATATTTATCTCTTCATCATTTTTTTCTTTAAATGCAGGCTATGGGTCTCAGACCTCCCAGTAACACTCCCTTTAGTTATCACAGTATCAATAAGCAATAAATATGAGCTACAAAAACGTGCAACTTTGCAATAGAAAAATTAACAATAGTTCATCGAGGCACATTGGACTAATGGAGCCTAATAAAAACTCAAACCAAAGAGGCATGTGAGACAATGACAAATAGATATGCTTTGGATTTTAAATGAATAAAAGAAAAATAATAGAGATTTCTTTCTAAATCTTTCAAAAGACTCTGAATTTCTAAGTTTGTGTTTACTTGAAAGGAGCACTCTGTGAGATTTCCCGAGATTGTGGCTTGACCGGTATACAGGTGACAAACACAGTTTCATGAGACATGGGACATCTTACCTGAGGGTTTTTAAACACAGCATATTTTTCCTCTTTCTCCAAAAACAGTACTTTGTTTTCTGTGTCTCTTGTCCAGTCTGATAAGATTTCAACAACATTTTCATGGTCTTCAAAAATTCTCTCTGATGAAATAAAAGATTATTCAGATGAGAGTCTGTTACTGAGTTAAGGACAATCATTCACAAGAAATCTAAAGATGGGCAGCTCTTACATACGTGGGTCTGAATTGATTCAGCCAAGGGCATGTGCTCTGAAAAACGGTGGGTGTCTGAACTTGGGTGAGGTGAGAGTGACCCACAAAAGATCATGGGGGACCCCTGCTCTGCTCCTTCTCTCCCTTCTTGCATGTCACACCTCCAGGCTCCTGTGTGTCTTGTCCCTAATAATCTATTTCCTTTCCTGAACTAGCCATTGTCCCTGCAGTCCCCCATAAAGAGGTAGGTGAGCTGGAGAGGTTCGGGGCCTGCCCTGTAAACTAACACCCCTGCCTGCAGCAGTAGTGCAATGTTCCTGCTATATAAGATGTCAGTGTCAGGTTTTGGATTTACTTACGGAAAAACATAAGAAAAATTAAAATACCATAGTTATCATGCTTTTTGGTGCTAGCATTTTGTTTTTCACTTTAAATTGTTCTTGCCAGCGGTAAATGCAGTAATTATGGGAAGGACTAAAGAGCAACAAGTGCTTAATTTAAGCATTGTGAGTGAAACTGTGAAACTTGTAACTTATTGCTCTAAAATGCTAAAGATAATAGTGAATACATGAACCAAGCCTGAGTGACAGGAGCTTTCCCTTCCCTTGTTTCCTGACTCACAGAATTGAAGAACACTTCAAGACTTAGCTCTGCTTCGTGTTAGTTTTGAGATAGAGTCCACTTTGCAGCCTGTACTGGCCTGGGACTCACCATTCTCCTGCCTCAGTCTCTCCAACGGTGGGATTACAAGCATGTGCCACCAGGCCTGGTTAAGGAACTGTTTTTAATATGAACCATTTTCTATAGAAAAAAAATTTCTCTAAAGCCTCAAAAGCAGGTAATTCTGGATTTCATACATCCCTCTTGGGAGGCAGTGTCGCCCCGAGGATGAATGGAAGAAACAGGGAACTAATTAAATTGCTGAAAGGAAAAAGGATAAATAAATAAAGTAAGTAAGAAAGGAAGGAAGGACAGAAAGAAGAAAGGAAGTAAGAAATGAAGGAAGGAAGGAAGGAAAGAAGGAAGGAAAAAAAGAAAAGACGGAAGGAAAGAAGGAAGAAGCTATCAATTTATTTCACTGCCCTTTGACCCCTGAGACTGAGCCTCTTCCATTAGCAAAGTGTTAGTGATCAGTCAAATTTGGAGGGAAGAAGGAGAAGTGAACATAGACGTAAGGTCACATTATGCCTCAAGGAAGCAATCTTTAAAGGGATATTAGCTGACAGATACCCAGGGCCTCCTGTAAACTGTTGAACTTCCTAAACATATAGCTGGATGAACCATATTGCTTTTCTTCCCCCTTTGGAGTCACTAGCAAGGTGACAGTAATAAAGTTTATATCCCCCAAAGCCTGGCCACCCTCTACCAACCGAGTGTCTGCCACAAAGAAATAATGAAGCAAGCACTCATCTCAGATGAGGGTAGTGACATGTCGTTCCTTGAGATCTTGAAACAAATGTACAAAACAGACAAAGCCCAAAATAAAACAAAAGCCATCCATGCTTTGGAAGTACAGCCAGATGTGGGGAGAGACTTACCGATTTGCAACTCAGGATATATTTCATAAAGACACCAGTCGACATTGCAGTCACAATGGGTTTTCTCAAAAAGATTGTCCAGAACATCCCGCGCCAACTGCCGCTCATCTACCATCAGCGACTTGGTACTGTTATCGTCCATGTGCACCTTAACCACAAGCTGGAGGTGAAGCCACAGAACAGTCAGTCAGTTTCGGCACCTGGGGCAGGCTGCTCAGCTGAAGGTCTCAGCATTGCTATCACTTCTGTAACTGCATATTAGGAATGCGCCATGTGAATATCTTGCTAGACTTTTGTTACTGTAGCTCACAGGGTTCAGAGTTTGGCAAGGTAGTAGATGACTTTTCTCAACCAGCAGTAGTGGCATGGTTGTTATAGATGATAACCAACCACTTCTGATTGGATTTAAAACCTATTCTGTAGGACAGAACTCATGCCTGGTAGTTTAAACTGGACCAAGAACCCAAGGCTGAGGGGATCATGGGCCCCATAGGAAAACCTAATGCTATTATTAGACTAAACGGATGTAGCATCAAACTGCCTTCTAAATACTTAATATTTTTACCTGTAGATTAATGCAGGAAGAGTGTCATGACTCAATTGGTCAAAGTACATAGAATACGTGACTATGGAGTGCTTAGCACTAAATGGGACATCTACACTTCACCCCTCCCTGTAAGGCTCAGAGAAAGAGTGTAAGAGCCTAATGTTGGGGTGGGCTACTGTGGAACAGTGCCTTCCGGACAGAACAGGATTGTGGCTCGTAAGCTCATAGCAGCTGCAGTTACTTGGACAAAGTTTGCTCAGAACAAAATTGCAGCACGGGAGGGGCAGCAATGAAGCCCTACCCTTACCTAAGAGCTATTGTCAGTTGATGGTCTTGGGAGAGGAAGAGTCAGCGTTCTTCAGGGATGTGATCCCTGGTAGGTTGCCCATTCTCCAATGGATTGGCCTATCATATATACATACTGGCAGCACTGACTAGTTTCAGTGAGCTGAAAAATTGGGATATGAAGTTGGGATAGGAAGTGGTAGGGGTAGCTAGAAGAGTTGGAGAGGGGACTGTGGAGGGTGGATGTGGTCAAAGTACATTGTATACATGTCTAAAATTCTCAGAGGACAGATAACAAATATTTAAAAAGTGGAATGCATCCCCAACCTCACTGTGAATTCCTTTATAGATTAGAAACATAGAGGTAGAAAAATAAAATCAAAACCACAACACAGACAACAAGCAAGGCCCTTGGCCCAGTTTCAAGTCCCTGTATCCTGGTGGGGCAGACAGAAAACAGCACTGAAGAGTGCTGACGTCCTGCTTTCCCAACATCCTTCCGTTTCTTGTTCCTATTTTGCTTTTAGGGCTAGCAGCATTTCTTGGTTAAAAGGCCTCCCTGTATCTTGTGACTGAAGTTCCTCTGGTAAAGGACTTTTAGGTTAAAAGCCTGTGCATGGCAGCCTCAGTAAGCTAGGTTTTGCCGTTGTCCCCAGGATGCCAACTAAAGGGACAAATAAAAGTGACCAGCAGAAAGAGAAGATATATTCAATAAGACTACACTGGGAAGAAGAAGAAATAAAGGGGTGCAGTGGCTCCTGAATCATTGTTTAGGGTATTGGCAAGAGGTTTAAGGTTTAAATAGGGGGCAAGAGATTTGCATAATTAGACAGTCCTGGTTAAGGCGTGGCCTCGCCCACTATGGACTTGTCATTGTTTGATTCCAGTCTGACTCATAAAGTGTCGTAACTGTGTGAATTCTCTTCCTGAGGAAAGGTCCTCCTCTAGTTGTGTCCATTTGAGACAGCCTATAATGACCTGAAAAAAGAGTATCGATGGAGTAATTGTCTTTATCAGCTTGGTCTGCGGACATGTCTGTAAAGATTGTCTTGACTGATGCAGGTTAGCCCAGCCCACTGTGGCCTGGGGAGTCATTCCTCGGTGAGGTGATCCTGAGATGAATAAAAATGCCAGCTAATTATGAATGAGCCTGTGAGTCAGCCAGTGAGCAGGCTACAAGCATCATTCCTTCCATTCATGGCTTTGAATCCCAGTCTGACATTTTCTCAATGATGTTCCCTGATCTGGAAGAGCAAGTCAGACCCACCCTTTCCTTCCCAAGCTTGCTATTGGTCAGAGATTTTTAGCCACATCAACAGAATGAAACCAGAACTACATGTCCACAGCCCAAGCTGATGGCACCGGAGTTCAAGCCTTTCTTCTGCTCTCTGCAGGATGTCACCCATGAAATTTGAATTCTTTGAGGTCCATCATTTCAGTAGTCTGATGGCACAGGGAGGGACACATGTTTCTTTAGGTACCTCCTTGCCTGTCATGATGATCACATCCCTTTAACTTGGGTAGAGTAGGGTCATTTTTGCATTTCTCTGTGGAAGACATACCTGTTGTTCTTCGCTGAGAATTAGTGTTGTAGAACAGTTACCTGTCCTAGGAAACATCACTGACGTTAGTGCTTTGAAAGCACCATTTCTGATAGAGAAAAATACTGACATTTGACCATGCTTCGTTCCTGCTTAGAGATGCTTTAGAAAGGGAAACACATGTTGCCTTTTCCTTTCGTTTTTATAGTGAGGAAGATATTGCTAAACAACATAGTTTCATAATGTTGGAAGGGACCTCTTTTTGGCAGAAATGGTAAACTAGTTTTAATCCATATGCATTTAAGAATCTCCATAGTGGTAAAGTTTAGAAAATATGACTGAACAGGAAGAAATCATATTTATGGTTCTTCACACCACATTGCAAGCAGCAAAGGGATTCTGCACCAACATGGAACAGTACCGCCGCACAGCAACGCTATGGAATTCATCACATGATCGTCTCTGGAGCCAAATGATTCGGTAACGAAATCTCATTTTCACTCGCAGATTGTTAAATGGAAAATATTTTAGTCCTAAATCATGCAAATTACTTTTTTTGAGTTTCTATAATAAGATCTGCAAATGGAATTGCTCTGTCACAGAGCTTTAGAATAACTAACAAATAAGTCAGATTGTGTTTCCAGCTTCAAAGGCTTGGTGGTGTAAGCTACATACATCATGTGTAATTCAAAATAATGTCAGCATCCCACCAAATCCTTAAGCAAATACTTCCGATGGGGGACCCATGTTTTTGGTGTTTTTTTTTTTTTTTTTTTTTTTTTTTTTTAAATGGGACAGGGTCTCCATGGGTGGCTCAGGCAGCCCTTGACCTTTCGATCTCCATCTCAGCCTCCGGCACTAACTCATTTTAGTCATTTAAAGCATGTGTGAGACCCTCACAGTTATTTTCTTTAAATGTGAATCATTTCTATTATTTTGTTAGTGTGCTACTTTCTATACAGGGTGTTGTCTGAAAAAATACGTATGGCTAGAGAGGGTCAGGTCCTTCTTTCCTCCCTCTTGAGGAGTGCTTTCCTCTGCATCTTCCTTGGGTCCAGGCAGACTGTGCTTTGTGTTTGCTGACACAATCCATAGAAACTGAAAGGGGCAAAGCTACGTTGTTTCGGATAGATGGCTGGGAAGAGCTGCCAGGGCTCCCGTTCTCCACAGACCATCTGGAGCAAGCAGACTGCCTCTGCTCCTGTCCCACCTTCTGTAAGAGACCCTTCTCCTTTCATTTCTATTTTAAAATACACTGTGTGGCCTTCATTTATAAATAATCCAGTGGTTTGAAAGTGTAAAATTATGATTTTTTAAGCTTTACTCATTCTCCCTCCGTCCCTTTGTCCCTCTCTCGAGGTGAAGAGGATCAATCCCAGGATCTTGCACTTGTTAGGCAAATGTTCTACCACTGAGGTATATCCCAAGGCCCTGGGGTTTTGAGACAGGGTCTCATGGTGTGCCTAGGCTAATCTTGAACCTGTGATCTTCCTGCTGCAGCCCCTGCTCTTATTCTCTTTCATCTGTACTCACAGGCAAAGTCAACCACTTCATACTGCATCTCAGCGCCTGCTATTTATTTGTAGCTCAAGCCAACGCACGCTCAGCTGTGCCGGAGGAATCTAGAACAAGTCACCCACCACCATTCCCTACTACTGTAATTGATTTTCCTTAAGAGCTTGCTTGCTGGGTCTGTCATGGGAGCATGACCACTTGTGTCATTTTGTCAGAAGAACTTATGTAGCCAGCATGCAGCCTCTGAGTGTGGGAGGGACACGTGTGGGGTACTGAAGGAGGAAGAGGACACACATTCAGTAGACCAGATCAGCCATGGCGGTCAATGAGTGACAGTGTCGCAGCCTGGTCACCTATGCAACCAGACAGCCCTACAATTCATTTCCCATGCCTCGGCTGAGCTCCGGAGAGGCTTGCTACTGCCTGTAAGGTATGTCCCAAACTTCCCCTGCTACCTCTGCCACCTCAGCATCAATTCCTTCCTTTGCTTTTACTAAGTTGCTCACTGAGCTGTGTTCAACAATCTTTCATTGTGTTCTATCTCATCAAGCTGATTTTTGCTTGAGGATAAGATGCTCATTGCCTCATCAAAGCTTAGGGATCCCCTTTCCCACTGCCCCATGTACTTAGCTGTTTCCCGCTGCTGAGAACTTTGCTCAAGATCTACCTTCTCAGAGGGCCTTCATTATCCTCAGTGCATTTGAGAAGAGACTTAGGCACTGTCTACCACTTCCTCTGATTTCCAGCTCATGCTTCTGGATCTTTAAAGTGTAATGAATAATATTAATAATGATGATGATGATAGATAATTATCATGTACTACCCATTAATTTGACGATAGATAAACATCATCATCATTGTTATTCGATAAAGTCTTACTGTACAGTCCTAGCTGGGTCTGAATTTACTGTTGCAGTCCAGGGTAGTCTTGAATTTGCAATCCTCGTGCCTCTGGATCCTGAGTGCTGGGATCAGAAGCATAGGACACGATGCTGAGCCTCGTTTAATTTTCTGCACTGCACCTGCTAGAATTTGCTCGACACAAGTAACAATCTCACTGGGCCTGCTTATCATTGCACACAGCTAGTACCTCCTCCAGTGCATGAGGGTGCGTGGTTAAGAAGACAGTCTCCAGAATATGGAGGTCCAGAGGGGATATAGGCAATGAATGAGTGGGTAGTACACTGAGTGGTGATAACAAGGCTGAGGAGACAAGGAGAGAAGGTTAGAGAAGTTTAGGGAATAGGGTGTACAGTGATGGGGACGATCTCACTCAGGCGACTGAACACCTAAGGGGGACGGAAAATAGTCCAGTAAGAATCCGGGTAAGAGTGGGAGGGGCGGGTAGGTACAAAGGTGCCGCAGCCAGCGCTTGAGGAGTGTGTGCTCAAGGAGCAATTACAAGGACAGGTAGTTACAGCATGGCAAATGTGTGTGGGAGGGCCGAGGCTAGGGAGATCATGGAGACAGAAAGGACCACTGTGAGGGGTTCGGCTTCACTGTACAAGATGGGCAGACACTGCAGGCTCTTGGACTATGCAGACAAGAGCAGAGGAGGTGAACTGGGAGTTGAGCGGAAAGGCTGATCTCAGAAACTGCATAGCAGTTCATCCCTCATCACTTATGTGGGTGTGGTATATGTGTTGCTGTTGTTGGGAAGTGTCCCTGACGGGCTCACGTGTTTGAACATTCATATCTCCATGCTTCCTGACAGCAGACACAATGCGATCTGCACTCCTGATACTACAGCCCCCAACGGTCTTGCTTTCGTGCTTCTCTGCTATGACGGACTGCACCCTCAAACTGAAAGACAAAACCAACTTTTCCTTCCAAGGATTGCTATTGCTGGATATGCGACGCAGCAGCAAGGAAAGCAGCTAGTCCAGTTGGTCATCTTTGGTGCTTGTTCCGGTGAGGAAAAGCTGATACATGCATAAAACTGTCATTTCTAGAGTTTTGGAAGTTGCTTACAATGTACCTCCTGTTAATTTAGATAATATTATATCCTTCTGAGGTCTTTGATGGAGTTGAAGAATAGATAGTTATAGTTTTTCTTAGTTATTATGATAAAAGATAAGGTAGATATAAATATTGCAACTATAATTTTTACTTGATACCTGTTTTGTTATATGTAATTTTATTATGTTAAAGTTAAAACCTTCTTTTTTATTTAAACACAAAAGGGGAAATGGTGTGGGAGATTCTTCTGTATATGTGTTGCTTTTATAGGCCCTTCTGTCTATATGTTGCTTTTATTGCTTAATGAATAAAGAAATTGTCTTGGCCTGTTGATAGGGCAGAACTTAGGTAGGTGGGGAAAACTAAATGGCATGCTGGGAGAAAGGAGGCAGAGTCAGAGAGATGCCAAGGAGCTGCCAGAGGAGGTAGATGTGCTAAAACTTTGCTGGTAGGCCATGACCTTGTGATGATATACAGATTACTAGAAATGGATTAAACTAAGAGTAAGAGTTAGCCAATAAGAAGTTAGAGCTAATGGGCCAAACAGTGATTTAATTAGTACAGTTTCTGTGTGATTATTTTGGGTCTAAGCTAGCTGGGCGGCCAGGACAAACAAGCAGCGGCCTCCCTGCAACCCTGAGGTCTGACCCAGTTAAAACAGGCCCAGAGGGTGTGCCACCTGCTATAAGCAGGCAGCTACAGAAAGCCCCAGAGAGCACCCCTCAGGGAAGGGAGTCCAGGACGGACAGATTTTAGTCTCACAAGGAAGCTAAGAAGGCCCTTGTCTAGGTAGTAGCAAAACCAAAGACTTTTTCCTTTCTTGTTAAAGGGATTTGTACTCCCACTGTCCTGGTCCATGGGAAAATGAATGTGTAAACCAACAGAAAGTCATGCATGTGCTACAGAAATGCCTGCCCTGTTAGGCATTCTTGCTCTGTCTTACTATGGGGAGTTCTTTGCCATAATCCTAGCTAGGAGAAAGTCTTTGCATGAAACAGATGATGTAGTTCCCTATCTAGATATCACAAATTAGCTAAATGATGTTATACAGAGAAAGCTGTTTCATTTCACTTTGTCCAGAGAATTCTTTGAGGTTGACAACTATTTGGAAAGTGCTGCTGTAGTTTTCTTTCAATGATACTGTCAAAGCCAGGGTCTTATATGTGTGAAGCAGGCGGCCTATGCTGAACTCCCCAGAGGTGCAGGAAAATTTTATTTAGCTGTTTATCAGTAGCTATAATATGATACCATTAATTTAACTTCACCTTATGCAAAATGATGGATGACTTACCTTCTTAACCTTGGCTTCCTTTAGTTTTTCCAGTGCTAGTTTAATTTTATCAGCCTTGGCTTTGGCTTCTTCTTCTTCCTGTAAAGGGGCAAAACAGTCAAAAGAGTGTAATAAATAATACCGGTGGGCAATTGCTTATTAGTGTTAGTGTCTAGTTGATTTATAGTAACAAAATCATCAACTTTTACATCTTTCATTTTCAGAATATAAATAAAAGCCTATGACTAAAATATCCAGTTTAAGGGTACAGAAAGAAACTGCTGTTTATTGCCATAGTAATTTCATCCTAAAAGATGAAATTATTACCTCATCAACTGTATAATGCACTTAGAGCATGATATTCTGTGCTCAGCTCACAGAACAGGGGAATGTGCTAGCTTGAATGATCAATATCCCTATAAACTCATGTACTTGAACTCTGAGTCTCTAGCTGGTGGTGCTGTTTGGGAAAGGAATGGATTAGGAAAGGATTAGGATGTGGACCCTTGCTGGAGGAAGCGCATCAGCATGAGTTATGACCTCACCCCACTCCTAGCTCGCTTTTTGCTTCTATCGTGGGCATGGAAAGGTGAGCAGTGAGCTTCCTGCTCTGGCAGCCTGCTGCTGCATCTCTGCAGACAGGATGAACATTCCCTATAAGCTAACGTAAACTTGTCCTCTCTTAAGCTGCTTTGGTTGTAGTATTTTTTATCAGCAATGGAAAAGGAACCGAAACAGGGATCAACCTACAGAATCTATTAACACATCCATACTAAAGGAGTTGAACACATCATAAAATCATATGCATCCTCTTGGATCAGGATATCTATTTAGAGGTGGATTCACAGCTTTTATTAGAAGCTTAAAAGGGTCCTTAACATCCTACTTTTTAATACTAAAGTCGAAATGTAACCTTACAAATCACAAAACCTCCAAAGCAAAGCAAAACAAACAAAACACTCCACTGATGAACACACATGAACAACAGAAAAGACTGGGAGGTATTCTTATGAGCTCAAATTCCTTTGATCACTTAAAATCCTGAGAATAGGACTATTAAGGCTCTCTTATCTATCTATCTATCTATCTATCTGTCTGTCTGTCTGTCTGTCTGTCTGTCTGTCTGTCTGTCTGTCTGTCTATTTACAATGATTAGGAAGTGAAGTGCCCTGGCTACATCCCTACTGTTGGAAAGTAGAATTATCTCTTTTCATACCACTGGTTGTGTTGAAATACTTTTGACTGCCAAGGTGTTTTAAGAACACGGGAAAGTGAGGAACTTTGTGAGCCTCCACCTGTGCATTCGACTTTGCACTTACTTTCAAGGAATTCACGATCCCCCTGAAAACTTGAGGAACCCTATGCTAGGAGCCTCTGCTCCATCTTAGTCACCAGCTTAAACATGATTTTTCTAGAGTAAACATGGTGAGGCAATGAGTGTGACAGAGATTTGATTCATATTTAAAACTGTTGGAATTCCAAGGGTCCCTAGGATCCCATGAATCACACTGGCCACCATCAGCCAGAACTTCCAGCCTGGAAGCTGCAGCTCACTGAGCTGGGTTCTCATTAGAAATATTCTTAACAGGCCCATTTAGGAAAAAATTATTCAAAGTGTTCTCTTTGCTCTTTTTTTTTTGATAGACATGTTGTAATTAACTTGCCAAATAAGGACAATGTAAACTTTGCAGTAATTTTACACAATTCAGAAATGTATCAAGCACTTGTTACCTGTCTTTACAGTACCCAACCCAATGAAGACATTCCAAGGATACATAGTCTTTGTCCTATTGAATAGGGTTGCCAGGGGCAGGAGTTCAATTTAACTCAACTTAAAAACCTACAATTTTTTATAACCTTGGCTAGAAACAGGAACGATGAAACACATAAACCAGTTTCTTAATCCATGAAAAATGAACAACCATGTCTTCGAAAGCTTGAGTATTATTAAGGAATATGCACATGGACATATGACTTACAGTCAAACCATGGTAAACATTATATTTGGTGCTAACATGTTCTTCATACACATCTGCAGCAGTTTAAATGTCCTCATCCAAACTGAAGTTGAAGTTTCATTTGCATTGTAAAGAATTAAAAGGTGGGACAAAGAGATGTCTTTAAAAAGCAAATGGATCGTGAGCAGAAAGCCCCCGCTGGAAGCTAAAAAGGTGTCAAAACCATGCAATAACACTCCCCAACCTCCAGAGCTAAGTAAACCTTTATTTTTCTATATTACCCATCTGTGGTATTTAGTCATAGCAATAGAAAACAGATTAAGACAACATTGCTCATGGAAGACTCTCTGAATTTGCAAGAAACATACACTATCCTTTTTCATAGTACTTCAGCGGTCTAGGCATACAAACTTATGGATGTAATTATCGCTTTAAAGAAAGTCCAAGTGGATGGGCGGTAATAAATAGCAATGGTTCTGTCATTTGGGGTCCTACATACTTTTTTGTGGGATATTTGCACATTGTGTGAAGATGAGAATGGCCAACAGCTAGGCAGGAGGTATGGGCAGGACTTCTGGCCAGAGAGAGGACTCTGGGGAGAAGGAAGGCAGAGTTGCCAGTCAGATGTAGAGCAAGCAGGATGGGCAATACAGAGATGAGGTAACGCCACAAGCAGAACATAGATTAATATAAATGGGTTAATTTGTTATATTTGTTATAAGAGCTAGTTGAGGACAAGCCTAAGCTAAGGCCAATCTTTCATAATTAATAATAATATTTGGGAACTGGTGGTGCAGAGAAAGATTCATTACAATACTTACTTTAGAGAGAGGTTCGGGAGGAGGTGGAGGTGGGGGTGGTGGAAGGTCTAACATGGGTTCTGGGGGTGGAGGTGGTAAATCATCCTCAGAGAAGCTAACACCAGCTGCAGCAGTACTTGCTCCATAACCAAGCGAGGCTGCACCCCAGCCTCCTGATGCTGCTTGATGCTGATTCTGAGAGGACTCTTTCTGAGCCTGGATGGTCCTCTGCTCGGCTTCACTTATATCCGCTACCAAATCTGCCATGAGAGCATCTAAGTCTTGGTCTTCCAGGGCATTTAAGGACTCTAAGAGGAAAAATAGGATAAATGGGATTTAAAAAGTCTGGATAAGACAGAAAGCAGCTATTTATTTTAGAGAACAATATGTACATAGGTGGGAATCATTATTTATGATTTTTATAATTGTTGTGATACAATATGAAAGATTGAGATCTTTTTATCCAGTAGCACATGCTCACATATTGGAACTCCTGAAATAATTACATCCAGTGCGTAATGTGAGTAAGGATCTAACAGGAAGAAAAGGGAAAACTTGTGCTCTGCAGGGGTGCCTCTCTCCAGCTCGGAAGTCAGAGTAGAGCACAAGGGCAGATGCCTGCATAGGGGACTCTTGAATAATCCAATGCAGAAAACCTCGGGCTTTGGAACCGTAGAGGAGGAGAAAAGTGGAAATGGTTGTTCTTCCTAAGCATTTGGAAGGGAGAGCACTGTGATCAGCTGGGTTTCATCTCCCTCCACCTGACCTCGGGGAACCTTACATTCTCAAGTGCAAGATTAACAAATTGAAGATATTAAAGAGTAAAGTCAATGAGACCAAATAGTAAAGGTTTTATGAAGACAGTGGGTCGGGCGAAAGTATTTAAGAAAGAATGACCAAGGCTTTTTGGGAGATGGGGAAGAAGGAGAGTTTGTTAGGACTTTGTCCAAGTGTGAGATTACTGTAGAGGCCACACGCATGAGCAAGTTGACCAGATTGGTGTGCACTGGGGATCATGCGGCCACCACATGATGACCGGGTGAAGAAGGGATGGACGCTGTGCAGGACGGCCCAGAATGAGGAAGTGGGAGTGTTAGAAAATGAGCCTGCTTAGCACAAAGCAGAAAATGCTATGAGCTGGTTCATCGCTAGATATCACCAGTGCCATGGAGCGCTGATGCTCATTAATATCTTAATATGTCAAATAATCAAAATTATTTAAGTGTGTTACCACTGATACATTATATTAATCAATATGGAATTAGACAGTGAGAAATAGAGAATGAGAAATGGATTCCAGTCTTAAGTCTGTCATTCTCTGAATGACTTTGGGTGAAATATTTTTACCCATTTTAACAACACTTTAACTAAGGGCAATAAAAATGCATTCTCAAAAAACTTAAATTTTTTGAGGAATTTGGTGGCTTTATCCTCTCCCAAAGTCAAGCACTACATGAGCATCTTGTCTCTTTGTTGGGACACCCTAACATGACTGTGCTTAGATATTTATGAGTTTCTTTGACTCTGTCATCTTTGCCACTTTTCTGACACTAGGAACTAAGTGTCTAGAAAACATAGAGCTGACTACAGAAGCGGAAACACTGACTAAACTTAAGTTTTGGTGGAGCTGATGATAAAATGCTCATTTGTGACACTTCCCGAGGCAGAAGCAGCAGATCTCTGGGAATTCAAGGCCACCATGGTCTACATAGAAAGTTTCAGGCCAGAAAGGAGAGGTCCTGTCAACAAAACAAATAAAGCTAGAACATCCTCAAACGGAAGGCCCATTGGAGCCCATGTGTGCAAGGATTTGTTAAGCGTGGCTGCCATGAGAGTGGACTTGTTGGTGGAAGCTTCATGAATGTGGTCGACAAGGATGGTGTAAAAAGTTTGGGAACAGAAGAATGAAGCAAACAGAGAGCACTACAGCCGGGTGGTGGTGCACACCTTTAATCCCAGCACTCGGGAGGCAGAGGCAGGCGGATCTCCATGAGTTCAAGGCCAGCCTGATTTACACAGTGAGTTCCAGGACAGGCTCCAAAGCTACACAGAGAAACCCTGTCTCGAAAACAAACAAACCTCAACAGGAACAGTGACAGAACAAAGCAAAACAAAACGGACAGAGAAGAGTGCACTGGAGAAGGTGTACTGAGCGCACTGGAGAGGGTGTACTATAAGTGAGCACACTGGAGAGGGTGTACTGAGCGCACTGGAGAGGGTGTACTATAAGTGAGCGCACTGGAGAGGGTGTACTATAAGTGAGCGCACTGGAGAGGGTGTTCTATAATGGAGCGCACTGGAGAGGGTGTTCTATAACTGAGCGCACTGGAGAGGGTGTACTATAAGTGAGCGCACTGGAGAGGGTGTACCATAATGGAGTGCACTGGAGAGGGTGTACTATAACTGAGCGCACTGGAGAGGGTGTACTATAATTGAGCGCACTGGAAAGGGTGTACTATAACTGAGCGCACTGGAAAGGGTGTACTGAGTGCACTGGAGAGGGTGTACTATAATGGAGTGCACTGGAGAGGGTGTACTATAACTGAGTGCACTGGAGAGGGTGTACTATAATGGAGTGCACTGGAGAGGGTGTACTATAACTGAGTGCACTGGAGAGGGTGTACTATAATGGAGTGCACTGGAGAGGGTGTACTATAACTGAGTGCACTGGAGAGGGTGTACTACAACTGAGCGCACTGGAGAGGGTGTACTGAGCGCACTGGAGAGGGTGTACTATAACTGAGTGCACTGGAGAGGGTGTACTATAACTGAGTGCACTGGAGAGGGTATACTATAATTGAACTAGAGACAGTCACTGGTGCCTCCAGACTTTTCAAGAAAATGCTGGGAGGACAGGCACAAAGAAATTAAGTGAGAAGGGGAAGCAAAAAATGGGGACTTTGGGTTCCCTGAGGGCTTCTTTGCTACTTCCCTGAGGCTGGGATCTATTGGGGGGCTTCTTTGCTACTTTAGTTCTTATGCTTTGGTAGCACTGAGAGTCTTTAGCGACTCTTTCTCCAGAGTTCCAGCCAGGCTGCTCTTGCGCCACAATGGCTGCATGTCTGACTCCAAGAGTTCCAGCGAATTCTTACAAAGTTGGAAGTGATTTCAAGATTTATTATCATTTCAACAACATCAGATCTAACAGTTCTCTCTGCAGAAAAATGGAAAAGAGGATCCTGCTATAAAGGAAAGCTTTATCTTAGAGAGATTGGAAGTTTCAAATGGTAAATTATATACAAATATGTATGCAAAATAAAATAATGTATTGGGAACAAAGCATATTTTGAATCAGTTCCAATTTGTATATTATCAATTGTTATTAAACAGTTAATTGTTATCCTTGAAGAGACATTTTTATTAACATTTTCTTGACTTCTTAGTAATAAGAAATTTTTCTTTTTTAAAATGAGGTTATCCTGAGACTTTCATAAATGGAAGATGATCTTCCTTTTCATTATTGGCAAAATATCTGATAGACTTTCTTAATTCAATGTAGACATAGTAAAATACTGCCCACTGTCCAGGGTTTACACACTATTTACCACGAGGCCCACATTTCCTTAGTTTCATGGTCAGAGTACAGTTCATGGAGATTCCAGTCATCACTGTGGCTTCAAACGGCTTAAGAAAACAAGTTCCCGTGCTTACCATTTAAATCCTTAAAGCCCACACTGTAGTTGAACTCTTCTCGGGGTGGCTTGGGTTCTGGAGGAGGAAGAGTATCCACTCCTAGACTCTGTGAAAACAGATCCCGCAGTTTCTGTGCGTGATTCACAAAAACATTTCTGAAGCCCCAAACACTCATGATTTATACATTTCCTCTTCAAATATGCTCTTAAAGATTATGTTCTTACTTAAATGTTTATAAGGATTTTTTCTATCATAGAAAATTTCGGTTTACTCATATTCTCTGTCTCTATCTTCATCCATTGCTGGACGAAGGTTCTATGGTGATATTCAAGATATTTATCAGAGTGGCTATGGGACAAGGCCAGTTCAGGCGCCCTCTCCTCTACTGCCCAAGGACCTAGCTGGGGACATCCCCTTGGACACCTGGGAAGCCCTCTAGAGCCAAGTCTCTTGCCAACCCTAAAATGGCTCCCTTAATTAAGATATCTTCTTCCCTGCCCCCATATCTGCTCTTCCTCCATCTCAACCATTCCAGTCCCTCAAGCTCTTCCCCAATCCTCCCCTTCTCCCTTCTCTCTCCCCCTCTCCCCTTCCTCCCACCCCACCCCCTTGCTCCCAACTTTTGCCAGGCGATTTTGAATTTTGAGAGGGGTTTGTCTACCCACTGAGAATGTGTGACTGATCTAAGGGGAGCTCACCCAGGCCAGCTGGACTGGGACTGAACGAGCAGGTGATCAAACCGGACTCTATGAATGTGGCTGACAATGGAGGCTGACTGAGAAGCCAATGATAATGGCACTGGGATTAGATTCTACTGCATGTACTGGCTTTTTGAGATCCTAGTCTGTTTGGATGCACACCTTCCTTGGCCTGGATGGAGGGGGAGGGCCTTGGACTTCCCACAGGGCAGGGAACCCTGCCCTCTCTTAGGATAGGAGGGGGAGTGGGAGAAAAATGGGAGGAGGTGGAAATTTTGAATGGTATTATTTATAAAGCAAAAAAAAAAGAGTATAAAATTTCACAAATCAAAAACAAAAGAAAATTTCAGTTGAAAAACTATAAGAAGTATTAGGAAAAAAACTTGTGAATTGAGAACAAAATAGTTCATTTTCTTTTCTTTCTTTGGGAGGGGGGTTCAAGTGAGGGTTTCTATGTGCAGCCAGCCCTGGCTGTCCTGGCTGTTTTGGAACTCACTTTGTAGACCAGGTTGGCCTTGAACTCAGAGATCCATCTGTGCTGAACTTAAAAGAGTGCAGCACCCACACCCTGGCAAAAATAGCTAATTTTTCTAAGCAACAGAGAGACTTTGCTATCAGCATGAATGTACATACTATATATATAATTTTATAAGGAATTACACAGTGACATCAAAGAAAGGAATGTCCAGTTGTCTGGGAAAGAAATTCTTCTGCAAAAACCTCTTAGTTATTTGTTTACTCCAAGGAAGTTAATGTTCCGACAGTTCCAATATGGACTGATAAACAAGTTCCCCCGCCCACGGCCTTGTCTGTGCTAGCTACTGCTTTACAATTGAGCTGGATTCCCAGCACACAGATTTTGCTTTTGTTGATTTTTGATATTAAAATCTCATTATTTATCTTGTTGCCATGCAGAAATTAATTTTTTTTCCATTTTAAAATATTTCATTTTATGTTTGGTATCTTCTGTGTGTCCTGTCTTGCTTAGACGTGACTTACATTTTTAGATTATAAGAACTTTTATCTCTGTGTTTTCTCTCCTTTCATATGCTTAGATCTTTGATTCAGGGAACTCATCAATGTATAAAGGATGAGCTAGAGCTACAACTCTTAACAGATGTGTTCGCCCAAACCATTTACTAATTGTTGTTGTTGTTGTTGGTTTAGAAGGCTGTCTTCAGCAGGATGTGTGGGAGGGGGTGGGGAACACAAATAGAACATGTTACTCATGCGAAGAACTGGAGGAAGGTGAATTGGGGTTCTTCCTATATTGCTTCAACTTCTCTGTAAGTTTGACTTTTCTTCTGTATTGCAATCACATTATTGCATTTCAGTGCACTTTAATTTTTGCTTATTTTAGGAAACTGGGGATACCAAGGTTTATCCATCCCTTCTAATCATGCACAGCGGAGCCAATCTACTCCTGGCTGACTGTTTTCCTCAGATATGTAGTGTGTGGTTTGAGAGGCTTCCATGCTTCTTAAAGGGAACTAAGTCCTTACTGTCCATTCAGAATGTCTTAACAGTTCTTTGAAATACAGTATTTCCTTAAAAGACGACACAAAAACATCTCAGTCGGTGCCGTTTTCTCACTTAGTCTCCATGAAGGTAATTACTAGGGATGTTGTTCAGTGGTGGTTGCTAAGGAACCATGGGAGAATTCCCATGGACATGGTAAGCACAGACATATTTGTGCATGTGTGACATTGTATTAAACCATGTGGACCGAAGGTGCAGAAGCAAGAAAACCCATTTGTCCCAGTTCTGTCACCAGATACATCAGGGCCACACGATGTCAATCTCCGGCATTCTTTTGAAGGCAACCCCTGCCCCACCCCAATAGTCTGCACCCCAATAAAGAATAAGACTTTACCTGGGTCAAGAGGTCCATCTCCCCCAGCAAAGTGCTGAACATCTGGTCTATGTCTTCATTTGATTCACCCATCTGAAACAGGAAGACAGCCAGACATTAGCAGTCTCTAAGAGCTTACCAGAGGATAAACGTTGCATTTTCATCTTTTCCTCTGTGATCAGGCATCTGTGAAAAGAACCAGGTGGAGAAGAAGGCTCTGCTTACTCTGAAATTCCGCTCCTGACCATCATCTAATCTGATGTCCGACGTCGAGATGAACCGAGGGACCCGACACAGAACAAACCTGAACTTGTTTCTCCAAACAAAAAGAGCTTTGTTCTGGGAGTCACCTTGCCATGGGATTCCTTGTGAGAAAGAGAGAAAACCTCAAGCTACTCCTGATGGTTAACTTTGACGGCCTACTTGTTTGCATTGAGAAGGAGACTGTGATGATGTTTCCAGAGATGAATGGATTAATCCTTTGATTGATTTATGGTAAGATATCACTTTTGTACAGAGTGAAGAAACTGGACTAAAGTTTCTGAGATCGTGAGTCAAAATAATATTTTCCCTCCCTTTGGACTTGTCTTTCTGTCACATATTTGGTCACAGCAATGAGATAGCTACCAAGATGCCGTGCCATCCTGCCAGAGAAATGTAGAATCTAATCTCCATTTAAAAACACATTAAAATGTGACTGCATTTTAAAATGTCTGTGATTAATTGTATTTACTGAGTGGTTCCCTCCTTCATAAAAATATCTGTGAAATAACAATAGCTTTGGGCATATGCATTTGGCAAGACTGGATTGGGAAATGAAGAGATAAGAACCCCTCCTTCAAGGACTGCGTGGCAGTGTGTCGTGTGGCAAAGGGGATGAAATGCGTTAAATATAAAATGAAAGATTCACTCGAGCATTTCCAAGGGTTCTAAGCACTGTAAGACACTCTAAGACTAATGTCACTCGCAGCAGCAATAGTCCGTGAGGGTAGAGGATCAGTGTGCATTATAGTCAGACCTGCCAATCCATTCTTGTTCTTTCTAGGCAGAAACATTTGAAAAAATTCTGCACTGAACATGTCAACACTTTTTCTTGGTAACATTCCCTTATAACAACTATAGTCATACAGTGTTCAACAATGATATTAGCCACGGTCCTGATACACAGCTTGGTGGTGGTGCAGCCGCCTCGGTATGTGCAGGTCTTTTCTATGAGTCTAACTGTACGTCGCTCAGAACTTCCCTCCACTGCTGACTGTGATTCAGTAGCACTGTAAGTGGCCTAGATAATTAAGAACATAGGAGGATGTGTGTGCTGTGTAAAATGTAAAAGATGTGAGTATCCTGGGATTTGGGAATCCACAGAGACGCCTGGAACCAACCCCCGCAGGCGTTGAAGGGTGGCTGTATTTCAGCCAGCAATATGTACTTGAACATAGGTATATATATGCTTCTGATTTCTTATGGACACAACTCATATATACAGAGAAATGATGTCATGTAAACACACAGCAATTACTATGTACTTATAATTTGGCTTTCATGATGATCAATCAATATGACTTAACTTTTTAAATTTAAATATATCTATCTTTATTTTCTATCAGTTGATTATTTTAAAACATTATTTTCCATGTATACTTTAATATGCAGGTCAGGTCCAAAAGAGTAAGATTTTTGAATGCTTTAATTAACACACATGAATTATAATAATAATAGGTTTCATAATATTTTTGCATGTCCTCCTCCCTGTATTTTGGTCATATCCACCCGTCCAGTACCCTCTCAAAACCCCCTCTAACTCCTGCTAATCCGTTTTCTTTTCCTAAATAGTCCCTTTCTACTTTTTGTATTTTTTTTTTATTTTTTTAGTGTATGGCCCAATGAGTTTCATTAGTGCTGTTTGTAGGGACATAGATACTTTACCTGTGGCTACACCCTGAAGAAAATTTCCCTTCCCATCAACCACTAAGTGTGTGTAAGTCTCCATGGAAAAATGGGTCCATGAGCCCCTCCCGCTTTTCTATTACAAGGTAGGTGCAGTTAATCACAGTTCCTGGGAGTTCCAGAGTGCATCAGCCATGACACGCCTGGAGGGCCGTGCTCCTTCTGAGCCCCACAAGCCCTTCCAGCTCTTGCATTCTTCCTGCTCCCTATTTCCCTAGACCCCGAGTCTTGGAGAGGGTGAACTCGATATCTTTATTTATGGCTGGGCATTCAGCGGTCATTTATTCTTGGTATCTTGAGTTTTCAGAGTAACCACTGACTACCACATAAAGAAAATATCTGACAAAAGCTGACAGAAACATTAATTTGTGGGCATAAGTATGGCTTTTTGAAGACAATTGGGTGGGCATAGTCTGTCTATTTGGGAAAACAATCACAGGAGGACCAATCACGCACCCAGCCATGAGGTTTTGCTCAGGTTTCTGGTAGCAGACATAAATTCCTTTCCATGGAGCCAGCATCAGATCCAATCAGAAAGCAGTTGTGTGGTGCTTTTTAATAAGAATAGCCCCCATAGGTTCATGTTTGAATGTTTGGTCCCCAGTTGGTAGAACCGTTTGGGAGGGTTAAAAGCAAACCTGCTCTTCTACCCTAGTTCTCTCTCTCTCTCTCTCTCTCTCTCTCTCTCTCTCTCTCTCTCTCTGGCTCTCTCTCTCTCCCTCTGCCTTGTGATTGTTGTCTCAAAACGTAAGCTCTCAGCTCCTGCTCCAGTGCTAGGCCCTTCGGCTGTCATTCCCTGACTTGATGGCCATAGACCCCCTCTGAAACAATCATAATTGGGGGTTCCCAGTTAAGTGCCCCCAGTTCTCTCTCCTAAGTTTGTGTTTTCTTTCCTTTTGAAAAACTACCTTACCAAGTCTAATTTGTACTGCCCCATGTACTCATGAATCAGGACTCACCCACTGGAGAGTGACCAACCTGTCAGGAGCTATCCCTTAAAGAAAACTGAGTCTCCCTCTTTCAGAAACTATCAGCTATCAATAGCTCATCAGTAGGAGACAGGGGCTCATAAGCCCCTACTTTCCTCCATGCTAGAATACCAATTGGTTTTATCTTGACTGTAGTAGCGAGATATGCCATAGATGCAATAGTGGTGTGTGAATGTCATGGGAGCCACCAACCACTTTCTGCTTGGACCAAAGACCCAAGTCACAGGAGGAAACATATGCCTGGAACTATAAATCTGGCCAAGAACCCACGGTTTGGGAGCTCGTTGGCCTCAGGAATGACCCTACTTCTATGATTCTGCTAACTGGAATAGCATCAAACTATCCTCTAAATTCATATCTTTAGGCCCATACAAAAATAGTACAGTTGTCAGACAACATCAGGGAAGTTTCTTTGTGCAGCAGACAGCCGTCAAGAAAGAAACTCAGTGGGTCAAAGTGCAGCCCCTTCCTCAGTTTGAAGAGGAAAAAGTAATGCTTTTCTTCTTTCATGATACAGAAAACTCCATAAATACAGTCACTGACTATGTGCAACAATCATTTTGCGTTCTAAGCTTTGCATCTTTTCCATCATGGGTTGGGTAAGTGATTTGTGACTTGTCTGAGATATGTTAAGTGTCTAGATAGCCCTTTTTGCTTACATGAGAATATGACATATAGATCCAGAGGACTCATGAAGCTGGATTGGCCAGCATGGGCCAGGAAGAAGGATTTTGTTAAAACAAGAACAAACCTAGATACTATGGGGCAAGCATAATAGAAGCAGACATTCCTACCCCAAAGAATCTGGAGTTCACACGTGAGGGACAGACAGATACTTGCTGTATCTAAAGAAGCATTCATTGGAAACTCAGGACCAGATCCCTGTAAGTAGGCAGACAAGCATGCGATACAGAATTGACAGGTAAGGCAGACTCATGAACCTTGTCTACATGTGTAGGTCTAAAGTTAAGAAGGAATCAGACTGTGTTAGTGAAGGATGGTGGGAAATGTTTTTGATATTTTATGCATGTAGTAGGGAAGAGGTCTATGGGTGGACCCCACTTCTGATTAAGGACAGGATTCTATGTGAAGGTTCATTCACACAGAGTTTTATTTCCCCCTAAAAGTGTGCCCAAATCACCCTTTCCTGTGCTCGTCTGGATGTGGCTTGTTTTCTTCTGTAGAGTTGCCAAAGGGATAGAACATTCACATATGAGGCTTAGAAGATGCCCAGATGATGAGGAGCTGCCCTTGGAAGTCCTTAATACTTGTCTCTCACAGTAGATTAGTTTACCCGAGAGTGAGTTGTTATAAAGCAAGATCAGCCATGCGGACAACTTCTCTGCCTTCCTGTCTTACTGCATGATGTATTCTGCATGTGTTCCCACCACTGTGATGCCACGTACTGTTAGAACTTTACCAGAGCCAGGCAGACATCAGGGCCATGATCTTTAATGCCCACAACTGTCAAGCTAACACATGCCATTTCTTTACGAAATACCCAGACTCAAATATTTTGTTATAACTAATACTCCCCCCTTTTCAAATTTCCTACAAAATGGAGGAAAATAAGTAAGTGAATAAAATATTTATGTTTTTATAGACTGTGAAAATAGTTATGCTATTCAAAATCTTAGAATGGATCTTTCATGCATTACTTTGATGAGGAGAAATTAGCAGAATAAATAAATTTATACAGTTGCTCATGTAAATTCATTTTATTAGACTCATGTGATAAAGCTTGTGAAAAACAAAGGAATCCTTCAATAATAATTATTATTAACAAGAAAATAGTATTTTAATGAGCAAAGCAAGTTATTCAAATTGGAAAAATATTGGCTGACATTATCAGCTACCAATCTACACTACCATGAACTCTTGTGAAGCAAAGGTGATATAGGTAGTAAGAACCTTAAACCACTGACTGAAAAACACACTAAAATGGAGAAACGTGGCATCTGTGAGTCAGCAAAACCCACCAAGTCCTGAGACTTTGGTTTCTCAGTCAGCACATGCTACTGATACACAGTGGGTAAAGAATGAGACAGAGAGAGTTACTCACCCAAGATGGAAACAGCTCAGACCAACATCCCTGGGACCCCAGAAATGTTCCCAAGGTTCATCTGGCTAAGACTTCCCCTGCTCCTGCTCTTTCTTTGCCTCTGCCTGCCCCCACCACTGTCTTTATTTGTCAGAAGACATCATCATAAAAATCACATTGGAAATACACATTCACTGTATAATGTCTAACGAGTTACATTTAAGACCTTTTGGTAAATGAGACATCTGATTTAAGAGTATTACTATGTTGTCTGTCTGGCCTTGAACTTGGGATCCTCCTGCCTCCATGAACTAAGAGCTACAATTTTAGGTGTGGTACATCATTTGTAGCTTTAAGAGGTTTTTTTTTTTGCATAAATTTTGTTAATCTGTAAATGCAATCATCTTGCATGATTTCCTTCAAGAAAGCCCTATTTCTGGAAGAGATGGATCAGAGCCACAGATAATTCATGTATTACACACACACGCACACACACACACACACACACACACACACACTCACACACAAATATGAGAGAATAAGACTGTGTATGTGTGGTACTTTCCAAAGGCCAAAAGAGAAAACACCCATCCATGAGGCTGAATGTGTTATTGGGGTTAGCAGCCAGCAACTGGGGTGGAGAAGCTGTTGCAATGAGGCACAACATTGCAAAACAAGTCATGTTCACACCATGACTGGGTGGAGTTAAAAATCTTTTCATGAGTATGTAATTTCTGGGCTCTTCTTGTGTCTTGGGAAGAATATCACATTGTTGGTGAAAAATTCTAGCAGTACTCATCAGAGTTATTATATTATTTTTATTTCCTGGAGAAAGATGGGCATGCTGGAGGAGAAGCATTTCCAAATTAAAATCCTACATTTCTTAGTGACAGTGCTATTTTCCTAATGCAAATATTTCCTAGGTAGGCAGGGTTCAAATTCAAGCTTCCGGTTTTCACCCCCAAATTCCTTTTTTTCCCATATAACTAAACTTCAATCATGTATATTTGAAAATCTAAGTACCGTGATATATATGTTTAACAGGTCATATACTTCCTTCACCTCATGTGTTTAACTGAGTTTGAATGCAGTCTTTGTTGTCTTTTACATCCAGTCATGGTTTTGGATCAGTCAGGGCAGCCATAATCCTACTTGTTGATAAAAGCTAACTCAAAATTCCTCAGGTATTTCCATTCTAATGGCTCCCACTTAATGTTTCTTCTGCACCCCCTCTTCTGCGACACCCCAGGTTTGATGAGGGACTGTTTGTCACTCAATGGTCTAGATTTAGCAGTTGGTTTGGTCCTTTCCTCTTCTGTTTTCCCACCCAGTGAGTCAGAAAATGTTCTGGATTTTCCTTTGGAGGGTTTCTCCTTTCCTTCACTCCTCCTGCCTGGCCTTCTGCCACTTCTCGACCTTCTGGTCACCTTGACTTCCTGTTCTCACCGACACCATAGACCCTGATTCCAAATACAGTCGTGAACGTATCACTGTCCTGCTTAAACACCTTCCATGATTGGCCGTAACAGAGTGGATATCCATCCACATCAGGTGCCCAGTGAGTCTTCAGAATCTCTCAGGAATTTCTCCCATACACCCCTCAAGGCTCAGTTCCTACTATTTGGAGCCCTTGGTGCCCTACGAATAGATTTTGTACTGCTCTTTTGTCTCCATACTCACATGCCCTATAAAATCCTCTGTTTATGCTTCTTCATAAAGTTCTAGTTATTTGAAATTCAACTTTCATGTCAACTATTTAATGGTGTCAATTTAACCACTAGACATTTGCCTTCCATTGTCCTCAGCATACAGTCAATTCTTGTCTCAGCGACCACCTTGAGAAGGTACTGAACCTCCCCATGTTTCAGCTTCCTTGCCAGCAAACTGAAAGAATACCCCTTACATATCCCATGGCGTTGCACACCACACTGCCATCAGCCCTCAGTCACAGCATTTGCCACAACAGCACCAGGCTCCTTTAGTATCATTTTAGAACCCTTCAGAATACTGGGAACTACCAGGGAGTAGTTGCTAAGGATCAGAGCTTATGGTTTTTGTCTTGCGGAATAACTGCCATCCCAAACAGGAAGCTGTGGGCTAGCATACACACAAAGCTCCCTACCACTTTACTGTGCCTGGACATGGTTCCTGTGGAGCCATATCAGATGTGTGACACAGTTGGGCTGGATGGTCCTCAAGAGGTCACCAAATTCCATCTTTCCTCTGACTGTCAGGTCAGTTAAACATAAAGTCAGCTTTAAAGAGCTAACAAAACTAAACAACTTCTTTATTTAAAAGCAATACGTGTGTATGTTTGTGTGGATGTACGTCACATGTGTGCAAATGCCAGGAGAGGATGTTGGATCACCTGTTGCAGTCACAGGTGGTTGCGAGCCACCCCGTGTGAGTGCTGGAAACTGAACTCGAGTTCACTCTCAACCACTGAGACATCTCTCCGCCCCAGAATGCCTGCTTCTCACTGCTGTCTCAGTACCCTTGCTTTGAAGTCAGGAGTCTTAGTTGCTTTGAGAAGAGTCCTATCAGCCATGATGCAACCTGACTGGCAATGCCAAAGGATTTACTTCTTTTCTAAACCAACCCGAAGCCAATCAGCTTTTACAAGTAAAAGATGACTCAACTGCTATTTAATAAATAAAATGAGTTACTGTCGCTCAGCATTCTGAAGGCTAAGACAGGCAATTGCAGGCCAGCTTGAGCTATATGGCTATACCCTGTCTCCATTGTCATGAAGGAGCAAACAAACCAACAGGATGGCTATGGAGATTTGTATCTCAGGAGGTAGAAACGCAAGTTCAAACCCAGTCTGCTGCTGAGATCGCAGATGCATGCCATCATGCTTAGCTTACATCCTTCTTTGTTATAACATACATGTAAAAATTTCCTGCTACGAACTAAATTTTGAACAAAATAAGAGTTTTGATACATTTAAAATAAAAATATTTATAAAACATTTCATACCTCAATTGAAATATGCTATTTTATTTTGTTTTGTTTCGACATTACTGGTGAACACTATTTTGAGTCTGTAGTTTGTCAGAGATGAAATAGAACTAACAAGAAACAAAATTTAAAATTCTGAGGCTCTCTTAGCAACAATTTTCATTCCTGTTTTTATTATTTTTAAAGCTAATCAGCTGGCAATTGCTTTTAAAGGAACATAATAAGAACATATTACAAGGGCAGGTTACAAAGAAGAAATGTTTTTTAAAGCCACTTCTGTGAAATTGAGGGTGGCACCACAGGCCTGTAATTCCAACACTTGGGAGATGGGGGCAGTTGGTTTAATAGTTTGAGGGCAGCCTGGGATACATAGCAAGTTCTAGTCAGTCTCAACTACACAGCGAAACCCATTTTCAAAGAAAAAAAAAGAAAAGAGAAAAGTTCACAGCTGGTGTCACACTTGGTTGGAGTCACACTTGGTCAGTGACATGCTGGATGTGGAAAACCAAGTGCAGAATTCAGCCAAGCATACGTGCTGGTAGAAGCTATGAGGTTGTTACTTTATAATGTGCTTGGAAAACAACTTACACCATCGAATTTGACCTAATTTCTTCAGCTTTTTTTAAATGTAACGAGAGCTGCTCCTGAAGAGGAAGTGGCTCACGGAATAGCACAGCACGTGGTTTAAGGCTGCTGCAATGTTTAGGGGAGGAGGAAGGAAGCCAAGGTAGCGTGAAACAGGAAACAGAGATATCTTTAATGTAACAGAGAAGACAAACTAATTTAACTTGACAAAGAACCAAGACAAAGGAATGTAGGGGGATTTGACCTGCTTTGCACAGCACACTGGAGACAGTGAAAACCTTAGGAAGCTACCGAGATTGCTGGACAGTCACTGTGGTCATGACACTAACCACACTTGTCACAGGGGGATCTAATATGGATCCTGCATTAGTACTTCCGTGTGTGGTCATGTGCAGTGGCCTCCTCTCACAGTATGGCATGGGACAGTGAGATGGCAAAACATTTGTAATAAGACAGTTGTCCTAGAATGGTTTTCTGTAACTTAAACATGACTGCTCCTAAAACCCTAGAAGTTGATATGTGTGAGTGTCTGTACACTCACGAACAAACATGTGTGTGCACGCGCGCTCGCGCGCGTGCGCACACACACACACACACACACACACACACACTGAGCAGTAAGATGAGCTACTAAAGTTGTAAAAATGTAAATTATATATAATTTATTATATATAATTATATATATGTATTATATATATAATTATTATATATGTAATTATATATTATATACAATAATATAAATAATATTTTATAATATATAAATATGCAAATATTTAAATATATAAATATTTTATATATAAATATATATAAAATTTATTTGTTTATTTTGACCTGGTCTGGTTGTGTAACTCAGGCTGACCTCAAAATCCTCTTGCCCAGAGCTGGGACTACAGGTGTGAATCATCAAGTCCAGGAAGACAATGCTCAAATGTATTTATTTCCAAGTTGCTTTGCCTTTGTGTGAATTCAAGGGGAGAAGAGGGGATGAACAGAGTCAGGCACTCAGCCAAGTCAAGCTCCCCAGGAGTAAGGAGAAAGATGATTCAATCAGATGCCAAGTACTTGAACACACCTCAGAAGGGAAGCTGTGCGTAGCACGGGAAGCCAGGCCAGCTAGCAGGAGCAGCACACCCTCCCATCCTCCCATTCGAAGGCTTTTCTGGATCTCCGGGAGAAAAGTTGTAGGCTCATTTCATTTCAGTTGACATGCAGAGTGTGAGAAGAGCTTTCTAAATTGTGGGATGGTTTTTAAGTTCTCTTTATTTCTTCTTGAACGTCTATATAAGGAATGGGAACTGTTTTGGCTTAGAATCTATTGTGACATAAAACAAAATTGATAACATAATTTCAAATTTTTTGAGGAACAAAACTAGCAAATATTTATTGGCTGACTTTGTAGATAAAGTGAGCATATTATTTTTCAACAATAAAGACTCCCGTGAACAGTCAAGAGCACTCATTGGCACAGGCTGTCTCTGTTTCTTTGGATTGTTCTCCAGTTCGACTTGTGTTCTTGTCTGGCACCGTACTGTTTGGGTCAAGATTACCAGTGACTATCATGTGGCTACATCTGATGGTTAATTCTAAGCATCTTACATAGGACTTAGTACTGTGGGTCACCCCCTCCATACCTAAGGGTTCCAGATCCATAGACTCACCCATCATGGGGCAAAATTATTTTTCAAAGAAACGTATGCCTTTTTCTGAAGCTGTGAAGAACAATGTGGATCATTGCCCTCTTGCTGGGAGATCAGCCTGGTAGGGGTCCTTGTGCCTGGAGTGGTATGGGAGGGTGGGGGTGAAATGGGAAAGTAGGGGTGAAGTGGGAGGGTGGCTGGTTACTTCCCTAGCTCCACTTCACATTGACTTCAGCACGGGGTTCCCTGTGGTGAACCCCATGGGCTTTCAACCCCGTCATCCATGCCAAGGGAATGCTGGAGGGAATGCTATGTGGACTCCTCTTGTTTCAGGCTTCATAACTGTGTCATTTTGTTCCCACAGTTGAAAGGTCTAGGGACAGATGGCTGTGTGGTTCCAGCCCAGCTGGTCAGCTGCCCCAGGCCCTGGGAGTGGAATGTACTCTTCCGTATGTAGTGAGAGCAAAGGTTGTGGTTCTCTCAAGTCTTGCTCTTTGTAAAGAAGTGCTGCCAGAATCAGAAACCACACAGGAAGTTACAAATGAGGCCTCACTGTGGAGCGATGTGGGGCTTAAGCAATCTTCTGAGCTATCAATCATTAAAACTAATTTGTCACTGGACCTGTGACATTTGCTATTAATCCTAAGACTTGGAAGTCCGAGGCAGGTGGATTACTATGAGTTTGAAGACAGCCTGAGGAACACAGAGAGTTTGAGATGAGGCTGCACTATGAAACAAGATCTTGTCTCAAAACAAAACAAAAAACAAAAACAAAACAAAACCCAAACCATATCAAAACAAACAAACCAAAAAAAAAAAACCAAACAAACAAAAAAACCAAACCAAGCCAACAACAAAGAAACCCAAAACAAAAGAATTTTTAGCAACTACATTAGAGGGACAAGTAAATAATCTCTGTAACTTCTACTGAAGATGGTATTCCATACCTACTCTCCAAGAAAGAGTTATGCAGCTAGGAGCTGTTAGTAATCATGAACAAGGAGCTGGTTTAGTCATCAAAAATTAAGTTACAATGTTTTTCATGTATAACATTGATTATTTGTTATGATATCCTTCTTACTTGAGATATTTGTGTGTGTACATGTAGATGCATGTGTTTGTACATACATCTCTGTGTGTACCCTGTGTGTACATGCGTGTGTGTGTGTGTGTGTGTGTGTGAGGTGTATGTGTGTACACATGTACTGGGGGTGGGACCAGGACTCTGCATACACTGAGTATCACTGAAATACAGCTATAGGCTCTGTTAACTTTGGCTTTTCATTTCCCACGTTTTTCAGCAGACAGCCTCTATCTAACACTGTATGGATTCACATTCCAGAGAGCTGGGCTCTTTTCCTGGGAACTCAGCAGCCTCCCCTTCCAGCCTCTTCCTTGGGCTTCTCACCCTCCCTGGCCTCTTAGATTCTCTGGCCTCAGGGTCCACTGGCCTCCCTCCCCACCACCACCCAGCCCAGCCCCAGGGGCTCCTGCCGACTCCTGGTGTGGTAATCACTGTCAACGCCTAAGTCAGGGTGAGGGTGCTCTGCTCTCTCTTCTGCAGATACAGCAGTCTTCTCAGCACCACCCTGCTGCTCCACCTCACTGATTTTTATCTCTTAACGCTCTGCTTATTGGGCCGCCCAGCTGCTCTGGAGCACCTTAAGCCTGTGTTGTACGTGTGCTTTGCTGTGTGCCTGGAACATCTGTTCCCAGCTCACCTAACCATCTCACTGCCTTTAGGCCTTTGCTTAAACCGTCAATATACCCTTCATCACAGAGACCTCCCCAGACCTAGCTCAGACCGTCCCTTTCCTACCACCCTTCCCTTCCTGTTTACAGTCTGTGTCCCCTCATCACCTAGAATGCAAGTCCAAGTGGAGTTGACTGTTTTTGCTATAGTACTGTTATAGCTCCAGTATAGAACAATGTAGATTATGATAGACACCAAGTGAATACTTGTTAAATGAGTGAGCTCCCTGAGGAGCCCAGGTTGCCTTCTTTGTCACTGTGTCCCTATGGTGACACACATTGACCACCTTGGGCGTGGAAGGACTTTACAAATACATGTTAGAGAAGTTAGCAAGTTAAAGGAGAAGACAGAAGTGCAGGCCAGGCTGTCTTTGAACTAATGGTCCTTTTGCTTCTGGGTCCTGGGATTACAGACCCATGCTACCATTTCCTGGCTCTTGGGAAGATGGATTTGAAAACAGCAAATGATGTCACGGCTACCTTAGTGGCTGGTGGTAGTAACAAACAAAGGCAGTTTACATCACTGGGTAAATGATGCAATGTGACATTTACTCAGATTACTGTCTCACTCTAGGAGAGGTGAAAGGGAAAAGGTTGGACAAGACTCTTCAAAGGTCAGCAGATTCAGAAATCAAAATATGTGGCACATATTACTTAACACCTACAAAGGGGACATTTTAAAATGAAAACCATCTAATGGAGGCCTCCTTAACCAGATGTTCAATTTAGGGTCACCAGTGATAGGGCAATGTGATGTGTGCTCCCCGACAATTGATAGTGTGAGGATACAACATCTCTTTAGAACTGCCTTGGAAGTAGAGATCCTGCTCTACATCCAATCAGAGCAATCAGCCAGATAAGTCCAATTTGATGGCACTCTGCAAAACAAAACAGTGGGTGTGGACTTTTAATGTCTTTTTATACATAATTTCATTATGTAGCCTGGGTTGGTTTTGACCTCACAATCCTCTTGCTTCAGTCTCCTGAGTGTTGGGAAAGAATATTTCAACTCTTCAAATTAAAAGAAAGATATTGTTAAGATGAGAAAAATGAGTATAGATTATGTATTAGAAAAAAAGATGAACTTGAATTTCCTGAGTGTGATTATTACACTATGGTGTTTGTATGTAGCTACCACCATGTGATGGCTGTATCGTGGAAGAACATGCCTTCGTTCTTCAGAGATGGATGTTAAAGAAAATAGAGGCATGCAAACAAAGAGTGATGCTAGAAGAGGATTGTGGGAGTTTACTTCATTGTTCCTCTTTGTTGGAAGTTTAAAAATGCTTTAAAATAAAATTTTTACAGGGAAAAGAACCAAATTAAGCAAAATCAGAGAGGACAAGAGGACAGTAGTAGGAGGAGGGGCAGTAGGAGGAGGATGAGGGGCAGTAGGAGGAGGACGGGGACAGTAGGAGGAGGACGAGGGGCAGTAGGAGGAGGACGGGGACAGTAGGAGGAGGACGGGGACAATAGGAGGAGGACGAGGGGCAGTAGGAGGAGAACGGGGACAGTAGGAGGAGGAGGAGGGACAGTAGGAGAAGGAGGAGGGGCAGTAGGAGGAGGAGGAGGGACAGTAGGAGGAGGACGGGGACAGTAGGAGAACGGGGACAGTAGGAGGAGGACGAGGGGCAGTAGGAGGAGGACGAGGACAGTAGGAGGAGGATGAGGACAGTAGGAGGAGGACGAGGACAGTAGGAGGAGGACGAGGGGCAGTAGGAGGAGGACGGGGACAGTAGGAGGAGGACGAGGACAGTAGGAGGAGGATGAGGGGCAGTAGGAGGAGGACGAGGGGCAGTAGGAGGAGGACGAGGGGCAGTAGGAGGAGGACGGGGACAGTAGGAGGAGGACGAGGACAGTAGGAGGAGGACGAGGGGCAGTAGGAGGAGGAGGAGGGGCAGTAGAAGGAGGAGGACAGTAGGAGGAGGAGGGGCAGTAGGAGGAGGAGGACAGTAGGAGGAGGACGAGGGGCAGTAGGAGGAGGACGGGGGGCAGTAGGAGGAGGACGAGGACAGTAGGAGGAGGATGAGGGGCAGTAGGAGGAGGACAGGGGGGCAGTAGGAGGAGGACGGGGACAGTAGGAGGAGGACGAGGACAGTAGGAGGAGGATGAGGGGCAGTAGGAGGAGGATGAGGGGCAGTAGGAGGAGGAGGAGGGGCAGTAGGAGGAGGAGGAGGGGCAGTAGGAGGAGAACGCGGACAGTAGGAGGAGGAGGAGGGGCAGTAGGATGAGGAGGAGGGGCAGTAGGAGGAGGAGGAGGGGCAGTAGGAGGAGGACGGGGACAGTAGGAGAACGGGGACAGTAGGAGGAGGACGAGGGGCAGTAGGAGGAGGACAGGGACAGTAGGAGGAGGACGGGGACAATAGGAGGAGGACAAGGGGCAGTAGGAGGAGGACAAGGACAGTAGGAGGAGGACGGGGACAATAGGAGGAGGACGAGGGGCAGTAGGAGGAGGACGAGGACAGTAAAAGGAGGACGGGGTCAATAGGTGGAGGACGAGGGGCAGTAGGAGGAGAACGGGGACAGTAGTAGGAGGAGGAGGGGCAGTAGGAGGAGGAGGAGGGGCAGTAGGAGGAGGAGGGACAGTAGGAGGAGAACGGGGACAGTAGGAGGAGGACGGGGACAATAGGAGGAGGACAAGGGGCAGTAGGAGGAGGACTGGGACAGTAGGAGGAGGACGGGGACAGTAGGAGGAGGACAAGGGGCAGTAGGAGGAGGACGGGGACAGTAGGAGGAGGACGGGGACAATAGGAGGAGGACGAGGGGCAGTAGGAGGAGGACGAGGACAGTAGGAGGAGGACGAGGACAGTAGGAGGAGGACGAGGACAGTAGGAGGAGGACGAGGACAGTAGGAGGAGGACGAGGACAGTAGGAGGAGGACGAGGACAGTAGGAGGAGGACGAGGGGCAGTAGGAGGAGGACGGGGACAGTAGGAGGAGGACGGGGACAGTAGGAGGAGGACGGGGACAGTAGGAGGAGGATGAGGGGCAGTAGGAGGAGGACGAGGGGCAGTAGGAGGAGGACGAGGACAGTAGGAGGAGGATGAGGGGCAGTAGGAGGAGGACGGGGACAGTAGGAGGAGGATGAGGGGCAGTAGGAGGAGGACGAGGGGCAGTAGGAGGAGGACGGGGACAGTAGGAGGAGGACGAGGACAGTAGGAGGAGGACGAGTGGCAGTAGTAGTAGGAGGAGGGGCAGTAGGAGGAGGAGGACAGTAGGAGGAGGAGGGGCAGTAGGAGGACGAGGACAGTAGGAGGAGAACGAGGGGCAGTAGGAGGAGGACGGGGGCAGTAGGAGGAGGACGAGGACAGTAGGAGGAGGACGAGGGGCAGTAGGAGGAGGACAGGGGGCAGTAGGAGGAGGACGGGGACAGTAGGAGGAGGACGAGGACAGTAGGATGAGGATGAGGGGCAGTAGGAGGAGGATGAGGGCAGTAGTAGTAGGAGGAGGGGCAGTAGGAGGAGGACGAGGGGCAGGAGGAGGAGGAGGAGGGGCAGTAGGAGGAGGACGAGGGGCAGTAGGAGGAGGAGGAGGGGCAGTAGGAGGAGGACGAGGGGCAGTAGGAGGAGGAGGAGGGACAGTAGGAGGAGGACAGGGACACTGGAGGAGGACGGGGACAGTAGGAGGAGGATGAGGGGCAGTAGCAGGAGGGGCAGTAGGAGGAGGACGAGGGGCAGTTGGAGAAAGAGAGGCAGGTAGAGGATGTAAAAAGAAAATCTGTCTTGGGCACCGTACATTATTTTATCTAGTTCTCATAGAAACCAGGTGAAGGTGTGGTCAGAAGCGTGAGTGACATGCCTAAGATCACACAGTGCACCGATGGTTGGATGGACTGTCATTGAACCACTCCTATCAGCAGGCAAGCTGTTGCAGTGACTCATGGCAGAAGCGTGTGAGTAAACCATAGATGAAACATACTTAGGTTAACATTAGAGGAGACAAAACCACACCTTCACACACGACCATGACGACAAAGGCATGTGTCAACGTGCGGAGTCAGACAGAAATAGGATTTTGTGGAACCATGTTTTCACCCCAAGGGGGCTCGTTCACAGCAGTGACTCACGCCGTCTCTCCCCTGATGGAGGGTCACCGTGTCACAGCACTTCCCCTAGAACAGATAGATTGCGGCCAGGGTCTGCTGAGGCCTTGAGAGCATCACAGTTTGATCAAGACATGTGAAACAAGTGCTTGGGTCTGGATGCTATTTTTCCTGGGAAGCTCAAGCTCTTGGGTCTCTCCTCCTGACTACAAACGGAAGTGGAAAAGAAAAAATACTACTTCTTTAAAATATATTAAATATATTTCAAAGGAGTGCCCTAAGAGTTTGCTAATGTGCTGGAAAGTTTTCATTGTTACCATGCTGGGACTTAGTGGAATCTTGAAAGGACACAGCCTAATGTGAGGTGATGGGCTCATTGGGGGCATCATCCTCAGAAGGGAAATCTAGTTAGCTCCTACAAGAAGCTACTGTACAAGATCCAGACTAATATTCCCCACTCCCTGATCTCCTGTCTCACTGTTTGATATTTGACACACTCCCACTGCCAGGTTCTCATCCAAGGTCAGAAGGCCTCACCTCTAAAATTGTGACCTAAACAAACTTCCTTTCTTTATAATTGCTTAGACCCAGCCATTCTGTTATAGCCTCCGAAAATGGAAAAATACAAAAGGGGGAAAGGGTTGAAACTTTTGCCTTGAGTTTTATATTTTTCTAGTGCAGAAAAGATTTCTCTGTGTAAAAAAATTCCCAAGTAATATTCCCAAATCTCTAAGCCTGAGAATATTAGTTTCAAATGGCTTTTCATCTTCCAGGTTGCAGAGGGGATATTGTCTAAACAGCCATAACAATCAGTAGTCACAATCTCATCTACTGATTGAGTGCTAAAAGCCAGGCATGCCCACTAGGCTCTGGCCATCTTCACCAGGCAGACAATATTTCCCAAGCTTTGTAAGAAAACATCAGACAGTCCCCTTAGAGCTGAGACTACTGCTTTAGCCAGGGGACACCGTGGGAGATGGCCAGACTTTGCCACATGACTACCCTAGGACTGGTGGTCATTCTTTTCAAACAGATTTGGGAGGGAGGTGGTGTGGGGAGGGATGTTCCACACCACATTTGGGTGTGGGAGTCAAAGGACAACGTTGTGGAATCAGCTCTCTCCTTTATGAGAGAGAGCTTTAACCTTTATGTGGGCTCCAGGATGACGCGCAGGCTGCCAGGCTGGTGTGGCAAAGGCCTTTTCCACTGAGCCATCCTGCCCACTCACTTTCATATCTTAATGCTGCTGAAACTAGGAAGGTTCATTTGGTGGACTATGAACATTGCTGGCTACCGGTAGGTGTTACCTTTGTTGAAATTGTCCTCAACTACATATACAGGAACTGAGGCATGTCTACCATCTAACATATTTGTTACAGTTTCATTGGTAGTGTGAGTCAGCTTTCTGTTGCTGGGAAAACATATGTAAGATAGTCAGCCTAATGAAGAGAAAGGTCTGTGCTGCTCACGGTTTCAGATATTTCAGTCTATGATCGCTTGGTCCTGTGGCTGCACGGTGCACCATAACAGAAGCACGTGACAGAGGAAGCTGCTTATGTCTGATAGTCTGAAGCAGAGAAAATGGAAGTGCAGGGTTCCAACGTCTCCTTCCAGGGCACACAGCCCAGTGTCCTCACATTCCCACTAGCTGTGCCTGCTAAAGGCTCAGGGCCTTCACAGTAGTGCTGCAGGCTAGGACCCAGCCCCTAGTGTGTGAGCCATTGCGAGACTCTTAAAAACTCCAGCTGTAGTATACAGCACACAGTATAAACTTGGACTCAAAACCATTACTTCAAAAGTTCTCAACTGAGAGTCACAAGGATGTGCCACCAAAACGCAAAGATGTCATTCAGGAAGGACTGCTGTTTATAGGCCAGCTCATCAAAGAAGCAGAAATTTCCAAAGCACTCAATCGTAATTCTCACTTTCAAGAGAGGTTGGTGGCCCAGCTTATCCCTTATGAAAGAGTACCTATTAGTACCAAATGCCTGCAAAGCCAGTGTCTCTGACTGACATTCAGGAAAAGCAAACTTCTAGCAATATGTAACAGTTCAACCAATACCTAGCAACTCAATACCAAAACAAACCTTTCTGTTTAATTAGTAAGATACATAGAAAGTATGCATCATTCTATAATAAGCCTAAGAATCATATGGTGGACATGAAAGCTAAGACTGTGGCTTGGCTTGGGTGATGAACAGCCAGCTGGTATTCTGGCATGCTCTGGCCCATGGCAGCATAATGTGTCATGTGGGAGTAAGTGACTGAGGGGACAGAGGAAATGGGAGAGAACACAGGCCAGCAGAAGTGGAAGGTTCTCTGTACTGAGATTCTCTTGATTTGATTCTCAATGTCAAGACGCACCACATGTGCCTTGTCTGAACTGTACAGTTATTGCTTTAAGTTGTTCCAGCTGATGCAGTCAAAAGAAAATAATACACACTGATGAATTAGATCTGATGAATTAGATCTGATGAATTAGATCTGCTAACAATGTTGACTGTTCTCAGATGACAGCTGAGACCTTTCCTGTCACGCTATCTGACAACCTTCCTTGTGGAGGAGTGTTGAGGATGGTAATTGAGCATCTGCTAAGGTGAGTCACATGGGAGATGACTTAGTCACGTTTCTATTGCTGTGATAAGACATCAGGACTGAAAGCAACTTGGAGAAGAAAGGGTTTGTTTAGCTTTGCATTCTCAGTCTATTGAGGAAAGCCAAGGCAGCAACTCAAGGCAGGACCATGGAGGCAGGAGCTGAAGCAGGAGCTATGAAGGAGTGCTGCTTTCTGGCTTGCTCTCCAGGTTCTCCGTCAGCTAAAACCAAGGACCCATGGGTAGCACTGCCCACAGCGGATCCTCTCATATCAATTGTCAGTCAAGGAAATGTGCCACAAACTAGCCCGTAGCAACCTGATGGAGATGTCTTCTCAACTCCAACACTTCTTAGATAACTCTAGCTTGTGTCAAGTTAACAAACAAACAAACAAAAATCTAAAACCTAACGAAGGCGGCATTACAACTTGCTGGTGACCGGAGGGTGTGCTCAGCTTGTGTCACCCCCAGGCCACTTTTGAAAGGTGAGTGAAGAAATAGAAGTAACACAGGCGGCTCTCTGAGACAGCAGCGACTGTAAAACGTTCTCGTCTCTGTCATTCAGATTTTTTCCAGTTATTTTATGACCCCAAGTAGCGTCTTTCACATGGAAGCACCATGCTGCAACTTAATCCATTCTATTGCTGCAAACTGTATCTTGCTAGTACCATAGCTTGGCATGTCACTAGGCCTGAGTCTCTGGACACCAGTCCTTGCATTTCCCTGGCTCAGAAAGTACCCAGCCCTAGGCTGCAGCGAGTGGCAGTGTCGGAAAGTCACAGGTTGAAAGGAAGGGAAGGGATTCCCTTAGAAGGCACTTTACTTTCTGAGACTAAAGGAAGCACAAAGCACACATCTCGACTCTGTAGTTTATACTGGAACTGCCCAGGTTAATAGCCAGGATTCCGCCAGTTGCACAGAAGTCAAAAGAGAAGTCAGAAGTTCAGGGGTCCAACGTATATAGCTGCAGGGACAATATGCGTCCCATAGGGCTGGCCACACTGAAACTGGATAGTCACATTTCAGAGCTCCTGAGGACACACCTAGAACTCCGTGAAAGAGCAGAGAAAGCCTAGTAGCTGAGTTTGTAGATACGTCATGGAGGATGCTGGAGGAGGGTCACCATGTAGGTTCTAATTAGTTTCCAATAACATCTTAGGATGTACAATGCACAGAAATTATGGGTGCACAGACATAAATAGAGAGTGATCTTTATGTTATTGCCACATAAACTCACTTCTGTTTTATATTGATGACAAGGAAGAAGGCATTCCTTACACCCTTTGTTGGCTCAACAATTTAAGATGCATTAGAAACCATCACGGATTTTATTATTTAGAGGTATAGGTTGACAACGAATTGAGTCATAATGTATGTGCTAGGGATCAGGCTCTTTCTTATAATTGATGTTCCAGTCTTGGATAACTGCATAAACTTTTTTTTCTTTACCCAGCATTTTGTACCATAATATATTTAAAATTATTTCTTTTATTTTTGATATTGAAATATAATTATACCATTTCCCCCTTTCCTTTAATACGCACCCTTGCTCTCTTTCTGTACTATATTTTACTTCTTGGTTCGGTTATCCATTAGCTAAAGAAGTGTATGTGGAGTACAAACTCTGCCAGGTAACCGCTGGTGTCTAAAACTTGAATAATTGTTATGTGAATGAATGATGTGAAAGTCTAAAGATCACTGACTTTGAGTACACAAAAGAGCACGGAAGACATAAGATAATAAAGACCCTGCTACTGTGTGAATCTGAAATGTGCCCATAAGCTCAGAACTTAAGTGTTGCCCTATAGTTACTAGCACTGTTTTGGGAAGCCGTTGGATGGGGCCTAACTGGTGGAAGGAGGTTACTAGACACAGGCCTCTAAAGCTTGTAACCTGGCCCCTGATCAAGGCCAAAATCTCTATCTGCTTCTAAGAAGCCATCAGCACTGCTCCTGCAGGGCCCGAACCACGGCCATGGCATCACCACTGGAATGAGCTGAACGCCCTGAGACGGAGTCAGGATAAACCTCTCCGCCCTTAAACCGTTCTGCCAGGTTCTCCACCAGAGCATCACAAAAGTCACTAACAGAGGAGCAGAGAGGGAAGACTGACAAGTCTCCTGGCATAGGGAGCAGGGGCAGCACCCTGAGAGAACGTGCAGAGTATGCAACTGTCCAATTATGTGCCTGGACTCTGCATTTTGAAGAAACCATATTAGCTGAGCTTTTACCATGCAATGCTGAGAAACGTCACCTCAACAAAACCCTATGTTCTTTCCTCCATGGAAAGGGGCCAATTCACTGGGTTTCAAGTTGTTAAATAAATGACTATGTCCACAGCTGCGTTTGCTTACTAAATGCCTGCCGTGTTGATCTTCAGCTAGTGGTGGCAGCGGATTCCATCATTATGGCTGTTGCCCTTTTACTTACAGTCCGGAAATCTCATGGGGGTTATACCAGACACCAGAAAGCACCTGTGTGTCCATGCACGCTAATCTTTGGTCCGTGTTCTGTTTTTCTCTACATTGGTGGTTTTCAAAAGGCAGATTCTTCAACCACCAACAGCAAAATCATATAAACACATTAGAAATGCAAATTTCAGGCCTCATCCAAAAATGACAAAACCAGAAACCCTGGGTCAGGAGGTTGAGCAGTTTTTGTTGTAATAAAGTACTCCAGGGTGTCTCTACTGCACACAAGACTGAGAATTGCTGCTCTGCGGGGAGATAGTAAGAGTTCAAAAAAAAATTTGAATATAGAATGTAAAGGGATGAAGATAACCATTAACTTCAGCCAAGAGCAAACTTGCATTTAAGATGCATTGGAAACCATCAACTATTTTATTATTTAGAGGTATAGGATGACAACGAATTGAGTCATAATGTATGTGCTAGGGATCAGGCTCTTTCTTATAATTGATGTTCCAGTCCTGGATAACTGCATAAAATTTTTATTCTTTGAGACAGAGTCTCACTGTACAGTCCTAGCTAACCTGGAGCTCACTGTGAAGATCAGGCTGCCCCTAACTCAGAGAACTCCCCTGCCTCTGCTCCTGCATGCTGAGACCAAAGGTGTGTGCCACCACAATAAGCTGTGTAGTTTTGAATTTAATATTCACTTTTTTTGTTTTATTTTAAGGATGATGAGTGTTTATTTTTTCCTTTACTCTTGCAGAGTCCCAGTCACACTATAATTAGGACAATGACAGCTCACAGTTTTAAACTTGGCTTCTTTTTCTTTGACAATTCTCCCATTAAGAAATTATGTGTAGAGGTGTCTACGCCCATCCTCCCGAGTCCGAGCAGGTAACAGACTGCTGGGCAGATTGCAGTCTGACATGTGACAGGATGTGACTGTGCAGGTCACCTGGGTGGGCTCGTCGGAGCGTTTTCTATCCAGACCTTTTGTCCAGGAGCCTGGAGGTTTTGCTCCTAGAAGCTCAAGTCACCTGGAGCACTGTAGCAAGAGTTCCTGCAACTGTTTAAGTTTTTCCAAAGAGGCCTTAACAGACATCGGGAGCTAGGACAAGCCAGCCCTGTGCACTTGAGTTCAGAAATCCACAGAATCAGTGATTCATTAAAATTATACATTAAGCAGCTAGTTTATGCCAAAATTCTGTACATAAAATGCCAGTCTTTAGACACCTGAAGATGAACCCTAACACATAGTAATCATAAAAATATTAATCATGTCATAATGTCTTTTTTCTTTGAATTGTTCTTTTGTTGTTATGGCCAGCTGATTTTCAAAAAAACCACTTTACAATATTTTTACAAGATTTATTTCTCTAAAAGCTTCATGAATTCATATCTATATTCCAGATAGATTGTGAAAGTCATTTATAAATGTAATTATATCAGAGAACCAAAAATTGAACAAAATTTCTTTAAAAATAAAATGTTAACTTTAAAAATGTCATATGGAGATTCCATCAGGATATGCAGAAAGTATTAATTTTTATTAATTATAGTTAATTATCATGCCATCACTTTATAGACTATGTGTCAGAATCCACTACTGACTTAATTCAATGTCTTCTGTAATAATTATGAGATACTTGTCATGAAAATGTAGAAGTCTGTATCCTTGAATAAGCCAACTAGCTAGCTAGCTTGGATCTGAAGCTCCACAGTAACTTTTTATTGCATAGTAGTTTAATTAACTTGTGCATGAAGTCTAACAACCAACCAAGATTTGAACAAATCTATGAAGCAAAGAAGATTATTGGTTCGTCTCCTCGTGGGTTTCTTCCATAGCCACATGAGTACCCTTCCTTGTGAAGGATACTTACATACAGTTTCTTAGAGGGGTATTTAGTAAGGGATCACTTTTATTTAATTACATTTTTTTCTTCATAGTTTTCAATGCAGCATTTTTCATTTATATTTTTTTTCTGCTTCAAGGAAAGTCAGGTTAAGCCTAGCTAAAGCCACTGAGAAAGTCCAGCCAGCTTCCTATAACATCCTAATCCTGCCTATGAAAGGATGAAGTAACAACTTCATCAACTATTTGAGAAAAAATAAGATGAGGAGGGAGACCGAACACCAGGGTACTGATCCTTGAGGAAACAGGCGAAGACACAAAAGACAGACTCAAACAGTTCTGCCTCCTAACTGACGCGCTACGGCAGGCAGGGATGTTGGGACCCAGTTTGCTTCAGGAGTGGAATCCTTGCTTGCTTTCTCATGAACCAATGGTTGGTTCCACTCTGCATATAAGGGCAACACACGAGTTATGAGAAGAGGAAGAGGAGGAGGAAGTGGAAAAGGAGGAGGAGGGAGAGGAGGAGGAGGAAGAAGAAGAGGAAAAATTGGGAGGGGACTGGGGGCAGGGAATTAGGAAGGGTGGCAAAGGTCATATGGAATTCTCAAAGAATCTAACTCTGAAACGTTCCAGTGTGCCTTACTGAGAGACTGAGCACGCCGTGACAGGAGTGAGCTGTTCTTTAAGAAGCAATCTGAAAATCAAAAGCAGCACAGCGACATTGCTTATGAGCACAGTGAATAAGAAAAGGGGCCTTGATGAAGGCTCGGCTGGTAAAGTGCTTGCTACCTAAGCGTAAGGACTGAGTTTCCAGAGCCCATGAAAGCCGGTGTGGTGACTCTGCAGTGCTGGGCAGTGGGGAAAGGAGGGTGCCAGGTTGTAACTGGCCCACTAGTCTAGCTGAATAGCCAATTCCAGGTTCAGAAATTGGCTCAAAACCGAAGACAAAGAGCCACTGAGGAAGACACCAGAGGTTGGTTTCTGGCTTTCACACACATGTGCATCTGCAAGCACGTGTGAACATGATGTATACCACACACAAACGTCCATATACACATATACACATACAAGTTAGAGAAGCCCCCAAAAGCAGATAGTCATACCACAACAAGCAGAAGGTGATGGCTGTATATCTCTGGGTGGGGGTCACTGAGTCAGGGTTACAGGGAACTTATCTTACAGGGACTGAAGTTGGAGACAAATGGCTGGTGGATTCCAAGATGGATGCCTCACACAAAATAGTGCTTTTTTTTTTTAGCAATTATAATGATATATACCACTGATAAATGTAGGGATAGCTGAACAGCATGAGGTGTATTAAAATCATTCACTAAATGAGAATATTAAATGATGCTTAATTTGTTGGGGGATCAGGAATTCAAGGTCAATTTTGACTACATATGGAATTTGAAGGCAGTTTGGGCTACATGAGGCCCCCGTCTCAAAACCCTAAACCAAACCAGAGCAGTATAAAATGACTCAATATATGATCACCTTAGTGGTAAGTGGACTGGCTGATGGAATAATCAATAGCGATTGCTGATTTTAAAAAAGCCTGTTAGTAAGGTTGAAATGGTTGTTATTTTTTCCAACTTGATAAAAAGTATTTACCAGAAACAAATGGCAACCACCTTTCCCCTGTTTGTGTGTATGCATGTGTGCACATGTGTTGCACATATGAATGTGTGTGTGCCTGCGTGTGTATGTGGTATGTGTGTACTTGTTGATGGAGATTGACCCAGGACCTTAGGAATGCTAGACAATGAGTCCTCTTTCACTAAGCCATATCCTTTGTCCATTTTTAATTTTGAGATAGGACGTCACTAAATTATCTAGGCTGGCCTTGAATTTGTTCTGTTGTAGCTCAGGTAAATCTTAAACTGGTGACCCTATTGTCTCAGCTTCCTGAGTAGCTGGATCATAGGTCTGCACAACCAGATCTGACTCAGCCAACCACTATGTGAATTGTAAAGCATCGCCTGTTCCTCTACCACGAGTCCCAACGTTATTACTGTTCTCTGCTTTTACTATGGTGGTCACAGTAACAGTCCAGGAAAGGGTCTTATTTTTATCAGCTATACATGCTTGGATTTGACAAGCTTTCCTTTTTAGTCAGACACTAAGTATTTTAGATGTTGCAGGCTGGATGGTCTCTGTAGAGCCTACTTGAGCTTGTGGCTGTAGAAGAGAAGATGCCTTAGACAGTATGTAAAGAAGTCATAATGATGAGTGCCCAGTTTGACAGAAGCAAATTCGACTTCAGGGCCCTAGGGAAGACTAACTTAGAAGCGCACGTCTGCGGAATGACCATCTGTGTAGAAGAGTCAGAAGAAAGTCAGATATGAATTAGTAAGGTTATTGACATGAGGCAAATATAAAGACTTCAAAGTATTCTGATAGAGACAGTAATAGATGTTAGAAATGGAAATGATGAAAAGATCAAATTTATAGAAGCAACGAGGCTGTGAAAAACAGAAATAAATGATAAGAAACTCACTAATTCTAGATAAAAGAAAAGTATAAAGATATACAACACAGAAGACTTGAAATAACAGAAAGAACTAATGTTAATACTTTTTAAAATTTCTAATTAACACTCTAAGTTAGCCTGCAGATTAGCTGGTGTCACCGTGGCATCACATGCATGTGCCATTATACTTTGTTCCTGCTCATTCCTGCGCTGATGGGCATCTAGGCTTGTTCTATTCCCTGGCTTTTTTGAATAGGGCAGCTATGAACGTGAATGTGTAAGTGTCTCTGTGGTGTGCTCATGGCCTCGAGTTTATTCCAAGGTGCTAATGCTGGGTCAGAAGCTAGTTTTAGTTGTGGGGAGACTGCATACCTATTTCCATACTGACTGCACAAGTCTAAATGCCTAGTAGAAGTGAATAAAACTTCCCTTTCCCCTACATCCTTGCCAGCATTCGTGTGTGTGAACGCTTTTAAGTGAAGTATTAGAACAATTTCAATCTAGAAAATAGACACATACACACCCACAGGGTCACTAAAATTAATTAATTAAAGTTGAATTGCACACTTGAACCTTTGGCTCTGTTTGCTTTCCCTGTTTCCCACAGTGTTGTATTGACAAGGCCTTAGTAAAAATACTTACATTTCACAAATATTAATAATGATGCAACTTAAACTATATTCTGAAGTAAGTGTGCCAACAAGTTTGCCCTTTCGAAATACAATTGCTTTAGCTGTGGTCTGGAGAACCTTGGGGTAAGCCCTCCCTGGCCTTTGCCTTACGGTGTGGTTATTTCTGTCTCTGGGGTTTCAGGGGCGACATCGCAGTTGGACTCATCTAAGGCTCCTTCTCTTACTGCGATTTTTAAAACTTTCTTTTTTATTCATTCTTTGTGTCTTTCACAATGCGTCTCCATCCCATTCATTTCCTCTCCCCTTCATATCTGCCCTCTGCCTTGCAACCCCTCAACATAAAGTAAAATAAAATTTAAGAGAAAAAAATAAGAAAAAAAAAGGAAGACTCAATCTCGTCATGGAAGCTGTAGTATGACACAGTGAGTCATGCATTAAACCCTTTTGTCCCTATGTCTTTACTTGCAAGTGTTCAAAGGGTCATTGATCTGGTGTGAGACCTCTGGTTTTGCTACACTACTTATGCTGGGCTGTAGCTAATATTTCTTTTGTATTTTAATAAATAAAGCTTGCCTAAATGGTTGGTGACTGTTTGTTATAGTACCTTATAATATCCTTCCCAGAAAGGCGTGATCCCTCGCTGGGGCTCCTCTTGGATATGCTGTTGTAGCCCTATGTCATGGAGATCTGGCAGCTTTGGGTCTGCAGGACCGGCCTCTTCATGTGCTTCAGCAGATCAGAGACGGGGTGGGTGTTGGGGTGGGCCAACTCTTAACTCTGATTCTGGGCCTGGACAGTTGCAGGGTTGGTCAGTCTGCCAGCTTTCTTTTGTCCTTACCAGCAGGGTGAGCTCTCCAGCATTGCCCTGGCTAGTTCATCCCTTGCAGTGAGCAAGGGGCAGGGCCGGTTCTCTGTCACACCCTCAGGATCGGCTCTGTCACACCTGTACCATCAGGGCCAGCTCTACTGTGTTGCCCAGGTGAGGTGCACTATCCAAAGTGCTGCAGCTGGTAAGGAGGAGGGACAGCTTTCCTGCTCTTATGACTTCAGGGCCACCTTGCTGCACTTTTAAATCCTGCAATGACGCATCCTATGGCATGCTTGCATTCCCAGGATAGTATCCCAGCAGGGCTTCAGATGCAACATGGCTACCCACCAGCCTCTTCACCAGCCCACACAGAATTCCCCTGGCTTGCGGTCTAGTGAGATACGAGTCTGAGGCTATCTTGGGAGCTGAAGAGAAAGCCAGAAAGAGGATATGAGACAGAAGGTCATGCAGGGATGCAGGAAGCAGAAGAGACAAGGGGAGAAAGGGTTCTGAGAAGACAGACTAACAGGCTGACTCCACAGCTGTGTGTATCTACAAACGTCAGGCAGAGATTCACCAACTGAACTCCAGCTCAGAGCCACTTATACACAAGCACCCTTTCCCCAGATAATCTCTTCAGTCCTTAAAATAAAACACATAACCAGACCAGTTATCTTTATTTTGACTCATAGACCTAAGCATCTTCTATAAGAACTTTTACCTATCCTCGAGAGAGCTGATTTGTCTTGTCAGTCTTGCCTTCTCTTTAGGCTGTCCCGCTCCTTCCCTTCTTGGTTCAGGTCTTTATGGTCATCACGACAGTACATCAGCGTACTGCCTCTCTACCTACAGACTCGCCCCCCAAATCAGCAGCTAGAAGTCACGTGTTCTTCTTAGATGCGGTTTAGCTTCAGAAAGCTTTGGAACAAGTCTGTAATCTGAGGGATTTACTCTGAAGCTTTTCAGTGTGGCCTTAAAATCTGTCTGTTGTCTAATCTTTATGAACTCTTGGATGTCACTGTTCAAACGTCCACATGGTTCCCTCATAAAACCTACCATTAATAACTATCCTAAAAAAATCCCCAGCTCTTTCAGTGGACTGAATCCAGAGCACAGTTGGCTTCTGAAGCTTTGTGTCCTCTCAGTCTCTCCTTGAATGCAGATGAACAAAGGAAATCCATCTAGTAGGAGTGTGGGGTGGAAGGATATGTGGAGGGGGTGGGAGGAGGGCAGGGAGTGGGAACTTGAATTGGTATGGATAATGAAAAAAAAGATAGTTTGTTTTCTTTTAAAAAATAAATATAAAAAAGAGTGTATAATCCTGGCTTTTGCACAGTTTTAGGTTGCGCAACTACCACCACAATCTAATTCTGGAACACTTTCTTCTCCTCTGAAAGACGCTGTCCCCACTCACCCTACTCACTCCAGCCCTAAGCAGCCACCGAGCTACTTTCTCTATACATTTGTGGGTTCTGGACATTTCACACAAATGGAGTCATACAGTGATTGCTTTTTCTTTTGTATCTGGCTTCTGGCACTCAGTATAAACTATAGTATGGATAAGAAACACTTTTCTTTTCATCAGTTAATGGATATTTAGGCTGATTCCTGTTTCTCCCCAGCCTCATCAACATCTGCTGCTGTCTCCTCTCTTTTGATTACGGCTATCCTCATGGATGTAAAGTCTCTCGTTGCTTTTGATCTACATTTCTCTTAGGATGCTGAATGTATTGGCATATACTTAAATAGGCATCTCCATATTTTCTTTGGAGAAATATCAGTTAATGTCCTTTGTTAAGTTTTGAAGTAGATTATCTTTTTATTTTTTTATTATAGGAATTCTTTGAATATTCTGGCCAGCAGTCCTTCTTAGAGACGTGACACATGTTTTCTTCCATACTCTACGTGGCCTTTCTGCTTTCTTGAAGACACTGTAGCAGAAACAATATTTAATTTGGTTGGAGACCCAATTATGTATTTCTCTTTTGTTGTTTGTGGTTTTTGTATTTTAAGAAATAATTGCTTCATTTAAGGTCATGAAAATCTAATCCCATTTTTTCATTAAGAGTTTAATAGCTTCTTTGCTTAGGCAAATGACCCATTTTAAGTTAGTTCTGTTTGTGTTTTTGTTTTTGTTTTATTTTTTTCAAGACAGGGTTTCTCTGTGCAACATCCATAACTGTCCTGGAACTAGCTCTGTAGACCAGCCTAGCCTCAAGGTCACAGAGATCCTCCTACCTCTGACTCCGAGTGCTGGGATTAAAGGCGTGCACCACCACTGCCATGCCTTTATATTATTTTTAAATATAAAATGTTAGTCTTAGTTTTTTTTAAATGGATGCTACTGAAAGCAGAGATGGATTTTTTTTAAAAGACAAGGTCCCCTTGTCTCTTCTGCCCAGGTTGGCCTAGGAATCACTAAGCAATCCAGGCTGAGCCTTTTGACTCTCCTCCATCTCTTTCCCCAGTGTAATAGTTTACTGTTTCCTATTCAGCAAAAATAGTTATTGAATGATTTGTGCAAATATTTGTATTAGTTAGCTATTATCTGTGATCAATGGAAATCATAGGAGTAGGTTATGATAGAACTACAATACCAGTTCAAGGGAACGTCGGGTAGATTTATGATTCAGCCTTAAGGAACCAGACACGACCAAAGTCAATTTACACTGAGGATACCCTTTGGAACACCGCTGCTTAACCTGCCCTAATCTCTGATCTCTGCCTTAAATACACATGGATGCGCGCGCGCGCGCACACACACACACACACACACACACACACATCCGCACACAAAATCCTTAAGGTACACAAGGCCCTGAGTTTAACTCTGAGCACTGAAAATAGCAGCAGCAGCAATAAAACCCTTGAGTTCCCAAACAGCAGAATCTAGAACCAGCAGATCAACAGAAAGTAAAACAAATTCTTGAAGTTATGTATTTCATGTGCTTTATGAAACTTAATATGCAACTTTCCTGCTTTAAATAGGAAATACCAACACAGGCATTTCTTTTGGATAACACACTAATAGTACTTAAGTACATGACCAACATTTCCACTTCAGTTAGCTAAGCAATAGACTGGTTTCTCCGCCTCATTCGCCTGTTAGTAAACTTTCTACCATCCTGCAGAGCTGAACTCATTGTCTCCACAGACTCCTGGGCGGCATGAATGAAACCCTACAGCAGAGACCCCAGCCCCAAATGAAGCTGTTCTCTCGTGGCTTCATCATGTGCTATCCAATTGTGGCTACATTGCTTGGTTCTCCAAAGTCAGCATTCACCAGGGACAACTGTACCTTGAGGCCTTCCTCTGGGACGAGGGAATCTGTCCTGCAGTCCCTCCCCAAGGCTGGGTCAGTAGGATATCTGAACAGTGAAGCTCAGAAGGAGGCAAGCAAGTGCGCACCGTCTAGAAAGGCAGACCGATGGTGGAGGCACTAGTGCTTCTGGTCCAAGCACATAGGTCAAACTCGCCTCTCCCCCGCTGGCCAGAGAAGATGATGAACTCATCCCAGCACACTGTTCAGTAGTCACCCCATATTCTTCCTCTCACTAGACCTCTGCTTACAGGGAAGTGTCCAAGGATCACCTTCTAAGATCCACACCTGACCCACTCAGGTGGATACCCGAGACTGCGACCAGCAGATCCCTTTTCGTACTTCTGACATTTTAATTGATAAAATTCGGCACAGTTAGAGCAACAATGACAGATAACACAAAAATAGAACAATTATAAACTGTGCTATAGGGAAGGTGCCAGCATTATTACTCTTGTACTTAGGAGCCATTATCAAATAGAGGCCACCTGAACATATGCATTCTGATAAAGACAACTTTTGATCTGATAACCTAGACAATAGCTCAGGGACTGGCGGGTGGGGAGCATACACACTGTGAACACCCTGGACAAAGACAATAGCTCAGTGGCTAGCGGGTGGGGAGCATACACACTGTGAGCACCCTGGACAGAGAGATGATGGCATGCTGGCAGGACAGTGGGAGACTTCACCTTCTTACTCAGTACTGTGAGAAATTCAGCATTTATAAATTATTTTTGAAAATTTCTATCTAATATTTCCAGATTACAGTTACCTACAGGTATCTAAAACTGTTGAAAGTGAAAATGGTGTAATTTATTTGTTTTTCCCTTAACATACCATTTATCTTTTAAATGTATTTTCATTCATTCTTTGAGAATTTCATATGTGCATATAATGCATTTTGATCATATTCATCCCCATCTCTCCATTCCCTCCCAACTTCTCTCTCTCTCTCTCTCTCTCTCTCTCTGGCTCTCTGCCCCTCTCTCAATAACCCACTGAGCCCCATCTGTGCTGCTCATGTGGCCCCATAGGTCAACCACACTCTACCGAATGGTCCCACATGTGTAAGCACATAATTCACGTCACCTCTGCAGTGTTTTTTCTCAGTTTTTCCACTCATTTAAGTCTTACATTTTGCATAAGCCAAGGTTAAGATCTTCAGCGACCTTCCAATAGTCTGCCCTTGGTTATAGTCCTGCAGCAGCAGTTTGCTTGGCACCTCAATTAGGTTCTCTCTATTCAATTTTTAAAAATATTTATTTTTATTTATATGAGTATATGTGAGTCTGTGTGGATCCACATACACTGTGCAAGTGCATATGTGTGTGTGTGTGTGTGTGTGTGTGTGTGTGTGTGTGTGCAGGAGGCGGCAGAGACCAGAAAAGGACATTGGATTCTTGCAACAAGAGTTACAGGTGGTTGTGAACCACTATGTGGGTGCCGGAAACAGGATCCAGGCCCTCTACAAGAACAGTAAGTGCTCTTAAGGGATGAGCCATCTCTGTAGCTTCTCCAACATGTCCTTTATTATGTATGATACATGAACAAATTTTGCACCTCTCTTCCATTAATACTAGACATAGCACTACCAATGGCACTTAATGTTCAAAATGTGCTTGTATTACTGTATGTAGTGGCAGAAACTACATAGATAACATAGGGAACAATTATTCAGGTCAGACAAACCTGAAAGGAAAAGTATCAGCTCAGGACCACCAAGGCCAAGTTCTCAGCACAAAGGAGATTTATTTGCCCCAGAGGAAGGAAATAAGAGAAAACACAGGAGATAGAGGACAGAGGAGAAGGGGAAGGGAACAAGGAAAAGGGGACAGAGATATTTGTCCCAAAAGACAGATGTGACCCATAGGAAAATGACAGTTTCTGAAGGTATGAGGGGAAACCCCATGTTAAGATAAGGTATTTAAATTTAATTGGGCATGGTATTTAGGCGAGCCAAAGGGGGCTGGACTTCAATACTTTGATGGCTAAACCCTGGTAGTCAGCCTCAAGAGGAGGAAGTGACCAAATAAGGGAAAAGACCTTGGGGCTAGCTTTAGGAATCAATCTAGTGGTTTATAGCAAGGAGGGGGAAATGGGAAAGAAGAGCAAAGCCTGTCAGAGCAATGTTTGCCAGACCTGGGCTTCGAAACCTACAACATGACACTTAATTTCCAGACCTGAAAGAGGTTACACCGGAGACGTGGAGCTTGTTTGCCTATGCCCTAGCTTGCCTGTGCCCTGGCTTGCCTATGCCCTAGCTTGCCTATGCCCTAGCTTGCCTGTGCCCTGGCTTGCCTATGCCCTAGCTTGACTCCACAGTTCATGTTCACAGTCGCCGTTCACTGCCTCCCAAATCATGGACTGTGAGCACCGAGAACAGGAAGTCAGTGCTTGCCTTGCTCCAACCTCTGCAACCATGCCCATCTTTCCAGGGCAAACATTACCAACAGTGTGTCTGCCTTTCATACCACTCTGTGAGTTCAGGCAGTGTCTCGTGTCTTCGTCTACGCATTCGCCATTTACCTTGCACTCAGTCAATTCGCCTACTGACTGGATGACTCCAAACAAACTTCTCTGCTGGTTTAGTTTTCTCGTGTGTAATATGGCAATGAAAACAGTGATATTTTAGATAACAGTACAAGCCTGAATATCACTTTAGGATTTTGTCTATTTAAAGTAAGGGATAAACATTCATCATTTATTTCTCTACAAGAATGTATTTGGTATAATCAAAGAAACATCTTTAAATACTGTTTTTTTTTAATTACATTTTTATTTATTTTGTGTGCATGCGTAGAGGTCAGAAGAAAATTGTAGGAGTCAGTTCTCTCCTTCTACTGTGTGAGTTCCAGTATCAAATTCAGGCTGTCATGTTTGGAGGTAGGTAGCTTTACCCGCTGAGCCTCCTTACTGTCTCCATTGTGCTGTTTTGTTTTGAAGTTTCTGCAATAGAAAGGCACCATTGATGTATCTGGCTCCCTGTGGGACCTTGTGTGTGTCACAAATTCTTCACTTTCTGAATAGCCCTGACTTCATGTACTGCTATGGGAGAATGCTCTTGTACACTGCAAAGATTTTGTCACTCATACTGGTTTAATAGAATGCTAATTGGCCAGGAGCCAGACAGGAAGTATAGGTGGGACAATAAGATGAGGAGAATTCTGGGAAGAGGAAAGGAAGAGATGCAGTCACCAGCCAGATACAGAGGAAGCAAGATGAGAATGCCTCATTGAGAAAAGGTACCAAGCTACATGGGCAAACATAGACAAGAATTATGAGTTAACTGAAGTTGTAAGAGTTAGCTAATAATGAACCTGAGCTAATAGGCCAAATAGTTCATAATTAATAAAAGCCTCTGTACGTTTCTTTGGGACTGAATGGCTATGGGACTGTCAAAGCATAAGAGCTGCAAAATAGATTCAGTTTAACTCAGTCTAAGCCTTTCATTCCATAGTCAGAAATCGAGTCAGGAAGACGAACGGCAGCATTTTCATCACCTGTTTGCTCCACAGGTCTTGAAAGGGGATTTAAAGAAGCATAACAAGAGAACAGAAAATAGAACATGGTTTAAACAGTAGTTGAACTTAGCCACAGATGTGGTTGTGAATATCAAAGTGGCAAAAGTGGGAGAAAACAGCCAAAGAAGCCTTTATGATATATCATATCAATTATTTTAAGAAAATCACTGAGTTCCCACTGTTGGTAGAGAACAATGCTTCAATGCACCAACTTCTAAGAAGGCGAGCATTTGGCTCACAGTCTGGTTTCTTTCCTTTGTGCCTTTCAAAGTAATTTAACATTGCAAGTAGGAAAGAGCATTTCAAACAAAGCCCATTCTCAAACAAACTCCTTCCTTTAGAAATGGTTGCCCTGCGATCCACTTTGCCTCATGATGGCCTCATCCAGGTGGTCAACACTCTTGACACATCCCTGTCTTAGAAACATTTTGCAGCTATAGGTAACCGTTCTTGTCAGTTGGCTCACTATTTGATGATCTTACCAAGCTTGGAAAAATATTTGCTAAAAAAAAAAAAAAAAAAAAAAAAGTGTTTGCAGAGAAATCAGCTGGAGTCGAACTGGAGACTTCTTGTTGTTAATGAGCATGCCCAGTGCTAGAAGGTGCCAGGCAAGGTGTTGGGAGAGGAGAATCAGCAACAATTTAACCTGAGTGCTTCAATACTGACATTATAGACAAGAAATGCCCAGTGCTGTAACCAACTGCTTTCTTAATGACTCTAAGGCCCACTTCCATGAGAGGTAACACATGTCTGCTACTGTAAACCCAGCCAAAAGCTGGTGGCCGGAGAAGTCACAGGACATATGGGGAAACAGCATATGCTTTGCTAAATAGACATGTTGTTAATGACTTTCTAAATATTCATATTTATATCTATAGACTAGCTTTAATCAGAGAAGCCTCATTTGGCAGTAGGCAATGATTAAAAAAAAAGACTTATAACCCAACACGGTGCTAAGGATAAAGGGTGCTTGAATACTCAGCCTTAAAATGGACCATCCACATCACTCCCTCTCAGGCCCAGGGAGTGGTGGACAGACTGTGATATCCAGGGGATGGGGAAGAGCACTATAACTTGTCATGACTATGACATGCCTTTGCATCATGAACACACGGAATCTCTGACCTCTTGCAGAAGACGTGAAAGCAGGGGCAGCTATCTGGGAAGAAAGGGGCCAGCAGGCGTGGGGGTGGATAAGAGAGAGTGACGAGGGAAAGGAACCGTGATACAGATTAGCCAGAAACTGCCTCAAATCCAAAACTAATAAAATACTGTTTAACTTACACACAGACTCTTTCTCCCTCCCCTCCTCCACATTTCCCTCTCTTTGGTTTGAGACTGGGTCTTGCTATAATATAGTTTAGGTTAGTTTTCAAGTCTCCATCCTCCTGCCTCAGCTTCTGAGAACAGAGATTACACTTGTGTACCACTGTACCCGGCTAATACAGACTTCTTTTTTGTTATTACTCCCTAAATAACAACTGCGACAGCCATTTCTATAACATTTATGCTATAGTAGAGATGTTAGGTAACCTAGAGATGATCCAAAATACATGTGAAACTTGAACGGGCTCTGTGCAACTACTACACCATTCTACATAGGCGACCTGGACAGCCGTGGATTTTGGTGCTCAGTGGCATCCTGAAACCCCATGGACAATGAAAGATGACTGTACTGGTGTTCACTGCCCTTGCACAGTGGCGCTGCTACACAGGGGAGAGAAGCAAAAGAGCAGAAATGCTGTGTACGCTTGGCTTCTACCTGATATCCTTTGGCTGAAAGACATGTTTTGTGGCTGGCAGGAATCTGAATAAATCTGAATAATACAAGTTTATTTCAAATATGAACACATATGTGGGAGATACCCGATTCATTTTAAGGGAACCTCTAGGGGAAATTTCTTCTCATTTTGTTTTGTTCTGAAGATTTCAAACAAGTCAGATGCTAGTCCAAGTACTTCTGCTGAGCTTCTTAATGCTCTGCTCCGGTCTGCATCTAAACAGATCTAAGCCCCGCCTCTATCTGACGTTGATCACTGTTTCTTCTCCTTGCTCTGCCCGCACCATTTCCAACAAGATGTTGCCTGTTTTCAGGTACTGGAGTGAATTCGGATAAGGATATTTGATAATCAGTGTGGAACCAGGGTGGCATAACCTTGAAAGGCCCAGTTCAGCGCTTTCTTTCCTCCAGCTGGTGCCACAGGTCTCAAGACAGCACCACAGGCATGGGGTGAGGGGTGGCTAAGCATTCAAAATAGGAGCCTGGAGGGGGACACTTCAGATTCAAATGCCAACAGCTTAATACCAAGGACTCTTTATTTTTTGTTATTATCTTCTTTCAAAATAACCAGTAGAAAGAGATTACCAGTTTCCCTCCTCCCCGCCCCCCCCATACACACTCCCACTCTTAAGTCCACACAATACCATCACATTTCACACACACACACACACACACACACACACACACACACACACTCACGCTTTCTGATGGGACCAAGCATTTATACAGTTTCTAGGCCAGAGACTCCATTGTCTGAACAGGAGATGAACACACTGTCCTCTCCGTAAGGCTTTTCACTCCCTTCTCCAGGGATCTCTAGCTCTGTACCCCAAATCTGACTCTGGCCTCTCCTGAGAGGGGAGTTTGTTTTTGGGGTGGAGACTCACTGGAAGGAGATGCTGCTGCTGACAACATGTTGTGCTTGTGAGCTAGTAGGTGAACCAAAATAAGAACGAAATGAAAGCCGACAAGCAGTGTTGCCCAGGGCAACAGATCACATTTGGCCGGATGTGGGTTTTAGAGCGGCATGCTCGGCTGTTAATTTCTAGTTATTTTTCTGTCCCTGTCACTTGTAGGCAGAACACAAAATATAAGGTATGGAGGAAAAGGGTGGAGAGGAAGCATGAAAAGGAAATAAATCTGAGGTTGGCTTTGCTGCTAGAGTGTTAACACTTGGGATTTAAAACTGGGCAGCACACCTTTCATCTCAGCACCTGGAGGCAGAGGCAGGCAGATCTGAGTTTGAGGTCAGCTTGATCTACAGAATTAGTTTCGTGGCAGCCAAGGCTACATAGAGAAACAAACAAACAAAAGATACAAACAACAACAACAAAACCATTTAAGTTTTAAATATGAACTCAAATCAGATGTTAGAGACAGACGATAGCACACACTCTTCCCTCCCCTTTGCTTTGACTGACTTCAGAATTCACCCAACACCCTCCATTCAGCTGCATGTACACCAAGCTGCCTGTCCAGTCCCACAGACACCAGCCCCAGCTGCTTGGCACTAGAGCCGTGGCTAAGCTCAGATATGCTGTACACACAAATCCCGATGGATCTGGAGAACTTTGAAAAAAATCACAGTTAATAATTTCGCTCTTGCTTATATTTGCTATACTTTTAAATAATTAACATCCACTAGATGATATTTTTAGATTTTTCATCAAATATGTGTAAGAATTAATGCACAGTTATGTTTGTTAATGGTTTTATGTAGCCTCTAGGGAATTCAAAGCTCCATGTATGGAGTGGACTGTATTTTTGGTGAGTTCTGACCTGGAGTGTTCAGGATTACCTAGCCTTTGACTCATGCCTGGACATGGACACCACATCACATGAATACAGTCTGAATATTACTCACGGCTGCGCCATTTCCTTTCCCACTGCATTCTGCTCCAGCTCTGCTACACTGTGTCATGTGTCTGGTGTCTGAGGCAGCCTCCTTCCGCCTGGCCCCCTGGATATACCTCTCCTTCAAAACCCACTTAGGCCACCAACACACACTGCCTCCTCCCTCATTATTGTCTTTACTGCATGAGTTCTGCAGCTAGCAGTGCACATCATGTATTATCATGTGTTTATTTGTAAGGTGCATCTTCACACTGGGCTGGAATCCTTTGGGCATGAGGCATATTTTATATCTTTCCCACTGGTACCTGGTTGACCCTCAGTAAATAAAAACAGTTGAAATAAAACCAGAATGTGGCAGCACATGCCTTTAATCCCAGCACTTGAGAAGCAAAGACAGGCAGAGATTCCTGTCAGTTCAAGGCCAGTCTGGTCTATAGAGCGAGTTCCAAAGCTATACAGAGAAACACTGCCTCAAAATCTTCCCCCATCCCCTCAAAAAAGAGAAAGAAAAGAAAAAGAAATAGGGAGAAAAATCAAAGTTCCAACTATATTGCACTGAGAAAAATTTCATCTAAAACATACACCAGCCCTAACTCCATAAACCGACTTCAAGGATATGAACTCTTGGGATTTCCACCTCTGCGTCCAGTCATCATCGCGCTACGCTACCTTTACTAACAGGGCTCACACAGCTTCATCTCTGCTTGTTGTTCGCAGTAGGGGAAATGAAAGCCACCAAAATCTAAACACATGAAGAAGGAGTCTTGGAGTTGCTGACTCCCTCCATTCAGTTCCTTTCATAAGTTCACAGGACTGGCTATTCATGGCAGTTTGTTTTGTTGTGTTTTTGTTTTGTTTTGTAAGCCTCTCCTATTGAGCAATGCCTGGGGCAGGAGCTTAGCCCAACTCCATTTTAATTCCAGAGTGAGTTCTGAGACTTGTTTTACAGGGCAGTTTATCCTTTCAATCTTGACAGAAGGAAATGGGAAGTGTACAAGGGACTTTTCAGTAATTTGCAACATTTTGGGAGGCAGAGGATTTGAATTCTGGATTGTTATCTGATTGTAGTGAGGATGACAGCCAAATCAGGGACAACCTTTGTTGTAGTAGGGATGTTTCGACCCATCCAGAGAAGGCATCGACGACAGTTGAGAGACACCTGGATCTCCTTACAGGTGTCGGGGGAGAAGTCTTCTGCCAGGCCATGGGCTGTCGGGAGGCCTGGAGTTTGGTGAGAGGGAAACTGAGGAGGTTTGGTGTTGGATGTTGGGGCACTTTTTTTTTTCTTTTTTTTTTGGCTTTAAGGAGCTGTCCATCTCAGGGTTGAAGGGAACACGACTGTGTAGGAAGGAAATTAGAGTTTGATTAGATAGATGAATTAAGGGGTGCATGTGTGATAGAACCTGGGTGACAGGGCAGGAGTTGGGGTGATGGTACGCAAAAAGGAAATGAGAGGGTGGATGAAGGTCTGGTGTGTAAGAGTTATTTTTGGGCTAGTTTATCAGCATTTTTTTTGTTGGGGGGAGAGAGAGAGAGAGAGAGAGAGAGAGAGAGAGAGAGAGAGAGAGAGAGAATTAGTCTTTTTGATTGATTACTGTTGTGTTGGAAGAAGAAAGGGCAGCATCCAAAGAGTCCTGGACAAGGGATGCATTGATTATTGGAGTCCCCTTTTGAGTGAGGAAGCCTTTTCCCCTCCAAATCATAATATGTAAGTGAATTCTCTTCTATGTGTATTTCGAGTCTGAATATACATTAGCAGAAAGATCCTTAGCCGGTGTTAGGGCTCCTGTAAGGGCATTGGATTTGGCTTGCTGCAAAATGGCTCCTAGGGCTAGAGGTTTGTCTTTGACAAGGGTGTATGTTGCGAGAGTTAGAGGCTTGAGGGGGCAACAAAGAGGCTCGTCTTAAGAGTCCTTAGTACTCTCAAAGGGGTTGGGCAGTGAGGGAGACATTGGGGATCCACATTCTAAACAAGCTGAAAAGACCTAACAGGCATTAGAGCAGTCATCGCTATTGAGAAAATGCCTCCACAAGATCAGGCTGTAGGAAAGCCTGTAGGGCATATTGTTATTAGTGATTGATGGGGGAGGGCCCAGTGCATTATGAGTGGGGCCACCCCTGGACTGGTGGTCCTGGGTTCTACAAGAAAACAGGCTAAGCAAGCCATGAGAAGCAAGTCAGTAAGCAACACCCCTCCATGGCCTCTGCATCATCTCCTGCCTCCAGGTTCCTGCCCTGCTTGTGTTCCTGTCCTGACTTCCTTGGATGATGGACAGTGATTTGGAAGCATAAATCAAACAGACCCTTTCCTGCCCAAGCTGCTTTAATCCTGGTGTTTCCTGACAGCAATAGTAATCCTGTCTAGGAGACATGGTTAGGGGAATTAATAGGGCCTGGTGTGAGGAGGAGAGTCCTAGGTAGCCCTAGGTGAGCTGGCATGTTTGGACCTTAATCTTTAGAGACATGATACCCCAAGTAATAAGGTGTTGAGGAGAGTACACACACCATTATAGATATAATGTACATTGCACACATATACATAAGTGTATATATATCATTATATAATATAGGTATATATGAATATATAGTCATTTTTTGTGTACATGAAAATTTTAATAATAAAAATTAAAGGAAAATACCCAATCACGGCTCACTTGTTACAGTGTCACCTTTAATTTCTCTCTAGCCTAACAGGATGTTGTTACGTGGACATCAATCTTCCAGCCCCTGTGTGGGAACACAATGCCACTGTAATTAAGCACGTATCTCCCGCCCAGCACACAGAGATATCTATGATGAGTCTGTGATATAAGACCAAATCAGAAAGACTTCCAGTAGAGTTAGAGAAAGGATTAGATTTACTACTTTGTTGATTTAATCAAGTCAGAAGGCCACCAGAGAAATTTGAGTATACTAAAGATAAGAATGAAAACATGATTAGGCCAGAGGAGATGACTTTTCCAAAGATAAAGGCAATCACTTTAAAACCGAGGGTGATATATCTCTTGTCTTCCATCTATAACAAAGCAAGTGTGTCGTTGTGTGTTTGTTCTGCTTGGCTGTCTTCCATTATCCTCCTGCCTCACTCTGGTCTGCTGTCGGGACCTGCTATGGGGTCATACAGAACACAGCTTCAGTCTCATGGAATTAGCACTGTCTGCTACAAGCGCAGTGAGGACTGGCTCCATCTTTTCCCTCATCTGAGCCCTGGCGCTTGACCGAGGGTGGTCTTATCAAACTTGCCCAGGTCAGTACCAGCTCTGTCTGCATGTTTCTCTCTACGCACACTGTTTAAACTCTCTGCTCTTTCATTTGTCAGTGACACAGCGGAGTAGCCACCGTGGTACCAGTCTAGACGAAGACGGATCAATTGAGTCATAATTCAGCCACCTCAGTATCTGGTACACCACACAAGCCAAGTATCCTTAACTCAAATCCAAGATCTTCCAAAATCTGAAACATTTCAGAGCACCAACATGACGCTACAAACAGAAAATTCCACACCTGACTACACGTGATAGTTCAGTGTCAAAATACAGGCACGGGAGACTGGAGAGATCACTCAGCGGTAAGTTAAGAGCACTGGCTGTTCTTCCAGAGGACCAGCACCCACACGGCAGCTTACAAGTGTCTGTTACTCCAGTTCCAGGGTATCCGACACCCTCATACAGATACACTGTATTTTTTGCAGGCAAAACACAAATGCACATAAATAAAAAATAAAAAAGAGGTTAAGAAAATATATAGGCATAGAACCAAGTTTATTTAGCCTTCCTAAGAAGGGACAATACCCATTATCCCTGTCAGTTGAACTACATAAACTCTTTCATGCACAAAATTATTTGCAACATTGCATAAACTACTATCTACCTATGTGTATAAAGTGTGTATGAAACAATTGAATTCCATGCTCATAATCGATCCTCATGATATCACATGTTTATACAAACATTCTATCCCTCATCCTCCAGTATCCAAAACATGAAACTCCTGGTCTCAAGAACTTGGATAATGAAGCAATAAGTTCAATAAGAAGCAATAAGTATTATATACTACCACCACATGGTGATCAAAAAGAAACCCAGGCTGACAGAGAAAGAAGGAAAATGGGTCTCATAATATGGTTCTCAGTGATCCAGCTTCATAGTCAATGCTCAGGAAATGTGTGGAAACCATCCTGAGTTGAAGTTGCATTGTCTGCGCTGAGAAGTTTGATGGCCTGGTGCGGTATTTTATCTCCCCTCCTGCCTTAGAATGGGGACCAATGAGCACACTGGGTTTGGGGGCTTGAGACATTTTGCTGGTACCCCCGAGAAGTGGAATTGATTTAGCTGGCATGTTTTGAACCTGAACTATGGTGACAGAATTTGGCCCTGAAGTGGACATGCAGTGGTGAGAGCTCTGTCTCTAATCCCCCACTGTCCTCAGGCCCTTCCTGTGAAGGACAGTACGGTTCCTGAGCTGGTGGAGGTGGCCCTTGTGCTTCCTGCTGCTCTCTCTTCCGCAGAGAAATGTGTCAAACTGAGACGTCCAGTCCCAAAGTCAGATACATAAAGCTGCCTCTGAAAGTCACGCCTCCTGATAATTACAACTATACTTTAGCATATAAACATCACTAGACAACCAATTCCCCCACCAAATACCTTAAATCTTAAAATTTATGTTTATTTTATATCTGCAGCCATATAATGCCTGAACTTGACCAGACTTGTAATTTGGGATGAGATAATTGACTTAAAAAAAGATACATTTTCATACTGAAAATATCAATTATGCTAATAATAAACAATGTTCCATCTTGAAGCTTCACCTAACTTCATGTGACATGTCAGTTTAAACACAGACCTACCACAGAGATTTATTCAGTGTCTCCAAGGGGGGGAAAAAGGCACCCAGCTACTTAGCTGCAATATACAATTTTTATCATATGCAGAATTGTACAAAATGCATAAAATTACCTTTAGATTATGTGTATAATGAAACGAAAATGTTCCATGTTTGTCTTTTTTAATTATTTTATTTTGAAAGTTTCTAAGATCACTCATGAGGTCCTGTAATATTTTGGTGTGATAGACTAAAAAAGCAAAAAAAAAAAAAAAACCACAAACAAACAAACAAACAAAAAGCCACCACCACCACCACCAACAACAACAACAAAAACACCCTGTAGAGTCATTAAAAGGTTTACTTATAAAAATAGATAAAATGAAATTGAAAAGGGCTAGAAATAAATAGAAATAAAGGAAAATAACAATGCTCTTTGAGAATTCAAAATAGCTTAACACAAACATTCATGGCCATGAACTTTATAAATTTCTCACCATATAATTTTGAAATATCTAGAGCTTCTCATCTATATGTACATAAGGAGAAACTACAGTGGGGAACTGGTATACATTCTCAGAAAACAGCACTTCAGAGAAAACATGCCAGGCGGATACAGAGCCTAGTGAGTATTATGTGTAATCAACTACACATTTCAAAGTTACACTTTTTGAAAAGCAGTAACTTGGAACTTTTGAAATGCAATAGAACGGAATGTTGGCAAACTTCCTTAGAGACCAGAAATTGCTTTGCTTCTTAGTGGTATTTCTCAGAAACAAAACCCACCAAAAGTGTTTGTCATTCAGTTCTTATACTCTGCTAACAAACCCTCCTGTCCCCTTGGGGACAGGACACAGGGCTACAGGCAGCATGGGCTGCGCAGCCCAGCTGCAACCCCAGCCCTTTCACAGCACAGTTAAGGCGCCATTCTCACATGGTATAACCTCATTTACTACTTGAGTTCCAGTGTGGTTTAAGCAATGTAATTTAATTAAGTTCATCCTTGTCTAGTTATAGTATAAGATGTGCTGTAACAACTTGAGGCTCCCAAGTATCGGGAAAACCACAGTCGTCTGTAAGAATGTACAAATTAAAAAGGGATAGTTTGAAGATGACATTGCATTTTGGCAGATCTTTGAGCAGACAGGAAACACCACCTGAAGGGACACCGCAGAGGACTTTCCCCATCTCCTGCTATCTTCTAGCCAGCATTCCTCTCAAGGCCCATGCGCCTGTGCCTTAGTGAGGCCCACAAGGCACAATTCCTGGTTAAGGCTGAAGCCCAAAGTTTCATTTCTGAAGTTTCGTGTTTTTGAGTCCCAGATTTCAGAAACAAGTAGTGCCTTCCTTGTTTTCGTTCACACAGCACTTCTCTTACATGGAGGATCCACCCACCGCTTCTCGGCATCTCTATCACAAAAACTTTGGACCGAGATGCAGAGTGGCTCCAGGAAAGCGCATGCCACTCTTCAGCACGGGGTGAAATACATTCCCCGAGGGAAAGAGAAGAGGTACACGTGATAAGTCTTAGCGGGCGCCTGTACCCGGGTTCTCGGGAATACGAGGACATTCTATCTTTCATGATTTACAATATTTTCTGCACCTTGACTCCAAATTAAATTAGAAAACCCGTGTCTGGTATTCAAACTCATCCTAACCACATTTTACAGAGAAAAGGAGACTATTTAAGAGTGAAAGATTATGTTCAAAAAAAGCAGAGCCACAGTTTCTCAAAGTTGTGAATGAAGGGAATCCTTTGAGGTATGTATTCGCCAATTCTCAAAAGTCTCAGACTAGCAATTAACGGTGCGGTGGCCTAAAACGTTCCCAGGGGTGTCTTGTCTCAGGCTACTAGTTCAGCTCACGGGTCCCAGGCCTGAGACAGGTAGCATTTCCTAAGCAGGAAATCCGTTACATCGGTAAAAAAACGAACAGGGGCAAGAGAGGAGAGAACTCTAGACGTAGCACAGGTCAAGTGCAAGGGGTGCGCACTGGACTTGGAGGTGCGCCAAGGAGTCCGGGTTCACGTGGCCAGTGCGAGGACCTGTGTCGCGCGGGTTCGCTCCCATTGGACACGCGGCGTGGCCGCCCAAATGCCCGGAGCTGCGGAGCGCGGGGCTGGTGTGCTGCTTACCTTGAAGACTGATGGGGCTGTGCGGAGAAGCGCCGGGCTGCCCTGCGATGCACCGGGTGGCGCCGAGATGCGCGAGGCCGCTCTGAAGTGCACCCGGCAGAGCTGAGCGGAGACGCGCGCGCTTGTCTTCTCTGGGCTGGGACCGCCTGGAGGCCAGGACGCGGGCTCGAGGAGGAAGTGCTATGAGTCCCTCCCGCGCAGACTCCTGGCTTTGCACCAAAGTTCTTGCAGAGCCTTGACAGCAGACTCAAAGCTCCGCCTCTGGAACTCCGCAAGTTTGGCAAGTTTGGACGGCTTTTTCAAGCCCGTGTCCCCCACCTTGAAAAAAAAACACCCCCCTCAAGGTTAAGAGAAAGCCTCTCCTTTTCTCACCCAAGTGGGTCTTTGTGTTCTCCATTAGATAAGGACTAAGATTAAGCCCAGATGCTCGTCTGAGGACTTAACGACAGAAGTTTCAGGCGAGCTGAGAAACTCCCTACAAGGGAGTTCACGGGTTGATAACACCTACAAGCAGTTAGGGGCTGGGACATTTCTGAGGTGGTCAACGCCAACCCCGTTGTATTGACAACTTTGAGACTTCAGGGGAAGAGATGTGAAGATGGAAGCGTCCACCTCAAAAGTTCCTCTTTTTGCCCTGTAAGCCCCCTGAGCTTCTGCGCAGTCTCCACTTCCCCCAAGACTGCCGGTCCTCATTGTTCTACCAAAAGGACGCTGCTTCTGTTGAGGTTGGTCTCCTGTTTCTTTTATTTTCACACAACGTGGATCAATTCTGATCTATTAGTTCCACAAAAGATAAAGAGGACAGTTTATTTTGCAACAGCCCCTGCAGCCCTTGCTGCACTTCCTCTATCCAGCCTTTGTGCAAGACTTCCTGGGCCAGCGTGGTAGGGTGGACAGAGGAGTGGCCCAGGGGGCTGGCTGGGAGCACCAGAATGTCTGTTGCTGGAGGTGGGGGTGGAAGAAGGGCTCTGCAGGCGTCTATTCTCAGCCATCTCCTTGGCAATTCCTCTGATGTAAAATGTGCAGAACCTCCGTAGATTTTTATTTTTATTTTTAGACAGGATGTCACTGTCTAACACTGGCTGACCTGAAACTTGCAATGTACATTAGTCTGGCTTTGAACATACAGAGATCCTCCTGCCTCTGTCTCCTGAATACTGGGATTAAAGTATTCATGCCCAGCTTCCGGGTTTTGTTCTTTGTTTGTTTTTGTTTGTCTATAGTTTGTATAACATTGGATTGACTGGTACTCACTTCTGAGACAAAGTGTTTGGGGAGATTTGAAAACACAGACACTAAAATCAGTTATGATTTGAAATGGTGATTGAATTACTCTCTCTTTCTCTACATTGCTGTGTCTTTAAGGGTTTGTTATAGAGCAAAGTGGTGGAAACATGAAGACATAGGTAAGGCACACAAATTAATTTCAGATAGCTCCTGTATTCAATGGGAAATTGTATATTGAGTATCTAAGGACATTGTAAGTGTTGAGAAGAATCGCTGCTTTGCTAGATGCACACTTGGCAGAAAATAGTCAATGCGCTTATTTAGCATGCTGAGTAATGGGTTTTGAGGAAATAAATGACGAAGGATAGTGTAGTAGTAGGCCACTTGTTGGTCCCGGCTGCCCAGAACCAAACTAATCACACAGAAATTGTATTAATTAAATCACTGCTTGGCCCATTAGCTCTATCTTCTTACTGACTAACTCTAACATCTTAATTTAACCCATTTCTATTAATCTGTGTGTCACCACGAGGTCGTGGCCTATCAGCAAAGTTTCAGCACATCTATCTCTGGCAGTTTCTTTATTCATTAACCAATAAAAGCAACACATAAACAAATGGACCTCCTTCTGAACTTCCTTCTACGGACATCCTCAGAAGAGGAAAAATGATCAGAGAGGTTTTTTTTTTTTTTTTTTGGCAGCGAGAAGATAAGGACCAAAGCATTCCAAGAAAAGACCAAAGGAATACATTGTGTCAAGAAAAGACCAAAGGAATACATTGTGTCAAGAAAAGACCAATGGAATACATTGTGTCAAGAAGAGATGATTAGGAAGACTTCAAGGCTAGAGTGGAGTGGAAGAGGCAGGCAATGGTGGAGGATGAGAAGAGAGTGTGAGCAGGAGCCAGATCAAGCAGGACCTTGTGGTCAGTGTGGATGACTTTGGGTTGTATTGTGACTGCAATGGACAGCTAGGAGAAGGGAGATAGCAGCCAGGTGCTGGATTGATTGTGCTAGAAAACATCATACAGACCAGTGAGTTCTTGGAAAACAGTTGAATGGGAGGCAGAGGTGAGAGATAGAAGAGAGGGAGGGAGGAAGGAGGGAGAGAGAATGTGGATAGATTTAAATTAATTTTCTTCTTACTGGTTTCTGGCAGCAGTTCAGATGAAATGATTAAAAACGATGGTAGCTAAACCCAATGTACAGATTTAACCCTATAACCCCAGTACTTGGGAGGTTAAGGGAGTAGGGTTGTAGGTTCAAGAGTAGTCTGGAGTACATAAGACTTTATCTCAGAAAGAAATACAAATATCAACATTAAAATAATAGTAGTTTATTTGAATAGTATCCTAACGGCAGGAATTATGATTTGCTGATGGGCTCAGGGCAGAGGTTGGGGAATGCCAGAGGGGTTAGAAACTGTGATGGAGTCACTATCGACTCTGGGACTAGGCCAGAGGTCAGGCTACATAGAAAGGTCAGTAGGAAGCACTTAAGTAAGCCAAGACAAAGCTTTGTCTTCAAATACTAAGAATAACAAAAATATGTTAAACAAGACTTGAAGCTGCAGATTGGAGGATTGTGTTCTAGAGAGAAATCACCCTGGCTATCACAAGGAAACTGCTAACATGAAGAGAAGAATGGATACGGGAAGATTTCCAAGAAAGTTGGGAAAGAAATGATAATGGCTTTGTTTGTTTGGTAGCCATGGAGACACAAAGAAATGGGTGCATCAGGAAGCTATTTACAGACTCTGCTGGCCGGAGTCCGTGGTAGCTGGACATGAGCAGAGTGAGGGGGAAGGATGAGGTATGATCCTGGAAAGATGCTCCTAGTACGATGGCTGATAGATGCCAGGTAAGGAAATCTGGAGAGGACTCTTTCGTCAGGAGAAGGTAATAACATTTATTTTGAGCAAGTCAAGTTTGGTAAGCCTGTAGCACAGCTATGTGGAAACATAGCTGTACCAAAGAGGAAAAACTATTGATAGACTGTTGAAGGGAGCATAGGGCCCCTTTGTTCCATCTTGCCCAGCTAGCTTAATCACACTGCCTGAACTAATCATACAGAAATTGTATTAATTAAATTACTGCTTGGCCCATAAGCTCTAGCCTCTTATGGGCTAACTCTCACATCTTGATTCAACCCATTTCTAATAATCTGTTTGTCACCATGAGATCATAGCTTACCAGGAAAGATTCAGCATGTCTGACCTGGCAAGCTTCATGGCGGCTCTCTGCTTCCTTCCTCCCAGAATTAAGTTCTGTCTCCCCACCTACCTAAGTGCTGCCCTATCAAAAGACCAAGGCAGTTTCTTTATTCAACCAATGAAAGCAGCACATAGACAGAAGAACCTCCTACACCAATATATTGAACACATACAAATCTCCATTATGCTGAAAGGTGCTGTACTATAAAACAGAAAACATTTCAATATTATGTCATCATATAAATTTCTTAAAACTCAACCTTATTGTGTGAAGAATGGGCAGACAGGAAGAGCTCTGGAGGGGCTAGGGAGAGGTAGAAGTGGTGAACTTGTGTTCAGTGGTGACTTTGGTGGATGTGTGTGTATCAGAATTGGGAAAATCACACATTTGGAATAATTGCAGCTTCCTGTGTGTCATTTACACCTTAATACGATTGTGAAAATTTATTTTCTTCTTGTCTTCTCTTCTTCCTCCTCCTCTTTTTTTAAAATTTATTCATTTGTTTCTTTTCTTTTCTTTTTCTTTTTCTTTGGTGATCTAGGGACTAACCTCAGGGCCTCACACTGCATACACTACCACTGAGCTACACCCTGGCTTCAAGAATTGGAATGTACCTTGGAAACTCTTCCCTAGTTTACTTTAGTTGACCTTCCATTGCCCTTTACTCTTTGTTCTCTTTCTCTCTCTTTGCTTTTCATTTTATCTTCCCCTACTCTCTTGTCTTGTTTCCTTCCAGTCTTGGCTTTGATTGCAAAGGAATCTGTTCAAAATGGAAAATTCCATATGAACAATTTCTGACCCAGGGAAACTTGTGCTGTCATTTTCAAATTTGCCATCAATGTTGTAAGTGCCATCAAGGCCTAGTGTAGTCATCTGACAAGCAGAATTGCTAAGGCTTGCCAAACATAACCTGTGATCCAGGTATTCAGGAGACTGAGACAGGGTAGGAGTTCAAGGTGAGCTGGATTTACCCAGTGAAACCCTGCTTCAAAACTAAACAAACAACAACAGCAAAAAGAAAACTTCATAAAAGTCAAAAGAACAATTTATAGCTTGAGTAAAAGAATAAAATAATTAATTACTGAATTTTTAATTAGAAGCATATGAAAATCTCCTCTCCTTTTAGGTTGTAATTTGTTTTTCCCTAAGATAAAAAACAAATTGTCATTCTCTCCTGGCACTATGCTCACATTAGTCAACAAAATGGTATTTGATAAAATCATTTCCCACTAACAGCTTCCCATTATTTCAGCTTTCTTCTTATCTCAATTCTAAGATACTTTTCATTGTCATTTAAAAGGAAATTTTATCTGACTTTTTCCTAGCTCTTGCTTCAGGCTGGTATGATTGTCTGCCATTCAAATCGCAGGGTGCGGTTCTCAGTGAATCTCTGTGGGCAGGGCTACAAAGTGCTGGACTGGGCAGAGCAAGCAGGCAGGCTTCATTTGCCCCAGCAAGGTTGCCACTTAGTTTTTAAAGAAGTACTTAGCATTTTAAGAAGCTGTCCTGGTTGGAAATAGATTACAGATATGAAATAAAGACAAATCCAGATTTAAAAAAAGACCTCTATATGGGTCATAGTGTTGGATAAATGTACATAGGGTTGGGAGAGAGAAGAAAAAGTGTAGAGAGAGTTGGAAAAGGAGTAAATCGTTTAAAAAATAAAATAAAGTCTTTAAAGAAACAGAGTACAGACAGTCAGAGATTAAAAGGAGTAAAAATAAAAGCCACCTAAAGATGGACTATACACAGAGAGTCTGGATTATGTATATTATTGTGTTTTCTTTGAATGTTTTTGACTGCAGAGGGACATTTGATTCTGGGAACTGTTAAGCTAAGCCAACATACATACTTTAAAGGTATCTTGATTTCAAAATATGGGTCTAAGGATATGTTGTTTTGAAAAAGAGGTTCTTCTTTTGTTTCCACAGAGGATGAGAACCTGTGGAATTCTTCCAGACTAATGTGGTTTGATGGACTAGGACCTCTGAAAGGTTGCCATGAACATCCCCCCAAAAGACTTTGCCCAACAAAAATCAGGAAGCAGTGTGAAGAGAACTATGCTCAAATTCCCTAAGTGATTGTTTATAAATGTTTGTTTACATTTAAAGGGGGATACACTATAGAGATTTGCATTGGTATGGATTTTGGTTTATTGGTACAAATTTAAGGTCAATTTTGCTAAACTGTGTATATGTAGTTCTGATCTTGATTAAGGTATTATATTTATTCAGATCATTTAAATATATAATGTATAATTAAGAAATATAAGTTAATAGATAGTCATCTATAGTAGTCAAGCTTGTAGTCATGTTAGTTAGATTACCTAGATGTATAGAGATATATTTCAGGTGAATAGGCATTCTTCAAACTTTTCAAAGACAACAGAATATGGCATTTAAAATGTTTAAGAACTTAGGACTTTTCATGACAGTGAGACACATCTGCTCCTGGCAGCACCAATCTACGTCAAGAGGATAATGGTCATTGAAGAAGCTCCTCATGGAGTTTCCTAGCTATTTGGGCAAAAAACTGCTTTTGCCTGGACTGCTTGATGAACTGGACATGCAGGACCTGCAGAAAAATGACTGCTAAACTTGCCTAAATGTGAGATGATCCTTTGGGGTTCCTGCTTCATGAAAGAGACTTCTAGACATTCTGCAGGACACAGAAGAAAGTGAGTGACAAACTGCCAATATAGGTGGAACTGTCTTTGAAATTTCCTGCTTCATGGAAAAATCTGCTGGATACTATGGTCCTGTAGACTGAAAATGGATGCTCCAAAGGGACAAAAGAACTTTGGGTGATTATCCAAAGGCAGCAAAAAGGCATCAAGATGTCTCTGTCAATTCTAGTGTTTTAGAAGTTCTTACAATGAACTTATTGTTTACTTAGGTAATATTCTATCCTTCTGGAGTCTTTGATTGAGTTAAAGAATGTATAGTTTTAGTTTTCCTTAGTTATGATAAAAGATAAAATATATAACTATTTTATGTCATTTTACTGTGTTAAATTAAAACCTTCCTTTTTATTTGAACAGAAAAGAGAAGGTGATGTGGGATTCCCCTCTGTATGCTGTGAATACCATTAGTTAATAAAGAAACTGGCTTGGCCTGATAGGGTAGAATAGAGTTAGGCAATGAAAACTAAACTGAATGCTGGGAGAAGGAAGGCATAGTTAGGAGAAGCCGTGGAGCCACCACTGGAGACAGAAGTGCTGAAACTTTGCTGGTAGGCCACGACCTCGTGGCATTACACAGATTAAGAGAAATGGGCTCAATTAATATGTAAGAGTTATCCAATAAGAAGCTAGAGCTAATGGGCCAAGCACTGATATAATTAATACAGTTTCTGTGTGGTTATTTTGGGAGTCTGGGCAGCTAGGAAACAAACAAGCGGCCTTCTTACTCATTCCCCTTGTTACATTCTGGGCACAGTAGGTGACTGTACTGTCCAGATGTGGAGCATGGAGGACGTTGCTCCCTCCATGGAAGTCGGATGGGAATCTAGGTACTTGTCCTCTGGAGTGACAATCTTGTCCTTGTAGTCTCAGCCAAAAGCTAAGCAAAACCAGGTCTCTTCTCTATTCCCGTTCTCTCTTGGCCTTTTCCTTTACTCAAACTTTAACACACAGGTGGGAAAGCAGAATTCTGCTCAAATTGCATAGAATTTCACATATGTTTTCTACATTTTACATGGCTCACACCCATTAGTCATTTTCTTCTGCAACACGGAATCTTGAGTAATGTGCCCAGTTAGAGGGATTTGCATTGCAGACTCCTCAGTGGGGCCTCCAATTGTACCACCCGATTCTGCATCACCCTCTCGGTACAGTTCGCGCACAACTGCACCTTCCTCTTGTGAGTCCGGGTAAAGGCCCGGAGATTGAACAAAAGACACACACACAAAGAGACCTGGGTCATTCGTCAAGAGATAGCCAAATGCCACTTTATTAAGCTTATTCCAAAGCTAATATACCTTGGCCCCAGTAAAGGAATTCCCGGGGGGGGGGGAGGACGAGGGGAACTGGTGCCATGTGGGAACTCCTTCCCAGGCAGGGGGTTAGGGGCAGAGAGCAGCGACAGACAGTGGGTCTGTGTGGGAACTCTCCAGGGCAGGTGGAAAATTACCATACCAAAGGTGAAACAAAGCCCTTCAGCTAAATCACCAGGCTATAACAGAGATAACAGAAACTAGCTGGAGCTTAGCTGGCTGACCAAAACAGTCCTCCAGACTCACCCCAGGGAGTAAGGGGGGGCCCTACAGGTCATGGCTGTGGTAATAATTTTGGTCCATGAGAATGAAGCGAATGCATCGTTTAGAACTGTAGAATGACTCCTTCCTGATGTTAGGAGTGTGGATCCAGTTACTGCTCTCTTCCACCATAAGATGCTCCTGGGTTCAGAAGATGGATAAGAAGATATTGGAGGAGCGAACTAGGGAAAGTCTGGGGTTTGAGAGCACTGTACGATGAGTGTTTTACATCTCAAGGCTGTTTTCTTTGAGATAGTCTCTGAGGGAATAACCCTTGTGCAATTAAGTCCCTCGTGTCATATCTCTGTCATAATCTTCTCCATGGAGCTCAGTTTCTGAGTTTCTGAAGTTTAGGAAACAGGAATTTGTGTTGCGAAGTGGGTGGCTCATTGGGTGAATCATTTGCTGCACAGGATGGAGTAGCAGATTCCAGGTTCCCCAGAACCCACATCAAGCAGTATGCAGTAGTGTACATTTATAATTTCCGCATGCCTGAGGTGGTGTGGGAGGCATGGACAGAAGAGTCCCTGGATCTCACAGCCCAGTCCGTTGTCCATGTGTAGGCAGTGGTGAGCAGCGAGGGATCCTGCCTCAAGCAAGGTGGATGGAGAGAACTGACGTCCGAAGTTGTCCCCTGACCTTCACAGATGTTCTGTGGTACTTGAGTGTCTACATTCACACAGACCCACACAGACAGACAGACAGACAGACAGACACACACACACACACAGACTCACACACAGACTCACACACACAGATACACACAGACAGACATACACACATATCTACACACACAAAAACATACACACAGACAGACACACACACAGACATACACGCACATATCTACACACACACACATATACAAAGACAAGCACACACACAGATACACACATACACAGAGAGACACACAGATACATATCTACACACACACAGTTGGGGGAAGAAAGGTGGAAAGAAAGAAACAGCAAGAGAGAGACAGACACATAAAGAGACAGAGAAGAACTCAACTTCTCTGTTTTCTTTTTATATGTGATTACAGATAATTTCTATCTGACATTTCAGTCCTGACTTCTGAGGCTTTCGAGAAGAAGACAAGGGCACGCCATTTAGGTTCCCACATTTCCTGGGACAACTTTACTATGCAAGCCTAGTGCTCCCAGCAGGCTGTCTGTGCTGAGCAGTGGTATAGATCAGGGAAGAGCCTCCAGACAGGAGGATGTGTATGTGAAGGGAGAAGGATTTCCATTCATTCTGGCAACTACTAACTTGATAGCCCCTCCATGCACTTCTGCCAGAACCGCCACACTGTAGTTCACAGTCTGGTCTAACCAGTCACATTTGTTTTAGCTATATTGTTAATTGGTGTATGGTAATCAGCATTTCTCCCCGGGACAAGATACTTGAGAACATCCATTTACAGAAGTGAAGGAGCAAAGGAGAGAAGGAGAGGAATGAACTAGTGCAGAGTGCAGGAAAGATGCTGCCCCTGATGTCTGGGAAGGAAAAAGAGGGAGAGTGGAGAGAAAGGGAGAGGACAGAAGATCCAAACTGCAGAACAGTTGGGAGAAGGGGAGTAGGGAAAGAAGAGGACAAAGGAGGTGGGGATCAATGACCTAAATTCTTCTAGGCCTTACCTCTTAAATGATCCCAGTACCACTGGTTGGGGAGCTACACCTTTAACACATAGACCTTGAGATACCTATCTATTAGAGTGTACAGTGAAGCTAAAGTCTCACTCATTCAGGTATTTACACATTTTATATGCTTTATAAAGTATGTTAATATATAAACACACATTATATACATATTTCACACACACAATATTTATATTGTTCACACATATGCATGTGTGTATCAGAGGAGAACTTGTGGGAGTTGCTTTTCTTCTTCCATCATGTAAATTCCAGTAATCAAACTCAAGTCAAAAGGCTTAGCCACAACTTTTACCAGCTGAGCCATCTTGTTGGCTCACATTTATATGGTTATGTAGATGTAGAAAATTGTTTTATTTATATCCCCAAATTAAGTGTTATTTCTCTTCAGAGCAATTGATTTTGTTACTCATGAAAGACCTCCTCTTTAATAAATCCTTTTAGTCAACATTTCCTCAAGTGAATGAACGACAAAATAAATGTTGTCGTCTAGGCCCTCAGACCGGAAGCTGTTTCTGTAAACCTTTCTCTAGAATGATTTACTTTAAAAACTAAAAAGGAAGTCATTAGGCAGAAATTAGGCAAAGCAATGCTAGAGCACTGCTTTTATACTTTCGTATTTAGCTATATAGTCACTCTGAAGATGAGCTAAGAAAATCTGCTTAAGGCACTTAGAAGTAATCCAAGACATTGCTAAATAGTGTTTCCCTCAACATACAATTGAGTCTTTTTTCATCAGTAGCTTGTTTTTTTTATTGCTTTATAAATAATACCGTTCAAAATTTCCACTTCCTCCCCTCCTCCCATTTCCCTTCTGCTCCCCTTATCACCTTCCACTTCCACCTCCAGTCCTAAGAGAGTGCAGGGTGCCCTGCCCTATGGGAAGTCTAAGGCCCTCCCCACTCCATCCAGGCTTAGGAAGGTTTGCATCCAAATAGACTAGGTTCCCAAAAAGCCAGTACATGCAATAGAGACACATCCCAGTGCCATTATCAATGGCTTCCCAGTCTGCCCCAATTGTCATCCACATTCAGAGAGTCCAGTTTGGTCCCATGCTCGTCTTTTATAGAAAGATGCTGTGTGACACTATTCCTGGGGAGACATGAACAAATGTCTCCTTATTCCAGAGAGGAAACTGATGACAGATCAAAGGACAGATACCACCAGAGTTCAAGCTGGTGAACCAATGAGTTTTATCGGAATTACTTGTAGGAATATAGGTGAAGGGTTACTTACAGCACTAGAAATGACTCAAAGGCAGTTGCATCACCAAAGCCCACCCCAGCATGGGGGACAGCTGATGAAAGTGGGGGGAGCTGGAGCTCACTGCTCAACCTGGAGGCAGTTAACAGGTGGGGGAATATCTTTTCCAGGTAGTTCAGCTGGACTCTGCTTCTTCCAGTCCACTTGAGCCTCTTCTAGGAAGATGAGCTTGTTTGAGAGTCTCTCAGCCACCCTTAGTGTTGCATGTATGGGGAGGGAGGGGCTTATTGAATCTTGCCAATTTCAGGGACTTCCTGCAACCTTTGAGTGGTTTGCTTCCTGAGCTTAAGGTGCTTCCCTGCAGGGTGGAATGTTCCATCTCCCTTCTAACATCCCACATCTTAAAGAGCTTTCCTTGAAGATGGACAGTTTTACCCTAGAGGATATTGGTATACAGCAAAATAAGACCTATTTAATTTATTAAACCTTTGTCTTTCTTCTGGAAATCTCCTGATGTTCTTGCTCAGTGGCAGGGTAGGGACTAGAGACGGAAGCTGGCAAGGGTCCCCAGAGTAGGTTTCAGCTGCTCTTCCTGTGGTAACACATCTGTGTCACTATGGATAAATGCGCTATGACGGCACAGGCTGGAGCAGTTCAGTTCACTCTGACCAACTCTAACAAAGAATCTTATCATTTAAAAACCAATCACAGGGCTTTAATTAATTATATTTTTTCTTGAAGCAACAATGATTTCCAAATCATAGACACCTGTTCCTCTATTTATTTAAAACTTTTAGTAGATGAAGTTATGTTTATGATGTACATAATGGCATTTGCTGGTTGCAACATTACAAAACGGCCAAGTTAAGCTAGAAAATTAAGCATACACATGGACTCAACTACTCATTTTTGAGTGGTAGAAGACAAAGATTTCTCCTAGGAGATTTTCAAGTTCACAGTATGTTATTATCAATTGTAGTCACCATGCTCTACAGTAGAGGTCTTTAGTTATTCTCCTCATCCCCTGACATTTTCTATCCCTAGATAATATCTTTCCCTTCCTTATTCCCTTTATAATTTTCACTCCTGTCTTTCTAGTGACAACTCGGTCAAATGAATGTTTGTTGCTAAGGGGCCATTGTGACTGTCAGTCACTTGTCTATGCCTCTCTGCTATCGTTTAGCTCACTGAGGTAATCTTCGTGATGCCCACGAGGTATTTGTGGTAGGCTTCTGTTTAATGGTTTTATAGTCCACTTCTTAGTAGATCTGTCTCAGTTGAGTCAGTCTAAAATATTTTTTACTTTACAGCCAGTTAGAGCCACTAAATTTATGGTTGGAGAAAAGCAAGTAAAACTCCATGGCGAGAACCGCAAATCTTGTGCAGACAACTTGAGGCTGTCCCTGGATTTTAATGTGATGGGATTGACAAAGGCCTTCTCACTTTTCACAGTTGTGAGATTCAGCCACACATTAATTAAAATATTAACAAAAAACACTTGTCAGGCCGCACTTGCTTTTGATATCAAATGAATCACTATCAAGGCCTTTAGCCAACAGATTGTTGGGGTTTTTGGAGCTAATAAATGACCCTTTTCTCTTTCCTTCTTGGACGCTCAGACAGCTAAAGGATGGGCATAAAGAACCTCGGTTGATGGTGTACAGCAATAACAACACCAATAGCAGCCATGGAATCAGTAAGGCTGAAGTGGAGAATTTGGTTTGATGGTAGGTTTCCAGTTCTTAGTTCACCTGGTGCCAAACCGAGCCGCTGCTTGTGGCCCTCGGAGCAGCACCTTACAGTCATCCCAGGAGCTCATCAGACAGAGCAGACACTCAGCTCCCCATGCCCGGGTCAGTTAAACCACATTGTCAGGGGGCACAGGAGGGCGTCTATAGTTCTGAAACACTCCCCACGTAATTCTCAGGGAGTACAGAATCTCTGAGGGTGAGCACCACCGGGCCTGATAATTACCGAGGCAGGAGAAAGAGAAAGCGCCTTGCAGAAGACCTCAGGCTTTGTGCACCTGAAAATGAGAAAGTCAACATGGGGTGAACCACTCGGTTCAGTGAGAGAAGAGTGGAAAATGAACCATTTTTTGTCAATTTCAGAAAATTCTCATCTTTTATCTCATACGGCATTTGCTCTATTCTTTTGAGATCTTGATTGTACATGTGTGAAATATGCTTTATTGTGCTAATATATCTTAGGCTCTTTTTTAAAAAAATAGATTTTAATCATATTTTTCTCTTTGTGATTTGGTCTTTTATTTGATTTCCTAGTTTATTATTTTGAGCTTTGCAGTCTTCTGCTTAATATAATTGATTTGTTCCGTAACTTCTATTCTAGAATTCCTATTTGATTACAAAAACTGTTTGGTTCTCTATAGTGTGCAATTCCATCAGATGTCTTGAACATATCAATCATAATCATTTTGAAATCTATGTCTGATATTCCCAGGATCTATACTTTCCTAAGAATCCATTTACTCTTAGCTATTTTGCCATATGGACTTACTTGCATGTGCTGGATGCCTGACTTTATTCGTCACTGTAGTTGTTCTGTGAGGCCAAGGTCAGCTCTAAACCCACAGGATTCGCTGCTTCAGCCTCCCCAGTGCTGTAATTTGCAGACTATGCCATTCTTTTGTGATTTAAAAACAAGCAAAGCCCATGTCTTATTAGATTGGTCATTCTGGAGAAGAGCACACACACACACACACACACACACACACACACACACACACAAATTCTCAAATCCTTGCCCACTCACGGGCACATAGACTAGTAGATAAATGAAAAACTTATGATATTTCGATTATTATGTAAAGACTGTGAATACAAAGCTGATTTTTTTCTGCATAATGATAGTCTATTTGGGTTAGTTTAGTTTTGTAGATAGATTAAAAACGAAGTGATATTGTGTTTTGAGTTATAGTTGCAGAATTAAAACAAACAGACAAACAGACTTTGGGGCTAGAAAGACAGTTCATCTTGATAAAGTGCTTGCTGGGCAAGCATAAGGACTGAATTCAATCTCTAGACCCCACATAAAAAGCTGAGCATGTGCAAGATATGCTAGTACAATGGTGCATACATAAATTTTGTGGGACTATCCAGCCATAACCGATTTGACTGAAGGCCACTCCATGAGATGGAACCAATATTCAACACTGCTTGGGTGACCAAGAACCAGAAGCTAGAAGGGACTCTGTAAAACAAAATAGTTCTGGTACAATAAAAGAAAATAGCGCAGTGATAACTTGACGGCCCATGACATTCTGCTATACTTACAGATCAGTGCCTTGTTTGTCTATTGGCTGGGATGCTTCCTCTTGCAACAGATGGGACCAGATGCAGCGACCCACAATGAGACACTGCACAGAGTAGAACATTCAACCCTAAATGGAATGTCTCCATCAAGTCCCTCTCCTCAGAGCTTAGGGAAGCCTGTGGAAGAGGAGGTCAAAAGAGTGTAAGAGTCAGGGGGGCTGGAGGACACCAAGAAAACAAGGCCCTCTAAATCAGCATGGGCAAAGAGACCTCAGAGACTGAAGCAGGAGGAAAGGGACCTGCAAGCGTCTGCACCAGGTCCTCTGTGTTTATGGCTTCCAGTTCAGTGTTTGCACGGGACTCGTGAGCAAGTAAATAAGAGGATCTCCGATTCTTGTGTCTTCTCTTGGGTTCTTTTGTTTGCTTGTCTTGCTCAACTCCTATTTCAGTGTGATAGCTTCTGCGTTTTGTTATCTTATTATATTTTATTTTGCTATATTTTTAAAACCTAGCCACTATGGTAATGGTTAGCACCTAAGCTGTCATTTATACCTGCTGGGAGAGGGAAACCAGTTTTCTCCAGTAGAGTGACACTGGGTTTATCAACCACTCCAGGACAGGCCTCATGTTCAGGAGGAGTTGACTAACCTATAATTGAACTTCACAGTTTATTATTTTTCATTTGTATGCTTTTATTTGGTCACAGTTTTGTGGGTTTTTTGTTTTTGTTTCTTAGATGTGGTTTTGTTTCCTTGATTTGGGAGGGGGAGGTGTTGTATTGGCTTTTTGTTTTGTTTTTAAGAAATAACTTTAAGTTAGGTAGGTAGAGAGGGGGAGAGGACCAGAAGGGGTTTGGGGAAGAAGAAGAATATGATCAAAATATATTTGAATTGAAAGTTGTTTTGAATAATGAACAAACTGGGCATGTGTATACTTGTAACTCCAGTGTTGTGGGATCATTTATATGACTTACCATGCAATCTGTCCTGCTTAATCAGCAAGCTACAGGTCAATCTGTCTTGTCTAGAAAAATAAAGTGCATGGCCATTCTGAGGAGCAGTATCCAAGGTTATACATGGGTCTCCACTCACAAACATATGTATGCACAGATACTCATACATTCATAACCTGTTCACACACACACACACACACACATACACACACACACCACACAAACACATACACATTTTTATGTGTGGATCATGCCTTAAACTTTGAGAATAAACTCTTAAATTTTTAATCTCCAAATCCTTAACTAATTCAAGGTTTTCATATCCTCAAATGACTGAAAATTCAAATCATCACAGGTATACAGGTAGAATATTTGGAATATTTAGAATATCTTTAAGACTGTAGTTTCTAAAATAAAAATTTTATCCTATTAAAAATGGCCTTTTACTGTTATAAAAAGAAAACTTACAAATGTCCAATAAGTATATTTTTAAAAAAGATTCCCTACCCATCAAGTAAATGTCAATAAAAACTACATTGACTTTCTATCTTGCACCGGTCAGAATGACTACCATTAAGAAGGCAGATGACATAGAATGCTGGTGGGAATGTGGAGAAAGCAGTTCTCATATTAACTGCTGTCAGGAATATGAACTGGTGAAGCTGCTATGGATGGTTTGGAGGTTCCTCCAAAGCTAAGATACCACAGCCTGTGAGACCAGCTCTCCAGGCTGAACTCTAGGCTGACCAGCTCAGGGCGGCAGAAAGAATACCTTCAGAGCAGCAGGGCTTAGGAAAGCTGAGGCGCTTTAGGAATAAGTTTCTATCTATCTGAGGGAAAGAGGCTCACATACATGATCTGAGGGTCACGTTCTTTTTATTTCTAGCTCTTAGTCTCTAGTTTCAATTCTCTTGCTCCATTTCTCCCCAGCTCCCTTGCTCACATTGCTTACATATACACTCAACAGCAAACTTTTGCAATAAAAAGGTTACAAAAGCTATACCTGAGGGACATGAGTATCCATGACAATGCCTGGCTTCAAGGTTCCTGCTGCACAGGCTGTGACCTGAGGCCAGAGGCACAGTGCCTGGTGAGACAAACTGGTGAGCAATTTGTGCAGAGAGTAGGTTTTTATCAGCCAGACCTGACAAGAGAATCCGGCTTAGTATTTTAGGCTGTTTTATGTTAATAACCTTGCTTTAGGCGCCCACAACTCTGCCCTTGTGTAGATCTGTGAAAATTTTAACTTACGGTCAGTTTACAGAGACTCTCAGTCTGGTTTGAAATTATTCTGAGATTTTTAAATCAGCTAAATGTATGTGGCTTGTCTTAGACTGGGGAGAAATTGCTGTTTGCTTATGTTAGTCTGGGTAAAGAAACAAAACAAGCTTCTAAGTGTCTTACAATCCTCATGAAACAATAGATCTAGTTATAAAGCATATCCTAGTATATTTCTATTCATCAAAATTATACAGATTAATGAGAAGTCATCTTTCTGACTATGCACAGACATATGTGCCCATAAGATGTAATCATGATATTACATGTACAAATTACATAAAAATGAACATAATGGGGAGATTCCCCAGCTGTTTTTGCACACGCGAATTTACAGACAGAGGTGGCCAGTTTCCAGAGTCTGTGGTCCTGTCAGCCTTGCTTGATTGGTGTTCTTCCCCCATCAGAGAATAATTCATCTGGTGGGCTGACATCTGAATTATCAATTCCCATCTGCTGCATTTGCATCATGGCCCACAACAGCTCGTGACACTAAGACTATCTTATAGTTCAACTGTACCAATACTTAGGACATACTCCAAAGAACCCATGTCAGCAATTTCTTGCTCCTAATTGCCTTCCTTTTGCTTCTTAGTATTTGGTGGAGTTTTGTCATCTGCCAATAATTTTTAGGAAAATCAAAAGTATTTTAACAGTTACCCAAACAAAAGGTAATTCCAAGGGTTAAGTCAAGTAGGGTTCATAATGAAGACCTTAACTTTGTGTGGTTAAAAGTAAATAATAGATAGTAGGAAAAGTTGACTAACGATTCATTTGAAAGCCAAAATATCTGAGTTGAGTTCTCTGATTGCTGGGGGATTTTTTTAATTAACGCGGGTGACTGATCCAGCTCTAAGGAAGAGAGTGGAGATGAAAATAGTCTCAGAATAGGCAGGAGCTTCTCTTGGTAGATGGTAGAAATACATTACTACAGTACAGTCTTCACTGGTTTCTCTGTGGGTCAGCACGCGTTTCTCAATGACAGACTTGTAGAATGACAAGGGACAGTCCCAGAGTGCTTCCCTGTGTGGGAAGAGCCTACCGACCTGACAGATGAGTCTCTGCTTCCACTGTTTGTAAAGGCCACCAGCAAGGCCTCTGTCTTCGTCATTTCCTCCCCAGCAGTTGCAGCTGGGAGGGAAGGAGGTGATTCAGGGTAGCACTACAAGCATGCTGGGTGAGAGAGCTCACAAAGCTTTTAATCAACGTCGTCAGGCTGAAAACTAAGGCAATCGATCCATTTTGAATTGACTTTTTGTACAGCAGAAGAAATAGGATCTGATTTACTGTTTTTCTGTGTTTGTCCTGTTTTCTCATCATCATTTCTTTATGAGGCTTTCTTCCAATTTGGTGGCTGCAAGTGTGTGGTTTGTTTCTAGTTTCTGCTCTACCTTCGGCCTACACACCTGTTTCTGAGCCAGCATAGTTCTCTGTCTCTGTTCGTGTGGCTCCATGTTGTGGTCCGCAGGGCACTGTTCTTTCTGTGCATGATTGCTTTAGTCTTTGGAGGTCTTTTTATTTTTCACTTCCACACTAATTTTGTTTTAACTAATTCTATGAAGAATATCATTAAAATTTAACATGAATTCTGCTGAATCTGTAGGTAACTTTCAGTAATATACTCATTTTCATATCAGTTCTTCCAATATATAAGCTTCAGGGGTGCCTTCCTGTTTTCTAGTGTCTTCTTCAATTACTTTCTTCAGTGCTTTAAAGTTTTTATTGTAGAAGTCTTTCACCTCCTTGGCTAGGTTTATTTCTACACATAAAATTATGTTTTCTGGGGTTGGAGAGATGGCTCAGTGGTTAAGAGCATTGCCTGCTCTTCCAAAGGTCCTGAGTTCAATTCCCAGCAACCACATGGTGGCTCACAACCATCTGTAATGGGGTCTGGTGCCCTCTTCTGGCCTGCAGGCATACACTCAGACAGAATATTGTATACATAATAAATAAATATTAAAAATTATGTTTTTTGAAACTATTGCAAGTAGGACCTTCCTTTCTTCCCCAGCAAGTTTATTGTTGATTCATACAACATTCTTAGTGTGCATCTCATTACTTTGCTGGTATGCTATCATATTTTAGACTTGTCTGGTGGGCTCTTTTTTAATTTTATTGATTTTTATTGAACTCTACATTTTTATCTGTTCCCCTCCCTGCCTATTCCCTCCCTTTCAACCCTCTCCCAAGGTCACCAAACTCCCAATTTACTCCGGAGATATTGTCTTTTTCTACTTCTCATGTAGATTACATTCATGTATGTCTCTCTTAGGGTCCTCATGGTTGTCTAGGTTCTCTGGGATTGTGATTTGTAGGCTGGTTTAAGTTGCTTTATGTTTAAAAACCACTTATGAGTGAGTACATGTGATAATTGTCTTTCTGGTTCTGGGTTACTTCACTCAAAATAATGTTTTCTAGCTCCTTGCCTGCAAAATTCAAGATGCCGTTATTTTTTTTCTGTTGTGTAGTACTCCACTGTGTAAATGTACCACATTTTCCTTACCCATTCTTCAGTCTAGGGGCATTTAGGTTGTTTCCAGGTTCTGACTATGACAAACAATGTTGCTATGAACATAGTTGGCACATGTCCTTGTGGCATGATTGAGCAACCTTTGGATAAATACCCAAAAGTGGTATTACTGAGTCTTGAGGAAGGTTGTTTCCTAATTTTCTGAGAAATCACTGCACTGACATCCAAAGGGTCTGTACCAGCTAGCAATGCAGAAGTGTTCCATTTTCCCCACATCTTCTTCAGCATAAGTTGTTATTAGTGCTTTTGATCTTGGCCATTCTTACAGGTGTAAGAAGGAATCTCAGAGTTGTTTTGATTTGTATTTCTCTGATGACTAAGGATGTTGAGTATTTCCTTAAATGTCTTTCAGTCATTTTAGATTCCTCAGTTAAGAGTTCTCTCTTTAGGTCTGTACTCCATTTTTTAAAAATTGGATTATTTGTTGTTTTGATAAACAATTTCTTGGGTTCTTTGTATATTTTGGAGATCAGACCTCTGTCTGATGTAAGCTGTCGTTTTGTTTTGTTGACCGTGTCCTTTGCTTTACAGAAGCTTTTCAGTTTCAGGAGGTCCCATTTATTAATTCTTTCTCTCAGTGTCTGTGCTACTGGGGCTATATTTAGGAAGTGGTCTCCTGTGCCAATGCGTTCAAGTGTATTTCCCACTTTCTCTTCTATAAGGTTCAGTGTGGCTGGCTTTATATTGAGGTCTTTGATCCATTTAGATTTGAGTTTGTGCATGGTGTTAGATATGGATCTAATTTTCATTCTTCTACATATTGATATCCAGTTATGCCAGCACCATTTGTTAAATATGCTTTTTTTCCATTAAATATTTTTTGCTTCTTTGTCAAAAATCAGGTGTTCGAAGGTGTATGGATTAATATCTGGGTCTTCGATTTGGTTCCGTTGGTCTGCCTGTCTGTTTTTATGCCAAGGCTGTATTCAGTACTGTAGTTCTATAGTAGAGTTTTAAGTCAGGGATTGTGATGCCTCCAGAAGCTCTTTTATTGTATAGGATTTTTGGCTTTTTGCCTATCCTGGGTTTTTTGCTTTTCCATATGAAGTTGAGTACCATTCTTTTGAGGTCTGTGAAGAATTTGGCTGCAATTTTGGTGGGCATTGCATTGATTCTGTAGATTGTTTTTGGTAAGATTGCCATTTTTACTCTGTTAATTCTACCTATCCAAGAACATGGGAGATATTTTCACTTCCTGGTGTCTTCTTCAATTTCTTTCTTCAGATATTTAAAGTTTTTGTCATAAAAGTCTTTCACTTGTTTGCTTAGAGTTACTCTGAGATATTTTGTGTTATTTGTGGCTATTATGAAGGGTCATATTTCTCTGATTTCTTTCTCAGCCCATTTATCATCTGTGTACAAGAGGGCTACTGATTTTTTTAAGTTAATCTTGTATCCTGCTACATTACTGAAAGTGTTTATGAGTTGTAGAAGTTTCTTGGTAGTATTTTGGGGGTTGCTTATGTAAACTATCATATCATCAGCAAATAGGAAGAGTCTGACTTCTTTTCCAATTTATATCTGCTTGCTCTCCTTTTGTTGTCCTATTGCTCTAGCTAGGACCTCAAGAACTAAATTGAATAGACATGGAGAGAGTGGACAATTTTGTCTTGTTTCTGATTTCAGTGGGATGGCTGGGAGTTTCTCTCCATTCAGTTTGATGTTGGCTGTTGACTTGTGGTATATTGCAGTAAAAAACATATCTTTAATATGTTTAGTTATGTTTCTTGTATCCCTGCTCTCCCCAAGACCTTTATCATGAAGGGATGTTGTATTTTGTCGAAAGCTTTTTTGGCATCTAATGAGTCGATCATGTTGTTTTTATTTTTCAGTTTGTTTATATGGTGGATTACTTTGACATATTTTTGTATGTTGAACCATCCCTGCATCTCTGGGGTGAAGCTGACTTGATTATGGTGGATGATGGCTCTGATGTGTTCTTGGATTTGATTTGCCAGTATTTTATTTAGAATATTTGCATCAGTGTTCATGAGTGAGATTGATCTGTAATTCTCTTTCTTAGTAATGTCTTTATGTTGTTTGGGTATCAGGGTATTTGTAGCCGCATAAAAAGAGTTTGACAATGTTCCATCAGTTTCTATTGTGTGAAACAATTTGCAGAGTATTGGTATTAGTTCTTCTTTGATAATTTTGTAGAATTGTGAGCTAAAACCATCTGGTCCTAGGCTTTTCTTGGTTAGAAGACTTTTGATGACTGTGTCTATTTCTTCAGCAATTATAAGTCTGTTTAATTTGCTTATCTGGTCTTGATTTAATTCTGGTAAGTGATATTTATCCAGAAAATTGTCCATTTCCTTTAAGTTTTCTAATTTTGTGGAGTACAAGTTTTTGAAATATGACCTGATGATTCTCTATATTTTCTCCGCGTCTGTTGTTATGTCCAATTTTCATTTCTGATTTTGTTAATTTGGATATTCTCTCTCCGCCTTTTGGTTAGTTTGGATAAAAGTATGTCTATTTTGTTGATTTTCTCAAAGAAGCAACTCTTTGTCTCATTGATTCTTTGTATTGTTTTCTTTGTTTCTATTTTATTGATTTCAGCTCTCAGTTTGATTTTTTTTCCTGCCTTCTAGTTCTCGTAGGTGAGTTTGCTTCTTTTTGTTCTAAAGTTTTCAAATGTTCTGTTCATTCAGTAGTGTGGGATTTTTCCAGCTTCTTTATGTAGGCATTTAGCGCTATGAACTTTCCTCTTAACACTGCTTTCATTGTGTCCCATAAATTTGGGTATGTTGTATGGTCATTTTCATTAAATTTTAGGAAGTCTTTAATTTTCCCCTTTATTTTTTCCTTGACCCATTGATGATTCAAGTGAGTATTGTTTAATTTCCATTGTTTGTGGGCTTTCTGGAATTAGTATTGCTTTTGAATTCTAGTTTTAAGCCATGGTGATCTGATAAGTTACATGAGGTTTTTCCAGGTTTTTTTTGTTTGTTTGTTTGTTGAGGTTTGTTTTGTTACTGAGTATGTGGTCAATTTTTGAGGAGGTTTCATGAGGTGCTGAGAAGAAGGTATAGTCTTTTCTGCCTGGATGGAATATTCTATAGATGTCTGTTAAGTCCATTTGAGTCATAACATCTGTTAGTTCCCTTATTTTTCTGTTAATGTTTTGTCTGACTGATCTGTTCAGTGGTGAGAGGGGAGTGTTGAAGTCTCCCACTATTAGTGTGTGGGTTTAATGTATGATTTAAGCTTTAGAAGTGGGTTTTTTTTCATATGATGGTGCCCTTGTATTTGGGGCATAGATGTTCAGTATTGAGATTTCCTCTTGATAGATTTTTTTTTTTCTGTGACTAAGATGAAATGTCCTTCTTTGTCTCTTTTGATTTATTTTAGTTTGAAGTCTATTTAATTAGATATTAGGATAGCTACACCAGCTTGTTTCTTAGGCCCATTTGATTGGAAAATTTTTTCCCAACCCTTTCCTCTGTGGCGATGTCTGTCTCTGAGGTTGAGGTGTGTTTCTTGTGTGCAGCAGAAGGGTGACTTCTGCTTTTGTATCCAATCTGTTAGCCTGTGTCTTTTTATAGGTGATTTGAGTCCATTTATATTAAGGGATATTAATGACCAGTGATTGCTATCCCCTGTTAATTTAGTTTCCATTGTTGGTGATGTTAATTTGTGTGTTTTCCCATTTTTTAGGATTTACTGCTGAGACACCATCAATTGTCTGTGTTTTTGTTAGTGTAGTCAACTTCCTTGGGTTGGCGTTTTCCTTCTTGTATTTTGTGTAGGGCTTGGTTTGTGGCTAGATATTGGTTAAATCTGGTTTTGTCATGGAATATCTTGTTTTGTCCTATAGCGATTAAAAGTTTTGCTGTGTATAATAGTCTGGGCTGGCATCCATGGTCTCTTAATGTCTGCATGACGCTTGACCACAACCTTCTGGCTTTCTTTGTCTCCAATGAGAAGTCAGGTGTAATTCTGCTAGGTATGACTTTATATGTTACTTGGTCTTTTTCCTTTGCAGCTCTTAATACTCTTTCTTTATTCTGTATGTTTAGTGTTTTGATTATTATGTGGGGAGGGAACTTTTGTTTTTTTTGATCCAGTCTGTTTGGTATTCTATATGCTTCTGGTATCCTCATAGGCATATCTTTCTTTAGGTTGGGAAAGTTTTCTTCTATGATTTTGTTAAATATATTTTCTGTGCTTTTGAGTTGAACTTCTCCTTCTATCCCTATTATTCTTATGTTTGGTCTTTTCATGGTGTCCCATATTTCCTGGATATTTTGGGTTAAGCTTTTGTTAGATTTAATGTTTTCTTTGATTGATGAGTCTATTTCCTCTATTGTATCTTCAGAATTTGAGATTCTCTCATCCATCTCTTGTATTCTGCTGTTTATGCTTGCTTTTGTGGTTCCTGATCATTTTCTTATGATTTCTTTTTCTATAATTCCCTCGGCTTGTGTTTCTTTATTGTCTATATTTCAGTTTTCAGGCTGAATTGTTTCTTTCGTATGTTTGATTGCTTTTTCTTGGTTTTCTTTAAGGAATTTGCTGATGTCTTCCAATTTTTTATTTGTCTTTTCCTGCATTTCTTTGAGGGAACTTCTCATTTCCCCTTTAAGAGTTTCAAACATTCTCCTGAAGTTATTTTTTAGGTCATTTTCTTATGCTTTATCTATATTTGGTTGTTCACATCCTGCTGTTGTAGGGTCTCTTGATTTTACTGGTGTCTTGTTGCTCTTTGTGGTGTTGCATGTGTTCTTACTTTGTCTACTCATCTTTTTCTCTAATTAGTGTGGTTGGAGATGTCTGTGATCCTGGTGATTAGTCTTCTAGGTGCCAGTGAATCCAAGGCTCAGATGGTTGTTTCTTGTGGTACAATCAGTGCCACAGTTCTAGTTACCTCATTGGTCACTCTGTGTTCCTGAAGGTTGCTCAGTACTCCCGGGCTTTGCTCTGCTCCCGTGCAGATTGTTGTCTCAGGCCTGTTTCTGTAAATGTCCCTGGTCTGGATCCACTCCTGCATAGGTCCCTGGCTTGGGGTTGGTCCTTCAAAGGTCTCTGGTTCTGATCTACTCCCTCAGAGGTTCTAGATTCAGGTCCTCCCAACCCAGTAGAGGACCTGGCTCAGGCCTACTCCCTTTGACATCCCAGACCAACACCCAGACCCACAGAAGTCCTGGCTCAGGCCTACTCCCTCATAGGTCCCAGACTCATACCTGGACCGGCAGAGATCTGTGGTTCCCACCTACTCCTTAGGAGGTTCCAGATTCACACCCAGACCTGCAGAGCTCCTGGCTCAGGCCTAGTTCCTTTGAAGTCATAGACTCATGCCTAGACCCACAGGGATCCTGGCTTAGGTCTACCCAGTCAAAGGTCCCAGATTCACTCCTGGACCCACAGCGGTCTCTGGCTCTGGCCCACTAGCTCAACAGTTGCTCCCCTGTACCTGATCCTGTAGAGTTTGCCATCTCAGGCCTGCTCTGATCTAGGTAGCTGACTCAGTCCTGCTCCCCTGGAGCTGCCTCTTTCCTGGTGGACTCTTAAAGGTTTTTAAAGTACAGGTTCATGGCATTTACAAATAATCATTTTAGTTCTTCCTGTTGTATCCTTTTTATTTCTTTCTCTTGACTTATTGCTCCAGCTAAGCTGTTGAGTACTCTACTGAATAAAAACACAGACAAAGACAATTATCCCCAAATGAAAAACCAAAACAAGGAGGGATGAAGTGCTGGGCACCCTTGTCTCCTTCCTGATTTTGAAGGATTACTTTCAGCTTTCCCCACTTAGTATCTTGTCATCTATATGCTTGTTGCATACAACTTTTATTTTTATTTTTCTGTCATTTTTAAAGCTAACATAGATAGATAGTAATGGGTTTCATCATGGCATTTGTGTGTGTCTGTGTGTGTGTGTCTGTGTGTGTGAGTGAGAGAGAGAGATTCCTTTATTTACTTCCCTTCCTCACCGTTTTACCTCCTAATACCCTCTCTTGCTGTGTCCCTTATTTCCCTAAGATAGTCTGTCTTTCTGCTTTCATGTTATATGTATCCCACCACCTCCCCTTTATGGTATCCTCCTCTCCCATGTTCTTTCTCCTTACACACACACACACACACACACACACACACACACACACACACACACGCCACATACATATGCATTTACATCTGCATATGAAAGGAAACCTACAGTGTTTGACCTTCTGAGTTTTGCTTATTTTGTTTAACAAAGTGGTTTTTCAATTACATTTTTTTCTGTAAATTTCATTTTGAGAGCGTAATAAAATTTTGTTTTATATCTGTATTTCTTCATTCTTTGATCAGCAAGTAGACATCTAGTCTTATTCTATTCCTTAGTTATTGTGAGTAGGTATGGCCGTAATTACACATGTTCAAATGTCCCTCTGATGTACCTGCATAATTAATATAATACATATAATATGTTATATAATGCGAGTAGTCAGGCATCTGTACTGGCCTGACCTTGGGGTATACGTCCTCAGCTGTAGCCACTAAGAGCACCTCTGTGTACATTCACTATGTTCCCTTTTAAAAGGGCCCCACCCACCTCCCCCACCCCTCTGCTTTTCTGCCTGCCTCTCTGTTTCTGCTGCTCTGTCCTCAGAGGCCAGTCTCCTCCCTCCCCTTTCCCTTAATTCAAACCTCTCCCTGTGAACTCTGTCACATGTCCTCTTTCCCTCTCATGCCACATTTTTTAAAATGACAACATTGGTTCCCTGAACCAATAATATTTATCTATATAAATATGTGATTATATAATACATATTGTTTAAACTCATCTACATATTTGGGGATATACTCAGGAGTGGTAAAGCTTGGCCACCTGGTATTTATGACTCAGGTTTCTCTTTTTATTCTCTGTCCTGTTCCCATAGATTCTCCATTCCCTAGCAGGGTAAACGATTCCTTCCCCACACCTACACCAGTATTTGTTGTCTGTTGTTTTTTTGGTTTTTTGTTTTTTGTTTTGAATCAGAGTTTCTCTGTGTAGCCTTGACTGTCTTGGGACCCGCTCTGTAGACCAGGCTGGCCTTGAACTCAGAAATCTGCCTCCCGAGGGCTGGCAGTAAAGACCTGTGCACCCACTGTCTGGCATCTGGTTTTTCTTGGTGATGATTATTCTGACTAGAATAAGACAGAATTTTAAAGTAGTTCTAATCTAAATTACCCTGATAGCTAGGCTTGTTGATAGCTCTTCTTTCTTTCTTTTCTTATCAGACAGACGCTTTTAATTTTTTACTTATTTATAAGGACTATTTTTGATTTGTATTTTTTTTTAATGAGAAGTTTCTGGGTCAACTTTTATAACTCGAAAAATTACTGAGAGTTTAGGACTCAGAGCTTTGTTTAATGAAAAGCATTTTTATTTTTTGAGAATTTCATATATTAATACAGTGTTGTGGTATATTATTTTAAGTTGTGTTACATCTGTTTATGCTGTAGAGCATTAGTTTTTAAATTATTTTTATTGAGCTATACATTTTTCTCTGCCTCCTCTTCTTTCCTCCCCTCTCGCCTTCTATCTGCTCCAGTGACCCTCATGCTCCCAATTTACTCAGGAGATCTTGTCTTTTTCTCCTTCTTTGTAGAGCCATGTATGTCTCTCTTTGGGTTCTCTTTGTTATCTAGGTTCTCTGGGGTTGTAGACTGTAGTCTGGGTTTTCTTTGCTTAAGGAACATTGGTTCAATGTTGCAAAGATGTGTTACTTTTTTTTTAACTAAAGATTTATTTATTTATTTATTTATTTATTTATTTATTTATTTATTTATTATATATACAGTGTTCTGTCTTCATGTATCTCTGCTGGCCAGAAGAGGGCACCAGATTTCATTGTAGATGGCTGTGAGCTACCATGTGGTTGCTGGGAATTGAACTCAGGTCCTCTAGAAGAGCAGTCAGTGCTCTTAACCTCTGAGAAATCACTCCAGACCATGTTGCTTTCTTTTATGTTGCATTTGTTAATACTGTAAAGCTGTATTACTCTGCCTGTCTAAAACACCTGATTGTTCTAATTAAGAGATGAATGGCCAATAGCTTGACAGGAGAAAGGATAGGTGGGGCTGCTATGCAGAAGAATAAATAGGAGGAGAAATCCACAAGGAGAGGGTCAAGGAACGAGAAAAGGAGGACAGGAGGATGCAAGGGGTCAGCCACCCAGCTACACAGCAAATCACGGAGTAAGAAGAAAGGTATACAGAAATAAAGAAAGATAAAACCCCAGCAGCAAAAAAAGATGGGATAATTTAAGAAAAGCTGACCAGAAACAAGACTGGGAATTAATGAGTAATAATAAATCTTCATGTGTATTTTCTTGGGAGTTGGGTTGCAGGCTCCCAAAGAACCAAAGAGTCAAAAGCGCCAAAAGAGTAAAAACAACCAATAATAGTATAGCAGTCACATCATTTCCTCCTTCCTCTCTCGCCCCTTACTCATCCTGTAATCCTATACCCCGCTCCTACTCCCTTTTAGGTTCATGACTCTTCTTTGTATACACATATATATGTGTATACACACATATAATTATGCATGTATATAATTCCTTCGGAATCTATCTAGTGTTGCTTGTATGTATATGTGTTTCGAGTTGGCCACTGGGGTTGGATAACCTATCAGGGCACTCATCCCTGGAGAAAGACTGACTCTTATTCCCTCAGCAGTCATCAAATGCCGTGGCTCTTCATCTAGGAGTAAGGCCTTGTGAGATTTCCCCTGCCTCTGTTGGCATGTCCTATGATATTGTCATTTTTTCAGCTCTTATTTGGGTAAACATGTCTTTGCCATGTCACGAGTGCCGTTTCCCTGTCGTATAGTTAAGACACAATCTCTCTGCCTTTACAACCTTTCCACACCTTCTTATGTGATGTTTCCCAAGTCTCAGGTATAGGGGTTACATTGTTGTATCAATTTGGGTTGGGCACTTGGCAGTCTGCTGCTATTCTTTGTATTTTGACCACTTTGGGATTTCTGTAGCAGTCTCTATCCATGGCAGGAAAAACAAAAGCAAAACCTTTTAAATTTATTTTTATTGATCTGTACATTTTTCTCTGCCTCCCCTCCCTTCCTCCTTTCTTCTCTTCTACCTTCTCCTGTTATCCACATGCTCCTAATTTACTCAGGAGATCTTGTCTTTTTCTACTTCCCATGTAGATTAGGTCCATGTATGTCTCTTTTAGGGTCTGCTTTGTTGTATAGGTTCTCTAGGAATGTGGACTGTAGGGTGTTTTTTTTTTTGCTTTATGTCTAAAAGCCACTTATGAATGAGTACATACTATATTTGTCTTTCTGGGTCTGGGTTTCCTCACTCAATATGTTTATTTCTAGATCCATTTACTTGCCTGCAGATTTCAAGGTGCCATTATTTGCAAAAACTTTTTTTTGATGGGGGGTGAGACATACACTTATCTGTGGGTATAAGAGTAAGTTTTTAGAATGCAGATAGAAATTATTCTGGTTAGGATAGTAGCAGTAGTAGGTTTTAATGGAAAACCTCTCTTCTAGGGTTTGGTCAAGGGAAACCAATTCACCCCCAAATAGTAAAGGCTATTGTTGATGCCTTTGACTCCTCCTAGAGGCAAATAGGAAGACCCTATTGCTGAAGACACCATATACTTCAGACATAGGACTTTGGACAATGGATCTGAAACTGATTGTTTCAAACATTTATTGGCTATTTGCATTTTTCCTTTTGATACTGTCTGTCAGTTCCTCTTCCCATACACTGATTGGATGATTTGTCTCATGGTGTCTATATTTGTAATCCTATAAACAGTCTATATTTTAACTCCCTGTCTGATATGCATGTAGCTCTCTTCAGGCTGGTGATCGTTTCCTCGGTGGTGCAGGAGCTCTGCGATGTCATGCATTCTGATCTGTCAATCACGGATTCTTTCCTGTGGTATGGGAGTCCTTTCCACCAAGTCCTTGCTAGTGATGATATCTTGAAGTGTTTCTTTTTGCGAGTTTTAGGGTCTTACATTAAAATCTTCTATCCGTTTTAAAACTGTGCTTGTGCAGATGAAGTTATAGCTCTAATTTAATTCTTCTACACCTGGCTATCCAGTTTTCTTATCACCATTTGTCAAAGAGGCTGTTTTCTCTTCCTATGCATGTTTTCCATTCCTTTGCTAAAGACTGGGCTGCTACTGTTTGTGGGATTATTTCAGGGTCCTCCATTCTTTCTCCCCAGTTGTTCACCAGAGCTGCGCTCCCTTTAGTAGCTTTCCTTCTTTGCATACCAGGAGACACTGCTGGCCTCATTTAGTTTTGCACTCTGTGGTCAGTCAAGTCCTTCCACCCCTTCTGGATAGTTCATACCCTAGTTCTAACTTGGGGAGCAGGGGTGTCTCTCAAATGCATTGGGAATTGACCAGGCAACCAGAGTACTGGGACCTGTACAGGCAGACCTGACTGTATACTTTCAGAATCTCCTAAACATTAGTCACCCTGCTGGAGGCTGAGTGGGTATGTCTGTGGAGGAAACTTACTCCCTCAGAGCTTCCCCGGCCTTGCATTGTACTGCAGGGAATCAACCTCACGGCAGATAGATGGCTTCAGAGGTGTGGGTACGCAGAAAAATATCCTAGTAGAAGTCTGCAAACCAGCTGAAGTTTCAGGAAGGCCTTGGAACTCTATGGATTAACCTTAATTTTGCCATAAAATAGCTGCAGAAGCTGTCTCTACCTCTCTTTCAAGTTAAGCAACAATGAGTTGGGGTCTGAGCTCAGTGGGAGCCCTACTGAGTCTGAGAAGAGGGACTTCTGAAACACTGATGTCAACAAATTGCCTAAGTAGTGCCCAGCCACAGGTTTAAATTATGCCCCCGGAGTCCCTACCAGCTCTTGCAACCAAAGTGTGACTCTGTTTGAACGTTCTGCATGCACCACTCAGCTTGTTTTAGGTGTCTCATGGTACAGGGATAGAAGTTCTGTATCACAGATTCAACAGTGAGGCCTGCCTGTGTTTAAAATGAACTCTGGCGAAGGCCTGAGCAGCCTGACCTGTGCTGGAGGGCTGGGAGGCTCACAGAAGCAGGCCCATCACCATCATATTTATTCCATGGGTCTCACTGGTGTCCTGTTGGCAGCTGCTAGTTCATTTCCCGGCCACCCTGACCCCAAATAATCACTCAGAAACTATATTATTTGCAGTATTGTTTGGCAAATAGCTTAAGCATATTTCTGGCTTACTCTTTTATTTATTTATTTATTCATTTATTTATAAAAATTTTTCACTTCCTCCCCTCCTCCCAATACCCTCCCATTCCCCCCACTCCCTCCCCTCCTCCCTCTCCAGTCCCAAGAGCAGTCAGGGCCTCCGGCCCCGCTGGAAGTCCAAGTTCCTCCCCCCCTCCCTCCAGGTCCAGGAAGGTGAGCATCCAAACAGACCAGGATCCCAGAAAGCCACCACATGCAGACGAAACAAGACCCCGCGCCATTGTCCATGGCCTCCCAGTCAGCCCCCATGTCAGCCACATTCAGAGAATCCGGTTTGATCACATGCTCATTCAGTTCCAGTCCAGCTGGCCCTGGTGAGCTCCCACCAGACCAGTTCTTGTATCAGTGGGTGAACGCACCCCTCGCGGTCCTGATTTCCTTTTTCATGTTCTCCCTCCTTCCGCTCCTCATTTGGACCTTGGGGGCTCAGTCCAGTGCTCCAATGTGGGTCTCCATCTCCATCTCCATCCATCCTCGGATGAAGGTTCCCTCCGATCCTGCCTTCCTTGCTCATGTTCTCCCTCCATCTGCTTCTCATTTGGACCTAGGGAGTTAAGTCCAGTGTTCCAATGTGTGTCTCTGTCTCTATCTCCATCCATCGCCAGATGAAGGTTCTGTGGTGATATGCAAAATATTCATCAGTATGGTTATGGGCTAAGGCCAGTTCAGGCACCCTCTCCTCCGCTGCACAGGGAACAATCTGGGAACCTTTCCTTGGGTCTGGGAACCCCTCCAGAATCAAGTCTCTTGCAAACCCCAAAATGGCTCCCTTAGTTGAGATACACACCTCCCCGCTTCCACATCCATCCTTCCTCCCTCCTCCCCATCCCATTCCCCCAAGCCATCCCCAATCCTCCCCCTCTCCCTTCTCTCCAACCATCTCCCCTTACTTCCACCCCCCCACACCCCGTGCACCCAAGTTTGCCTGGCAATTTTGTCTAATTCCAATATCCAGGAGGATAACTATATGATTTTCTTCAGGTTCACCTTCTTATTTAGCTTCTCTAGGATCACAAATTATAGGCTCAAAGACCTTTAATTAAGGCTAGAATACACTTATGAGTGAGTACATACCATATTCCTCTTTTGGCGTCTGTGTTACCTCACTCAGTAAAGCGTTTTCTATCTCCATCCATTTGCATGTAAAATTCAAGATGTCATTGTTTTTTACCTCTGAGTAAAACTCTAATGTGTATATGTTCCACACCTTCTTTAATTATTCTTCTATTGAGGGGCTCCTAGGTTGTTTCCAGGTTCTGGCTATTACAAATAGTGCAGCTATGAACATAGTTGAACAAATGCTTTTGTAGTATGATAGGGCATCTCTTGGGTATATTCCCAAGAGTGGAATTGCTGGGTCCTGAGGGAGGTTGACTCCCAGTTTTCTGAGGAACCGCCACACTGATTTTCACAGTGGCTGCACAAGTTTGCATTCCCACCAACAATGGATGAGTGTTCCCCTCACTCCACATCCTCTCCAGCATAGGCTATCATTGGTGTTTTTGAGTTGAGCTATTCTGACAGGTGTAAGATGGTATCTCAGAGTTGTTTTGATTTGCATTTCCCTGATCACTAAGGAGGTTGAGCATGACCTTAAGTGTCTTTTGGCCATTCGAAGTTCATCTGTTGAGAATTCTCTGTTCAGTTCAGTACCCCATTTTTAATTGGGTTAATTAGAGTTGTAGTGTCTAGTTTCTTGAGTTGTTTGTATATTTTGGAGATCAGACCTTTGTCTAATGAGGGGTTGGTGAAGATCTTCTCCCAGTCAGAAGGTAGCCTTTTTGTCTTACTGACAGTGTCCTTTGCTTTACAGAAGCTTCTCAGTTTCAGGAGGTCCCATTTATTCATTGATTCTCTTATTGTCTGTGCTACTGGGGTTCTACTTAGGAAGTAGTCTCCTGTGCCTATGTCTTGTAGACTACTTCCCACTTTCTCTTCTATCAGGTTCAAAGTGATCAGATTAATATTGATGTCTTTAATCCATTTGGACTTGAGTTTTGTGCATGGTGATAGATATGGATCTACTTTCATTCTTCTACAGGTTGACATCCAGTTATGCCAGCACCATTTGTTAAAGATGCTTTCCTTCTTCAATTGTATACCTTTAGTTCCCTTGTCGAAAATCAGGTGTTATAGGTTTGTGGGTTAATATCCGGGTCTTCTATTCAATTCCATAGGTCGACTTCTCTGTTGTTATGCCAATACCAAGCTGTTTTCAATACTGTAGCTCTGTAATAGTTTGAAGTCAGGGATGGTAATGCCTCCAGAGGTTCCTTTATTGTATCAGATTGTTTTGGCTATCCTGGGTTTTTTGTTTTGCCATATAAACTTGATTATTGTTCTCTCAAGGTCTGTGAAGAAGTTTGATGGGGATTGCATTGAATCTATAGATTGCTTTTGGTAGAATTGCCATTTTTACTATGTTGATCCTCCCAGTCCAAGAGCAAGGAAGATCTTTCCACTTTCTGGTATCCTCCTCAATTTCTTTCTTCAAAGACTTAAAGTTCTTGTCAAATAGGTCTTTCACTTCCTTGGTTAGAGTTACCCCAAGATATTTTATGCTTCTCTGATTTCCCTCTCTGCCTCTTTATCCTTTGTGTATAGGAGGGCAACCGATTTTTTGGAGTTGATCTTGTATCCTGCCACATTACTAAAGGTGTTTATGAGCTGTAGGAGTAGTTTGGTAGAGTTTTTGGGGTTGCTTATGTACACTATCACATCATCTGCAAATAACGAAAGTTTAACTTCATCCTTTCCAATTCGAATCCCCTTGATCCCCTTATGTTGTCGTATTGCTATTGCTAGAACTTCAAGCACTATATTGAAGAGGTATGGAGAGAGTGGACAGCCTTCTCGTGTTCCTGATTTTAGTGGAATGGCTTTGAGTTTCTCTCCATTCAATTTAATGTTAGCTCTCACCTTGCTGTAAATAGCTTTTATTATATTTAGGTACGATCTTTGTATCCCCAATCGCTCCAACACCTTTATCATAAAGGGGTGTTGAATTTTGTCAAATGCTTTTTCAGCATCCAATGAAATGATCATATAGTTTTTTTCTTTCAGTTTATTTATATGATGGATTACATTGATAGATTTGCATATGTTGAACCAGCCCTGCATCTCTGGGATGAAGCCTACTTGATCATAATGAATAATTTTTCTAATGTGTTCTTGGATTCAGTTTGCCAGTATTTTATTGAGAATTTTCATGTCGATGTTCATGAGTGAGATTGGCCTGTAATTCTCTTTCTTGGTTGTGTCTTTGTGTGGTTTTGGTATCAGAGTAACTGTAGCTTCATAAAAGGCGTTTGGCAATGACTCTCCTGTTTCTATATTGTGAAATACATTAAGGAGTATAGGTATTAGCTCTTCCTGGAAGTTCTAGTAGAATTCAGCATTGAAACCATCTGGTCCTGGGCTTTTTTTGGTAGGGAGATTTTTGATAACAGCTTCTAATTCTTTGCGACTAACAGGTCTATTTAGATTGTTCACCTGTTCTTGGTTCAACTTTGGTATATGGTACTTATCTAAAAAATGTCCATTTCTTTTACATTTTCCAATTTTGTGGCATACAGGCTTTGTAGTAAGATCTAATGATTCTCTGAATTTCCTGTGTGTCTGTGATTATGTCCCCTTTTTCATTTCTGACATTATAAATTTGCATGTTCTCTCTCTGCCGTTTGATTAGTTTGGATAGGGGTTTGTCGATCTTGTTGATTTTCTCCAAGAACCAGTTTTTTGTTTCATTGATTCTTTGGATTGATTTCTGTGTTTCTATTTTGTTGATTTCAGCCCTAAGTCTGATTATTTCCAGTCTTCTACTCCTTCTGGGTGAATCTGCTTCTTTTTTTTTTTTTTTAGAGCTTTCAGGTGTGCTGTTAAGTCTTCAATGTGTGCTTTCTCCGTTTTCTTTAATTGGGCACTTAGTGCTATGAACTTTCCTCTTAGCACTGCTTTCATAGTGTCCCATCGGTTTGAGTATGTTGTGTCTTTATTTTCATTAAATTCAAGGAAGACTTTAATTTCTTTCTTTATTTCTTCCTTGACCCAGGGGTGATTTAATAGTTGACAGTTCAGCTTCCATGAGTTTGTTGGCTTCCTGGGGATAGCATTGTTATAGAATTCTAACTTTTATCCATGGTGATCTGACAAGACACAGGTGGTTACTAACATTTTTTTTTGTATCTGTGGAAGTTTGCTTTGTTACCGAGTATGTGGTCAATTTTCGAGAAGGTTCCATGAGCTGCAGAGAAGAAGGTATATTCTTTCCTATTTGGGTGGAATGTTCTATAGATGTCTGTTAAGTCCATTTGATTCAATACCTCCAATAATTCTCTTATTTCTCTGTTAGGTTTCTGTCTGATTGACCTATCCATTTGTGACAGAGATGTATTGAAGTCTCCTACTATTAGTGTGTGTGGTTTGATGACTGCCTTGAGCTCTAGAAGTGTTTCTTTTACATAAGTGGGTGCCTTTTTATTAGGGGAATAGATATTCAGGATTGAGACTTCCTCCTGATGAATTGTTCCTGTTATGAGTATGAAATGTCCATCTCCATCTCTTCTGATTGATTTTAGTTTGAAGTCAATTTTGTTAGATATTAGAATGGCCACACCCGCTTGTTTCTTAGGACCGTTTGCTTAGAAAACCTTTTCCCAACCCTTTACTCTGAGTAGGTGTCTGTCTTTGTGATTGAGGTGTGTTTCTTGTAAACAGCAGAATGTTGGATCCTGTTTTCGTATCCAATCTCTAAGTCTGTGCCTTTTTATAGGTGAATTGAGTCCATTGATATTAAGGGATACTAATGACCAGTGGTTGTTGTCCCCGGATATTTTCCTTTTTTGGGGGGGTAGTAGAGTGTGTGTTTCCCTTCTTTGAGATGTGCTTGTGAAGGGTCGCTAGTTGTCTGAGTTATTGTAGGCAGTATTGGCAATGTTGGATTCCTTGGATTGTGATTTTCCTTCTAATACTTTCTGTAAGGCTGGATTTGTGGTTACATATTGTTTAAATTTGTTTTTATCCTGGAATATTTTGTTTTCTCCATTGATAGTGAACAATAGCTTGGCTGGGTAAAGTAGTCTGGGCTTGCTTCCATGGTCTGTTAGTTTCTGCAGTACCTCTATCCAGGACCTTCTGGCTTTCATGGTTTCCATAGAGAAGTCAGTGTAAGTCTGATAGGTTTACCTTTATAAGTTACTTGACTTTTTTCCTTTGCAGCTCTTAATATTCTTTCTTTACTCTGAATGTTTTGTGTTTTGATTATTATATGGTGAGGGGATTTTTTTTGATTCAGTCTATTTGGTGTTCTGTATGCTTCTTGAACCTTCATAGGGACATCGTTCTTTAGGTTGGGAAAGTTTTCTTCTATAATTTTGTTGAATATATTTTCTGGGCCTTTGATCTGCAATTCTTCTCCTTCTTTTACCTCTATTGTTCTTAGATTTGGTTTTTTTATTGTGTCCCACATTTCCTGAATATTTTGTGATGAGAATTTGTTGGATTTGCTGTTTTCTTTGGTCAGAGCGTTTATTTTCTCTATGGTGCCTTCAGAGTCTGAGATTCATTCTTCTATCTCTTGTATTCTGTTGGTTATGCTTGTTTCTGAAGTCTCTGTTTCCCAGAATTTCTTTTACGGATTTACTCATTTCTTCAAACTTTTTTGTTATAATTATCTTCCATTTCTTTACTCATTTCTTCAATCTTTTGTTATACTTATCTTCCATTTCTTTACGGCAGATTTTCACCTCCTGTTTAAGTTCCTCTATTATTTTTATAAAGCTCCGCTTAGAGTCGATTTCTTCTATTTCTTCTGGAGTAGGGTGTTCTGGGAAACCAAGAAAAAACAATCAAACAGGTAATGGAAACAGTTCAAGATTTGAAAACTGAAATGGAGGCAATGAAGAAAACACAAACCGAAGGCCGGCTGGCTATGGAAAACCTAGATAAACGAACAGAGGAACGGATAATTCAGCATTTACATACAGAAGCTGGTTGCCTTTATCAACTGTGTAGAATTTTACATTCTGTTGTGAGAATTGACTTATAGATTATCTTGTAACTGATGCTTTATTACTTGGCAAAGATTTCCCCTCCATTAGTATGAGGCTGTCCTCTCTTTTACTAAGGCTGTTTTTTTATGCTTGCGCCTAAACAAACACTGCTGTGTCGTTTCTTCCCATAACACGCCTCATGTTCATGTATTGATGAGTTTGTCTGTACCAGAAGTGGTTAAAGCTTTATTGCCTGGCTTATCTTAATCTGTATAACTGTATTAGGTGAATAGGTTTTTAATGTTCTTTATGGTGCTCTAGAAGTTTGTCTGACAAAGGTCTGTGATTCAAACACTGGCTTTTGTTATGGTATGAATGTAAAATGTCCCCCTTCCTCATGTATTTTGATACTTGGTCCCCAGCATACAGTGCTATTTTGGGAAGTTGTGGAACCTTTTGGACATGGGGCCTACCTGGAAGACTAAGGCCTTTGGAGACAGGCCTTGAGGGTTCATAGCCTAGCCCTATGTCCACTCCCTTTCTCTGCACAGGCAGAGCTACAAACCACCACACCTTCCTTACATAACTGAACTCTCCCCATCCATGAGCCAAAGTAATCCACTCCTTCCCTATGGTGTTTTTATTCATGTTTCGTCACAGTGATGAGAAAAAGTGAAGAATACTCAAAGCTTGTCACCTTAATTACACTGTACCAGAAAGAGTCAACGTGTTCAGGGACTTTATGGAATAAGAAGAGGTACTGCATTGGGAGAGCCCCTTTGGGGATTCTAGGCACCTTGTCTTCTTCCTTTTGATGATATTATTCATGACTATTCAGCATAGACCCCTAATGAAGCCCCTACATCTTGAAGTTCAAAATAAATTTTAATGAGAAATATTTTTAAGGAACTACCTTGAAACCTTGGTCTTGTACAACCTAAATAAAAGCAAAAAAGTACTCAGATCAGGTCCTCAGGGTACTTGAAGCTTAGCCTGAACACTTTGGCAGCCATGTTCAAGTTCATGTGGATCTGATGGTATTATTTTGGCACTTTTACCTCTGTTCTTCAAGTAAACCACATCTTAAAATTTAAGTTAGTTCTTTGGCATCTAAGAACTAAGAGTTGGCATCTCTTGGTGCTTCAGATCTACCACACCATACCATAGCATGGCAAACAGGTGTTACCTGCCACATAGAAGTAGAGTGACCCCATAAAAGAATGAAGCCAGCAGATAACCAGAGTAAATGCTGGTCTCTGAGTATAGATGTGGACTTTGAACATGGTTTAGGACAGCTTTGGGGGAAGTGCAAGATAAAAATAGTGCAGGGAAGCACTGAGTTCCCGCGAGTTTGGGGCCACGTCTACCCTAGTTGGTCAGTCTGTGAATCTGGCAGGACTGACTGATGACAACGCACAGCTACTTCCTTGGTTTCTATTAAAACCAACTTGGTCTGGGGAAGGTTTCGTTCGTTCATCTGATTTCGTGTTATAATCTATTACTTTCATTTCCCTTATTTTTGAAGATGTATCATCACCCTGAGAAACATGATGGCAAATACTTGTCAAAGGGACACACTGCACAAAAGATTTAACTCTAACTATTTTCGTGCTGAATTCGCTGTGTGCTTATTTCAAATGACAGCTAATTTAAAATGGAAAGTAAAATGCCACACGTGGAGTTCCTCCTTGAAATGACAGGAGCCCAGCAGTCTTCGGATCTGTTTGCTATTCTCTTTTTCAAATCGCTGATTGGAGATTTTTGCTTTATAATATGGCGGACAACTTGCAAGTGAGCTTAGACAATACATACGTTTAACAATGATACTTTGAACACACTGAAGTCTTTTTAAGTTGATGATTTGTACACAACACGCTGTGATCACACCACCCCCCTACGCTCTCAGCTTCTCCCTCTATGTGGACCCTTTCTTCCTTCTGAGCAGCCTTCCTCTGCTGAAGTCCTTCTGCTTTTGCTTTCTCCTCTCTCTGTCTGTACTCAAGCAGTCACAGCTACTATGTACACATGATTACAATGGTCATGCCCTACCCAGAAGACAGTGCCCACTGCTGTTGTAAGGAGAGGCCCGCTTGTTCTTTCCAGCTGCCTGGCTAGCTTAGTTCCGAAATAACTACACAGAAATTGTATTAATTAAATCACTGCTTGGTCCATTATCTCTAACCTCTTATTGGCTAACTCTCACATCTTGATTTAACCCATTTCTGTTAACTGTATATCACCACGTGGCAGTGGCTTACTGGGAAAGATTCAGCATGTCTGTCTCTGATGGCTCCATGGTGTCTCTCTCCTACTCTGCCTTTCTTCCTCCCAGCATTAAGTTCTGTCTTCCCCACTTACTTAAGTTATGCCCTATCAACTAGGCCAAGGCAGTTTCTTTATTCATTAACCAATGAAAGCACCACACAACAGAAGGACCTCCTACACACTTCACCCTTCCTATCATACGGCTCCCATAGTCCTTCCAGTCCCTTCTTGGGGGGGGGTGTAACATTTTTTTTGTGTGTGGATGACCTATTTATTGGTGAGAGTAGGGTATTGGAGTCAACAAATTAACTATTTTGTTAAGCCCATATTTGTTTTATGAAGTCAAATATACACCAGGTGGTGGTGGTGGTGCAAGTCTTTAATCCCAGCATCTGGGAGGCAGAAACAGGCAGATCTCTGTGAGTTCAGGGTCAGTCTAGTCTATAAAGTGAGTTTCAGGAAACCACAGCTACACAGTGAAATACTGTCTCAAAAAAACAAAACAAAACAAAACAGAGCAAAACAAAAACCAACACAAAAAAGAAGTCAAATATACACGAATGTTTGTGCATAAATGTTTAAAATGTTAACTTTCTATTGGTGGATATTTACCTAAGATATCATGATCTTTAGTTCTTTGGTTGAGAATTCAGCCTAAGCTTGTGACTAGTTTTGGTTTTTAGTTTTTAGTTTTTGTTTGTCAAACATTAGAATTGCTAGACTTGCTTTCTTTAATTCTTTCTGTATTGGCACTTTAGCATCTGGAGTGGGTTTGTTGAGGAGGAGGGTGGTCTGGGGGCTGAGGTTCCAGGGACCCCTTACCTGTCATCCCTGGGAGCTAGAGAGATGATGCATTTCTATTAGCTTGGCATAAATTTTTCTTCCTTTTTTCCTAAGGTCACGGCCATCACTTCTTTCATGCAATAACTAGACAGGCTCTATTTTGTAGCCCAATCTGCTTGCTTTTCTGTGGCTGTTGATGAGAAACTGAGATTGTTACCATTCAGTTTTTATTGGAAGATATTTTATATTTTAATAGTTGTCCTTTTGCTCCTGGTATAGCGTTTAGTATTTCCTAACAATTTTGTTTATTTTCTGCTCCAGTTTGTTTGTTCTTTCCTGTGGCCTTATGTGCTCATCTTTCTCTTCCGAATGCAGGATTGCTTTGAGTGTCTTTGGCAGGACTTGCTTGGTGGCCATGAAACCCTTCAGTTTGTGTTTATCATTGGAAAGCTGTCTTTCTCCTTCATTCATGAGGGCCAGCGTCCCTGGATATAGTAATTTGGATGACAGTCATCTTCACAACTGAATTGCAGCATTCCATGCTTCCTTCGTCACTAGTTTCTATTTAAAGGTCTGCTGTTTCTATGGCTTTGCTTTTATATGACTTAGTGTTTCTTTCTTGCTGTTTTCCATTTACTTTCTTTATTCTGAATATTCAGTGTTTCAACTATAATATACCTGAAGAAATTCTTTTATGTTTTCCATTAAAAATGGAAGGCCATTTCTTTCACTAGTTTTGAAAATTTTCTGCTATGATTTTACCCAGTATTATTTTTATAATTTTAGCATGAAATTCTTCTCATTTTTATAAGGCATGGCTTGTAGAGTTGGTCTTTTAGTGATTCTCATCTCATGAATTCGGCTTATCTTTTCTTACTGATTCATCCCTGTCATTGTCTGAACGGTGCTACCTCATCCACCATTCTTCACACCCTTATACTCAACTCTCCATTTGATCGACTCTGTTGGTGAGATTTCTCGCTGTTTGTTCCCCACTTACTAAGTTACTTATTTCTAGTATTTCAAGTTGAATAGCTTTCTCCCTAGTGTTTCCATTTCTTTATTGAATTCCATTTTGATATCTTACACTGACATCATGTTTTATGCAGCTGTTTGTTATGTTATCCTTGAATGAATTTCGAAGTTGACTCATGCCCTCTTTGATTTCCTTGAACATATACTCATAATCTTTCTTTGAGATTTAATCTAATTCTTCCACACTGGAGGCCATTACTCTGGGATTAGTAATTTTTAAAAGAGTTGTAGTGCCTTGGTTTTTTTTATATTTCTTTGTTTTTTACTTTGAGGTTCATGTATCTGGAATTGGTTCATGTTTCTTTTTAGTCACTTGGACTATTTTAGTGTGTCTTCATCATTTAAGTAGGACAATGTAGTAGGTTTGAGGTGTTGCTTTTCTTTTTCACTGAATGAGAAAGTCCAGTAGTTAGATTCTTCATGGGCCGAGGCCCATGCATTTGGGACATCAGGTGTGATGCCTAGTACTACACTGATAGCTGGAAACTGTCTACAGAAGCAACCACAGCCTATGGATAGGTCCCCTATCAAAATACAGCAACAGTCAATTAAAAAATAATTCCCTTCAATACCATAGTTTTTGGAAGTCAAGAAATGTAGCTAGTACAATGTTCTTGTTTGCTTGCTTGAGATAGGATCTTACCCTATAGACCAGGCTGGCCTTGTACTCACAAAGATCTGCCTGCCTCTGCCTCCTGAGTGCTGGGTGCTACTACTCCTGGTGATAGTGTTATGTTTACTAAGATAGTTACTGAGAGTTTGAATAGAAAGACAATAAGCAGCTAATAATAGAGATTCATATTAGGATGATAGAGGAAAATACAGCGGAGGCAAAGTTAACAGAATGAGGCAACAGAGACAGGGAGTATATGAGGTAGTTCTGGCTAAGTGAAGAATGAAAGAGGAAGAATCCAATTCTCTGGTGGCTAAAACAAGGAACCCTCAAACTCCAGGCCAACCTGTGTTCTTTGGGAAAGAAACAAAGAGAGAGAATGGGAACAGAACAGGCTAGCGCTGACCCACTAAACTGACCTTAGGTATTAAATAAGGGATGGAGAAAAGTGAAGGAAGTGAGCCGGTGCAGAGCCTGGAGGTGGTTGCTGTTTCAGTCTGGCCTTTAGGGCAGTGATTCTCAGCCGTTTTTATGCCGTGACCCTTTAATACAGTTCCTCATGCCGTGGTGATCCCAAACACAAAATTATTTTCTTACTACTACTGCTCTGACTTGAAAAGTAAATATCTGATATGCAACTCAGATATTGCATATCAGATATTTATATGCAATATAACCACTCCTCTAGGCATTCTTTCCAGAGCTCCCAGATGCTTGGTAAGCACCTGCATGTCTTACCAGACTGGTGGCAGGTGGTAGTGACCCATCTAGGTGACCTTTGTTCTGGTAAGGATGCGAAAGTGGAGGCCTTCCTGAGGTGAAGTGTGTTTGGGAAAGCCTGGGTCTGTGTTCTACTTCACACTGTGTCTGAACAAATTTTTTTCCTTGCTAAATATTTCAGTTCTGACTCAGTTTTTAAAGTCTTGCCTGCTAGGGGTAGATACAGGCAGTCCCGGCTTTAGAGCAATGCTTACGCTGGGCTCTCTGGGCGTTTAGTGCTCCTCTATCCTCCTCTGCGGTAGCCAAGCAGTTGATTTGTGTCTACTGAAAAGAAGCATTTTCTTGGTGTCTCCTTTTCCTGTGCATCCGCCACACATGGTTTTTCTCTCTTACATTTTCCTCTCATACTGCTTTTTAAAATGTCTTTCAGCCCCTGACAGTTGCATGCCCTCTCCCTCTGAAATCGGGCTAATCTTTCTGGAATGGACTGAAATGGAAAGTGCTTGGGCCTTCCTCTCCTTCCCATCTGCTTTGCAGTTTCCTGTTTCACTTTGCTCCTGAAACTGAAGATTGCTGTCACACCTCTCTTACAAGACTGTTCTCTGGCTGTCTTCAGTTTATTCTCCGTGTCTTTGTACCATCCACCATCTCCTGAAAACACAAATGACTCTTTAAAGTGCGCAGAAATATATATATATATAAAATGAGTATTCCTAGAGGCACTATTCAATAACCTCAACATCGTCAGTAACAGAAAAGGTAAATACATGCTGGTATATTCATCAAATAGAACACTTCACAGTGATGAATGTCAGAAGGTTACAACCAAAAACATCAGTGCGAGCAAGCTTCATAAAAATAATACCAAGCCCCCAAAAGGAAATTTCACATAATATAAATGCATGCTATCACCTGTTGAGAGATGAACTGGTTAAACTGAAACCTTATAGTGTACAGGAATATGACAATCTACTAAAATCATAACTAATAGCAAGGTGATGATAAACACAATTAAACTGAAACCTTATAGTGTACAGGAATATGACAATCTACTAAAATTATAGCTAAAAGCAAGGCGATGATAAACACAACGGGGCCGGACTGAGTGTAGAATTCCAGTAAAATGTGAACTCTCTGAAGGAACAGGTACTGTTCACCTTTTAGGTTAAATGTGGGATGCTTCAGGTTTTTTCTATTAACTTATGAGATCTTATGTGTATACACAAGTGTATATCACATATACACATATATATCACAAGAAGATGAATGAAATAACTCATGGGAAGTATACTGCAGCTGGTTACTCATGACTTGGATTAAGAGCCAGAGTCAGAGCTGACAGCAGAAACAGTGCAGTGTGCGTGACAGTGTTCAGTGCCTCCCAGTGACTCCATGATGGCGTAGATACTGATGGCAGTGGTATGTGTGAACAATGTTCACTCACGTTCTTGGGTGTACAGAGAGCAGATGCTGGAAGTCTTGCTTGCAATGCTTGGAGCACTTACCTAGAATGCTAAAAGAAGACTTTCAAAGTTTTTTTTAAAACTCTTCTGTGATTTACCCAAGTCCCTCTAGTTCCCAGTTTCGTGTTCCCAAACCATTGGCTCCCTTCCCACATCGGCACAATGCGTTTTTAGGAGAAATGTTTTTAAATAGCTGCACATTCTCAGCCCCTTTCTCCTTCCTCATCTATTTCAACATCTCCAAGTGTAGTTCCTCTTCTTTGTCTCTATTTATTGGTATCTCATGCTTTACACAGTCACCATTCTCTTCTTCCTGTTATCATTTGTTATGAGTGCTGAGCTGAATTTTCTATATCATCAGATATCAGGGTGAAGCTTCTAATCAGCTTTCTGATGCAGTAAAAAACACCTGAGGTAATTATCTTACAATGAGAAAAGTTTTATTCTGGTCAACAGTCTGGAGGTCTAAGTGTAGGGTTGTCTAACTCATTGTTTCTGGATGTGTGTGGTAGAGCAGTGACGCAGGTAGAAACACATATTAGAGAAAAAATGGAACTCATGGCCGAAAGCAAGCGAGGAGAAGATCACGGCTCTAATGACCTGCAGGACACCTCACCCCATCCAAACTATGGCAGCCTCTAAATTGCCTCAGATCGGTGCTCAGGAGGATCAGAGACGAATATAGAAAAAGACCCACCGACCCTCAGTGTTGTCAGCGTCCAGGTAGATCCGTCCAGAGAGCCTGAACAGATTCTGGTAACATCTACTTGCCCAGGGACAGCACCACTCCAGCTCTGTAGATGCTTTCCCTTTTTACATATTTACTATTGGTGATCGTGAGGTTGAAACTCCACTCCTTCTAAACAGTTGGTGCCACCTGAGGGGAAGTGAAGGTCATTGCTTCCTGAATTTATCAAATCACTCCCATTACTGGCCAAATTTGATGTAAAAACTACTTAACGCGTCTAAACATGAACATGTACATTCTAAGTGCCTTAAAGTGCCCTGCTACAGGGCAACTCTGTCACACTTAGAAAACGTACCATGAGTCCTTGATATATATTAATCATTTTTATTTTAGAATGTTACCTCTTTTCCTCATGACTAAGCATGGATTTGCATTAATAAGCGAGGCAAGCTTCTTCCTTCCCCTCCTGACCCAAGTTTAAAACAAAGGCCTGTTGATAGAGACTGCTGTTTCATTTCCTGGCCACCCAGACATAAATAATCACACAGAAACTTTATTAATTACAACACTGCTTGGCATATTAGCTTATGCATATTTCTAGCTAGCTCTTACATCTTAAACCAACCCATCCCTATTAATCTGTGCACCACCACCAGCACAGGTTCTCTACCAGCATTGCTCTACCAGCAAGGTTCCAGCATCTGTCTCCTCTGGTGGTTACAGGGCTCTCACCGACTCTGCCTTCTTTCTCCCAGCATTCAGTTCAGTTTTCCCACCTAACTCTATTCTGCCCTATCACAGGTCAAAGAAGTTTCTTTATTCATTAACCAATAAAAGCAACACATATACAGGACTTCCCACACCATTTCCCCTTTTCTGTCCAAGTAAAAAGTAAGGTTTTAACTTTAACATAGTAAAACTACATATAGCAAAACAGGTATCAAGCAAGAATTACAGTTACAATATTTAGTCCTTTTACATTTGGCAAATTAAGGAAAATATTCTATCATCTATTCTATTTTTGTGCATCTAAAGTTTTATATCTAATTTTTCACTTATCATAGTTAAGAAAAACTATAATTATAACTATCTGTTCTTCAACTCCATCAAAGGCCCCAGAAGGATATAATATCACCTAAGTAAACAGAACATGCATTGTAAGCAACTTCTAAAACTCTAAAATTGACAGAGACATCTTGCTGCCTGTACAGTCACCCAAAGTTCTTCTGTAAAATTGAGACACCCATCTTCAACCTACAGGCCCATAGTATCAGGTAGACTTTGCCATGAACCAGGAAATTTCAAAGACAGTTGCACCTGTATTGGTAGTTTGTCAGTCACTTTCTTCTGTGTCCTGCAGAATGTCTGGCAGACTCTTTCATGAAGCAGGAACCCTGAAGGACTGTCTCACCTTCTTTAGGCAAGTTCAGCAGTCATTTTTTTTTATGTGGATCCTGCATGTCCAGTTTATACAGCATGCCATCAAGCAGTCCAGGCAAGAGCAGTTTCTTGCTCAAATGGTTAACCATTTTCATGAGGAGCTTCTTTGATGCCTATCATCTGATTAAATTAGATTTGTGCTGCCAGGAGCTGATATGTCTCATTGTCATGAAAAGTCCTAAATTTTAAAAACATTTTCAATGACATGTTGAGTGTTTGAAAGGATTGGAAAATACCTATCCATCTGAAATATATCTCTGTACATTTAGAAAACCTAAGTAACATGACTACAAGTTTGACTATTATAAATTACTACCTATTAACCTGCATTTCTTAATTATGCATTACATTATTAAATGAGCTGCACAAACACAATACCTTATCAAGAGCAGAAATATTTTGGGAATATGGACATAGTTCTCTCCAAACTGCTTCTTGCTGTTTATTGGGCAAAGCATTTCTAGGGTTCACGGAGACCTCTCAGGGGTCTTGTTATGTCAGTCACATTAGCCTAGAAGGAATCCACAGGTTCTCATCCTCTGTGAAAACAAAAGCAGAACCTCTTTTTCAAAGCAACATATCCTTAGACCCAAATTTTGGAAGTCAAGATACCTTTAAAACATATATGTTGGTTTAGCTTGTCTCTCTGTACTTAGGTCTTTCACAGTCAGAAAATTCAAAGAAAGCACAATAATATACATAATCCAGACTCTGTAATTTCCATCTTTACATGACTTATTTTTCTTTACTCCTTTTATCTATGACTATCTGTACTGTATCTCTTTAAAGACATTGTTTTATTTTTTTAAATGATTTACTTCTTTTTGTAACTATGTATACTCTTTTTCTTCTCTCTCCCAAGCCTACGTACATTTTTAAAACACACTGTGCCTTGTTTAGAAGTCTTTTATGTCTGAATATGCCCTATTGTGTATCTGAAATCCTTTTCTGTCCAGGAGTGCTTCTCAAAATGCTAAGTGGTGTGGCTAGGAACTAGACTGCTTTGCCTTTTGACTCCATCCAGTCCAACATGGCAGAGGTCCGTTCAGTGCCAGCTTTGTGAGCTGTGTTCACAGCCTCATTTCCAGGCACACAGTGGGTCTATGTTGCCATTAAGCAAGTTGTAGCTGCCTGCTGACATTTAAGTGCTTGGCCTCCTGAAGGAGCCAGAGCTATACGTGTAAGTAGCACAAACCAAGAAGACACTGTTTCTTAAAGAAGCTGCATTTTTTTATTACATGCCATGTAGGCCCTGGAAGCTTGCCAGTAGGCCACAACCTCATCATGATGAACAGATTAATAGAGATGGAGATGTAAAAGTTAGCTGGAAATATAATAAGCTAATCGGCCAAGATGTTTTTCAATGCAATATAGTTTCTGAGTGATTATTTGGGTCTCAGAAGCCAGGAAACAAATGAGTAGCCTCCACCAATAAAGGCCTTGCCGACTTTTTCTTCCAACGAGTTCAAGATCTGATCAGCACATGTTACACAACAGTTGTGGGTCAATCAGTCATCCTGTCATTCTTCAAACTGACCTTAAATAAAGGAGGAAGACTCTTCAGACTCTAAAATACCCTCAAGGAGAAGCTGGGCTTCAGCAGAGTCCCCACTGTGCTGTGTCCGAGAATCTTTCTCTCTGTGTGCTTGCTGTGTGTGTTTCCTCACTCCTAATAAAAGCCTATCCAATACCAGAGTGTCAATCCTGAAGATATGCACACAAATACCCTTCCATAGACAGAGTGGTTGCACTTTTTGTGTCTAGGAATACATATATAGCAACAGTAGTATATATATGTAATAACAGTTCATGAAAAAGGTCTTTAATTGGGAGGAGAGCAAGCCGGTGTATAAGAGAGGGGTTGGAGGAAAGAAAGGGAAGGCAGAATGATGTAATTATATCATAATCTCAAAAATAAAAGACAAATTTAAGAGACTGTTTTCATTGGTAAAAGGAAAATAAAAAGAAAAGGAAATGAGACACAGAAAGACAAATACCACACTGTCATTCATTTACGGCAGTTAAAAAGGTTATCTCACTGAAGATCACAATAGGCTGGGTAGGGGAGGAGGAGAACAGAGAGGCTAGATAAAAGGATATCAGCTACAGTTACATGTTAACATATTCAATAAGTTCATTCATGTTATCAACAAATACTTACTATAGGGATCATATTGTGGTGGTTTGACAGAAAATGGCCCCCAAAGGGAGTGGCAGTATTAGGAGGTGTGGCCTTGTGGAAGTAGTGTAGCTTTGTTGGAAAAAGAGAGTCACTAGGGAGAAGTACAATTAGTAAAAACTCGGCCAGTTCACTTCCTGCTGCCTGTGGATCCAAATGTAGAACTCTCAGCTCCTTCTGCAGCACCGTGTCCGCCCATACTCAGCCACGCTTCCCTCCATGGTGCTAATAGACTAAACCTCTGAAGCTGTAAGCCAGGCACAGTTAAATGCTTTCCTTTACAGTATTAGTCATAGCATTTCCTCACAACAACAGAAACCACAACTAAGAAACATACCAACTTTTTAATTTTGGTTTATGAATGTGTATTATGTCCTGCATGAGTGAGTGTCTGCAGAGGGCAGAAGAGGGCATCAAATCCTCTGGAGTTGGAGGTGTAGACTGTTGTAAGTTATCTGACATGACTGCTGGGGTCCAAACTCAGATCCTCTTGCAAAGCAGTAAGTGCTCTGAGCTGCTGAGGTGTCTTTCCTAACCCTATACTTATTTTTTTATACATGATTTTTTGACATATACCTTCAACTTTGTGTTGCTGTGACAACATATCTGATGTGACACCTTAAGGAAGGACTTATTTATCTTTGTGCATGCTTTAGGGGATTTTAGTTTGTCGTGATGAGAAGGGTGTGGTGGCAGATCATCTCCCACCATGACAGCAAGGGAAGAGGGAGGAGGGGGAGAGGAGGAAGTGTCTTGTTTAGATTTCTTTTCTTTTTCTGTTTTAGGTCATCAGTAATCCTCAGGTTGGGGGATGGTGCTGAGACTGGTCTTTCCTCATTGGTTGATCATCCCTGGAACCTCCTTACAGGCATGTAAACTGGACACATGCCTTACTAATTTCCCAGACACTTCTCAGTTTCAGCAACTGACAAGCAAGATTCATGGAGCATGCATTGATCAACTTTGTTCTACTGGGTGTTGATTTTTATGTCTTTAGACTGATTTTCATGCTCTTAGTTCACTGATGATAGATTTCAGCCCTGAAAAGAGCAGCCAAATTCCCAACATATCCAATGTAATGCAAGATACTCTGTTTTTTGTTTTTTTTCTGTGGCTCTTTAGGAGAGCCCCTCATCCAAATAATCACACAGAGTCTTCTTCTGCCTTATGAATATCTGGGTTTAGCTTTACTTGTTTCTTATCAGTTTTTCTTAAGTCATCCTGTCTACCTTTTGCTTCTGGGCTTTTCTCTATTTCTGTATATCTTTTCTTTCCTTTTTACTCTGTGTCTGGCTGTGTGGTTGGATGCCTGGCCCTTTCTTTTCTTGATCTTTGATCTTTTCTTCCCAGATTTCTCCTCCTATTTATTCTCTCTACCTTCCTGCCTCACCTATCCTTTCTCCTTCCTTGCTATTGGCTGTTCAGCTCTTTATTACACCAATCAGGTGTTTTAGACAGGCAAAGTAATACAGTCTCACTGAGTTAAACAAATACAATAAAAAAGAATGCAACACATTTTTGCATCATTAAATGAATATTCTATAGCATAAACAAATGGAACACACTTTTTTGTTTTAATTATATAGTATCTTATCTTATTTTTTCTTTTTTATTACTTAAAAAAATACCAATCCAAATTCCTACTTCCTCTCTTCCTCCCAATCCCCTCCCTCTCCCTCCACAGACTCTCTCCCTACCCCTCCACCCCTAAGGGAGTGCCATGTACCCTCCCTGCCCTGTGGAAAGTCCAAGGCCCTCCTTATTATGTCTAGGTTGAGCAAGGTTTACATCCAAAGAGAATCGGGTCCCATGAAGCCGGTATATGCAAGTAGAGACACATCCCAGTGTCACTATTAGTGGCCCCTCAATCTGCCCCGCTGTCAACCCACTTGGGGGGGGGGCTCGGTTACTAATATTCTACAATGGTAATTTTTTTGAAGTCTACTTTGACTCTTAATTAAACCAAGACAGCCCTCATTGGAAGTCTTATTTGAAAATGCTCTCTGGCATATTGTGGTTTACAGATTCTAAAAACTGTGACAAGCTCAGCTCAGTCAAGAGACATAATTTAGCTTGTGTTGACTTAAAGCAAAAGATGTGACGTGGCACAAGTTATCCCACGGACTCAAAGGGAAGAATGCAGTTAAGGTACAGTAAGCAAGGGAGTTGGAAGGGTGAGCCAGCTACGCTCTGCTATCTCCCTACTTCCTTTACTTTTTTTGTTTTGGAGATGAGTACGGTCCTTTACAGCCTCCAACTACACGTTCTGATCCCATTTATACAGGCTCATGTATGCTTCCCTCCTACACACACACACACACACACACACACACACACACACACACACTTTCTCTCTTCCTCTACAACCTCCATAATTACATATTCTTGTATTCTTGGGGAAAGGAATGCAGTGGATCAAACTTCATGCCCAGTTGTCAAAACAACACAGCCAAATGTTGCCTAAGCATCTATATGCACTTCTGAATTAGCTCTGTGCTCACGTGGGAGACGAACATGGTATTTTATTTTTGATTTTCAGCTGTGTTCTGAGAATGATCCAGCTGGCTTGGGCAGAGAGATTTGTGCTATACTCCAATCCCCGAAATATTACTAAAAATCTCCTGAATGCACCAAAGCATCCTGGGAGTTCTGTTCCTCCTGAACGGAACGGCGAGAACCGCAGAACTTCTCATCTCAGTGATTCGCAAAGGAACTGGCAGTTCTGTCTTGGAATAACCTACTGAATGCTGACGCTGTCTAAACGCAGAGAAATGACACCCTATTCACATTCAGATCAGCAACTCAGTTTCACATGGATTTTTTAAAGTTGTGATATTTTTGATATCTTCTTGCTCAAAAATGGTTGCACCCTTTATAAAAGAGATTCATTTTTATTGCATATTTTAAATGGGTTTTAAAGAGAGTCACACATATATTGCTAAGCTCAGGTAGTGGGTCCTGCACACCTCTACTTTCATGTTTTACCCTTGGGAAAGTGAAAACCACGTGTGAAGACTGAGCAACAATTACTGTCACCATCTGTTGTTGCTCCAGATGTTGTCAATAACTCTGTGATTCTGGTGTCTTGACTTTGAAAAATATTTTCCTTCTAAGTTCTCATTTCCCTGAAGAGCCCTGGATCTTCTGTGATAGTACACTGAGGGTAAATTTCCACTTAAATTGTGTCTCTTAGGTAAGTTTTTAAAGTAATAGAAGAATATGCCTATCATAATCAGATATGATGCAAAATAGGTTGAAGTGGGAAGATGGCAAACACCAACTGCACTGATACTTTGTAATATTAGAATACAGTAAATGGGAACTAAGAAATTTGATACATGGTAACCTGGCCTCCAAAAGCTAGAAGTTGGACTGTCCTCTCATTGATGTCTGCGGGTCCTGCTTGAAAGCCTGACTGTCCCCATAACCCTAAATGGGCCCTGCTCCTTTCTCTAGGACACTAACTCAAGTGGTCATTTGAGCATCATAATGAATCTCTCAGGTTCTCTCGAGAGATCTGAAATTGTAATATAAAGACTGGGGGAAATTTGTTTCATGCTGTGAAAAATGTATCTACATGAAATGATGTCAAGAGCAATAGCATTTTTTTTTATGATAACAAGCATTACAAAACAGAAGGGCTAGAACTTGGAACCTCACAGAGGAGATGGATATGGAGTAGACCCGCATTCATCAATAGGAAGGGACCATTACCACAGAGGAGCTGCAAGGATAGACTGGGAGTTGTCTACAGAGGTGGCTACAGGACAAATGAAGGACTGCATAAATGAGGCATCCCCAGCGCTGGGACAGCCCTGCCTCCTACAGTGCCCTCAGCAGCTGCATGGGAGAATCTTGAAGCCCAGAACTTGGCACTCCCATTCTCCTGGGTGATATTCTGAGTTCTTTGCTGTGTTTATTGACTGTATATACTTCTCATCATTTCTCTTTCATTTGCCTGACTCTCAGATTTTCCCATCGAGGAAGTCAGAGCCAACTGAGATTGGTCAGAACTGGGCCCATTTTATTTATCTAAATCTGCCCAGGTTTTATGAAAGCTATGCCTTTAAGAAGTCTTAGTGGCTAATGTTTTCATGAATTAACGCTTTTAAATATCTAGGAAGCAGATCATCATGATGACTTTATAAATATGCCAGTGCATAAAAAAAACCTATAAAAAATCAGCATGTAAATTTTGACAAAGATAACACAGAAAGAAAATTATAGGTTCCTTTAATATGTGAATATCTGTGCAAGTGAGAACTGAACAATGAACTGAGAGTACCTAAAGGCAGTGAGTTTGTAGCAGCATTTTTTTTTAAAGGTTTAGTATTATGGGTGCTAGTAACACAATCCACTATATTTATAAGTGAAAAAGTAAAATGATATGATCACATTGAGAGATATAGATATCTTTTAAAATATTCTTGAATTGTAAGAAATCATAATAAGGTAAGAATAAATAAATACTTCTTTAGTGTATTAGATATACATTTCTCAGGACAGCCTGGTCTACAGAGTGAGTTCCAGGACAGCCAGGGCTACACAGAGAAACACTGTCTCAAAAAACCAAAAAAGAAGCTGATATTTTATATTAGTATTATTTAGTTATGAAATATAATGGAAAGAGTAGGTCTTGTGATCATAAGGATATTTGAAAATATTGCTAGAGAAAGATTTAAAAGAAGACAAACAAGGGAGGGGCATACTCTACTTGGGATAGGATGGATGTCATCACTAGATGACAGAAATTTCCAACTGGTCTGATCTTATGTGACTGCCCTTATGAGCGTATTCCCCTGTTCACTGACATACTGTTACATAGCTCCTCTCTAGGGAAGCACACAACACGCATATTTATAGCTAAATATTTCTCAATATTTTGCCGAACATGTTTGACTGTATGCTTAGTCATGCATGTACAAATATACAAAACTCACATAGAATGAAATATATTTATATATGTACAGTCTCAGAAAGTTTTCCTATCTCTCTATGTTCAGAGAAGCACAAAGCACACTTGCGAAGCGTGAACGCCTCCAGTGAGGCACACTCAGATGTCTTCGCGAGCTGGTTGCTAGGAGAGGGTGAGAAAGGAACCCCAGCTTGGTCTTTAGCTGCTCTATAGTGAATTTATCCATTTTTGTTTTAGGAAAACATAAAATTGGAAGTGAAGAATGCTGATATAGTATGTGAAAGACTACGAAAGGTAAAATAAGATAGAAAATATTTCTAGATTTTAAGTTTTTAAAATAATCTTTTATTTATATTTTTAGTCATTGGTGCATTTTGGTCATATCCATTTACCAGCGTCTCCTTCCAACTGCTCTTTGTGCCCCTTACTTTGTCTCCCTTGTGCTTTCAATCCCTCTCTCTTTTGGTTATTAATAATCCCCTGAATTTAATTAGTGCTGCCCATGCATGTGGGGCTATGCACAGGCAACCTGCCACAGCCATGTCTTCAAAGGAGAGTGACTCTCCCCTCTCAGCATCCACCAATGGTGCAAGGCCTTAGGGGCTCCACCTCCAATGCTGGAATTTTAACTGCTTTGATCTTGTGCAGGTCTTGTGTAGGTACCCATATCTGAGGTTATCGTGAGGGTTCCACTTCAGCATGGGTAAATCCACTGGTGAATCCATACTGAATGGGCTATCAGGAGCTGGGCTGGTTAGAGGAAGTATGTGGAATATTCCTTTACACTGTGTGAATATATGTCACTGTGGTTGGGTTAATAAAAAGCCTGACTGGCCAAGAGCTGGACAGGACAAGGTTACTTGGGAGAACCAGACTAAGGACACTGGGAAAAGGAAGGGCAAAATCAGGGGAGCTGCTAGACAGACGCAGAGAGGAAAGAAGAGATGTAAAATGAAAGATAAGTATTGCCATGTGGCAGAATGTAGACTAAAAGAAATGGGTTAATTTAAATTTTAAGAGCTAGTTAGTAATAAGCCTGAGCTGACAGCTGAGCATTTATAATTAATATTAAATCTCTGTCTTGGTTATTTGGGAACTGGCAAATGGAAAAGAAAAGTCCATCTACAGAAGTAGATTGCTGAAGTGTATCTTTGCAAGGTATGTCTGGTCTGGGCCCTTAGTGTATCTCTCCACTTCCTGTCTCCTTCTACAGTGTGTATGCTTATTTCTAATTTATATTATTTGGTATTTTTTATTAACTGTGTGTTCTAGTTTGTATTATTCTGCTGTGATAAAACACCATGACTAAAAACAACTGGGAAGAAAGAATTCATGTCATCTTATAATTCCCATGTTACAGTCCATCATTGAAGGAAGTCAGGGCAGGTGCTCCAGACAGGAACCCGGAGGCAGGAACTGAAGTAAGGCCACTGTTTACTGACTGCTTCCCCTGCAACTACTTTTATATACAGCCCAGGATCACTTGCTCAGGGATGGGTGGGCTGATACCCTCCCATTTTAATAAATAATCAAGAAAATAACCTACAGATGTCCACAGTCCAAAGTAAATTTTCAATTGAGATTTCTTCCCAACTATGTTTAGGTTTATGTCAAACTGTCAAAAAATTAAACAATACAATCAATCCTTTCTCAACTTGAACACAAATACATCACTATTAAACCATAATCTTTCCTTTCTTGTCTACCTCTAAGATCTCATGTTATTATCACAGTATAAAATGTAGTATAATTTTAAATATCCCCCATTCTTTGAAAAATTCAGACATTTTAGAAGTCCAAGTTCTCTTTAGAAACAGTGTCTTAACTGTGGCTCCTGTAAATTCCAAAATATGTCACATATGCCTTATTGTCAAAAGGAAGTGTCAGGGCACAGTTGTGATCAAACCAAACACCGCATCATGCTATGTCAATCAAAACCTGTAGTTCAATGCCTAGTATATGGGACACTCACGAACTTCTGCGCTCTGAAGGGCTTGGACAACTCCATTCCTCTGCTCTGCCTTCTGAAATACAAACAGCTTGTCTGGTGGGCTCAGGCTGGTTTCCCTCCACACCTGCTGCTGTGCTTGGAGGTCATCTCAGGGCCGGTCCTGGCACCTACAGTACTCTGGTGCCATGGCAATGGAGGCTGCACCTTCATCTCTCCGGCTCTTTAGGGATTTTGACATTGCCACATGGTGCGGAGCCTCGGCGTCTCTCCATGACCCTTTAGACTTGGAGTTTCTACTGAGGCGGAGGCTACACCTACATTAATGGGCTCTCTTTTGACCTCCCTTCAGGCAGAAATTAGCACACACTTTCAACATATTATGGTACCAAGGACAGCAAAAGGTTGCTATTTTACGCTTGACCACTGGGGGGTAATATGACACTTCAAACGTAGAGTAGGGAGAAGTCAGGTCATGTAAGTACCACTGTGACTCAGAATGCACTTTCTTTGATTTAAATGTGCTCAGATCCACCCTGTGCTTGTGAAAGGAAATGGAGGACTGCAATTATATAGGAATAATAGATAAATGGAAAACGGAAAAGATTAGCCTCCCTAAGAACCATAATAGAGAACTCCAGATGAAAGGTAAGAAAATGGCAAGAACACCAAATAGTGCTTTTTTGTGTCCTTGGTAATTGAGGTGAAAAATATGCACAGGAAGAACTCCACTGGTGCTGAGGAAAGCTCACAGGAACCGCTGCTTAGATCCCCACACCCTGAAACGAATGTGTTGCTGCTCTCCATAAAACGGACTGAGAAAGAAACAAACATCTCAGCCTTCAGTTCAGTGTTGGTCTTGTATGCGTCTGTCAACTTTGTTTTGGCTGTAGTCTAAGTGCTCCAAGCTTTCCAGTCACGGTTACACTGTGTGCTGGGGAGGGAAGAGCTGTGAGGTCAAAGTCCCACTCTACAAATGTCGTTCATCCCCATTTTGTTAGACCTCAGAAAATGCTCTCTGAGGAAAGCCTCAGCATGTGATGTACTGGTGTCATGAAGGAGAACTGGAGGGTGTAATTAAATTGTACTTTAAATGTTTAAAACTGTATTTAGAAACTTTCTGTGAGAAAAGGGGGTGTTTTATAAAAACATATTCTAGAAGAAGCTAGTGAGGTTACTTGAAGTTTTCTTATGGGAGTCTGCAAAGATGTTGTGCTGACTAGTTTACGTCAACTTGACACAAGCTAGCATCATCAGTGAGGAAGGAGCCTCCGTTGAGAAAAATGTCTCCAGAAGGTCAGGCTGTAGGCAAACCTGTAGGGAATTTTCTTAATTAGTAATTGGTGTAGGAGGTGGGCATAGTCCATTGTGGGTCAGGTCACCCCGTGCTAGTGGTCCTTGATCCTGTAAGAAAGCAATCTGAGCAAGTTCTGGAGACCAAGCCAGTAAACAGCACCTCTCCCTGGCCTTCCCATCAGCTCCTGTCTCCAGGTTCTTACCTTGCTGAGTTCCTGTCCTGACTTCCTTCACTGACAGGCTATGGATGTGGTTTCATCACAGCAACGAGAACCACACTAACACAGCTGCCTGTTGTTTGCTTGAGAGAAGTTGAAAGTAGAATAATTACCAGAGTGTGGGGCATGAAGTACAGACGTCTGAAAGTTTGACTCATGGTACTAAGTTGTAGGTAGATAAGAGTAAGAAGCTCTCATATGATATTACACAGTGGAACAACCATAAAAAGCAGGCTGAGCAAGCTATGGAGAGCAGGCCAGTAAGTACCTCTCCACGGCCTCTGTCTCAGCTCCTGCCTCTAGGTTCCTGCCCTGTTTGAGTTTCTGTCCTAACTTTCTTCAGTGGTGAACAATGCTGTGGAAGTGTAAGCCAAATAAACCCTGTCCTCCCCTGCTGTAGGAAATCCTACAGTCAGTAGCCTTTAAGTTACCTGCCCACTTGGGCGTGCTCTCTTATGCTTTAAATGCCTATGTAAAGGCCTCTCTTCTGGCTGCAGGATTTGGTTCCTGTTCCCCGTTCAAGATGAGGATTATGAGTCTACCCCTAAATAAATAACCCTTTATTTGTATTCAATTCTGAGCTAGTGTGGAATTTCTTTTTAGCATTCGTCTCCACTCCCCAGTTTGCTTTGACCATGGTGTTTCACCACAGCCATAGTAACCCTAACAGATGTCATATAATTTTTGGCATGTGAGTATGATCAATATACAAATTTAGATTCTGGAAGTCTCAAATTTATAATAAAATCATTAGACTGCTTTAGTAAAAGCTCATGTATTTGAGGGTTGCCTCCTATAGGTTAATCCTCTTTTCCCAAAACAAGTCTCTTGGTTTTATTTCTAGGCACAGCCTTGATAAGAGGCTGGGACAGTTACTGTTTCCAGAAGACACATACTGGAGAGCTCCTACATTCATGGGAGCCCTTCTGTGATGGCTAGTCTTTATTTCCTACTTGATTGGCTTTAGAAGGACCTGGGAGATAAGTAAATACAGCTCTGGAAATGTCTCCAAAGGTTTCCAAGAAAGAATGGCTAAAAGGAAGCACTGTCTCAGAGGCTAGAGGTCCCAATATGATAGCAGGGCAAAAGGAAGAAAGTGAGTACAAGGGATTCCTCTCTCTTCTTCCTGGCCATATTGATGTCAGCTTCTCAGCCCTAGCACAACACCCCACCCTGAAGCACTCCAGAAACAATGAGCCAAGTAAACCTACCCTTCCCTTAAGTCTTTCACAGTGATGGGAAGTCTGATACGCTGTCCAAAGTCTAATGGATAAACTTGTCAGAGATACAAGTCAGAACTACTGGGGCACCGTGGGATGGAAAGGGGACAGGAAGAAGACTGAAAGTGAGATGGCTCACCTCTGTTTACTGCCCATTGCTTTGCACACTGGTGAAGAGAATAGGCCTCTTCACTACTAACCAAAGATGCTGAAATCTGGAAAGGATTCTAAGTGTGTGGTTTCAGAGAGTTTGTTAGAGAATCTCACTGAGCTAGGCAGGGCTTGGAGGAGGCACTTTGAGTTTTCTTTGCCTGTTTATGTTTGGGAGAGGTGCTTCTCTTTCACTGCTGAATGCCTATAGCTTTAGAGTCATACATGTTCTATTCTTGTTTCTATTGTGCCAGTCTGGAACTGGATGAAATATGGTGCATCAATAGAGATAACTGGTATTTCTGGCCATAGCTGGGAATATGCATTGCTAAGACAGCAAGTGGAGGGAAAAAAATCAAGTGAATGTTATCATTTTGACTTCTGTGGTGCTGAGGATTGAGAAATTATTTCAGAATCCATTAAAATTCAGATTGTCTTGAGGTGATTTTAGTAAATAATGAAAACTATTTTGAGCGAAATAATATATGCTTTAGAATTTAAAAAATGCTTTCTGATGAAAAGGCTAGAAACTTGGGAGAGTGCATGTAAATATATGCCAAATGCATTTGTTCAAAAAATTCAGGGCCACTGGATCTCTGAAGTGGTATCTGTAAGGAGAGGAAATGTAGGGAGATGGCCATGGGATTAAATGTGTAGGCGTTTCCTAGGTGAAGGAGGATTGCAGGCAGAGGGCTGTGACTTCCATTAAGAGATTTCAGCCAGACATTTGTACCATTTCCCTTTTTAAGATCTTGAGCCTAAACTTGAAGTAAATACAGTACTTCCTTTCATCCTAAAACTTTGACAAGTACTAAAATATATCTTATGAATGTACATCTTATATTAACTTATTTCTATTAATCTGTGTATCGGCATGAGGTTGTGGCTTACTGGTAAGGGTCTGGCGTGTCCTCCTTTGGCAGCTCCATGGCATCTCCTCAACTTCTCCTACTCTTTCTCTGTATCTCTTCTAGCCTAGTTATAGTCTGCTCTGTTATAGGCCAAAGTAGCTTTATTAATTAGCCAGTAAAAACAACACATATACAGAAGGGCCTCCCACATCAGAGGTGGGGTTGGAATAATAAGAACAAACTAGAGTGTCAGGGGATGTGTGTGCGCACACAACATCTAGGCTTCAAACTGGAGGGGTGAGCATTTGGAGGAAAATTGTAAAAAAACTTGTGAAGAGTGTGGAAGGTGTACAGAAAGGGTGCAAGGGCGTGCAGTCCAGGGGGGTTCTGATAGTTGCAGAAGAAAGGGACAGTGAAAAACTTATTTTTTGCACATAAAACCACATGTTCAGCTGTGCTATTTTAAAGAACCACATACAGATTTAGTTTTGCTATGTTGGAATGATCTCTTGGAGAAGTGATTCTCAACCTTCCTAAGTCTGCATCCCTTTAATACAGTTCCTCATGTTGTGGTGACCCCCCCAACCATAAATTATGTTGTTGCTACCGCATAACTGTAATTTTGCTAGTTATGAATCATAATGTGAATACCTGATATGTAGGATATCTGACATATGACCCTTGTGATAGGATCGCTTGACCCCCAAAAGGGTCATGACCCATGGCTTGAGAACCACCGTCTTAGAAGAAATCAGATGTAAAAATCAATCAAAAGCAAATTTTGAGTCCTTTTATGGTATATTCTATTATTTAGATTATTACGTAAATAAACTACCTCCCACGTGTTGGGATTAAAGGCAAGTGCTGCCTTGCTTGGCTACCATCTTCTTATAATAAAGCTACTAATATTATCTGGAGGCCTGCCCTCAACTAAGCCTCATTCCTTCCCAAAGGTCATGCATCCAAATACCAGGAGCAGCTGATGTTAAGGACTGTTTAAAATTTGCATTCTGGAATCACACTACAAACACAGTCAGAACCTAAGGAAACAGGAGGAGGTGTGCACAGCACAGCTCCCTGGGCGATGGTCCTGTAGACCGGAAGTGCATGCTGTCCCTGGGACTACCCAATCCTTCTCTCTTTAAATCCAGTGCCTGGCAAGACAGTGGAACACAGCAAATCTTTGTTGAGCTCATCAGCAGACTTTGGCTTTTAAAAATCCTGCTGCTGTTGTCAACACCTTTCTCTCATAAATATTTAGCCTGTTGAGAGTTTCTGGCAGAGTCGTTATGCTTCTAATGGGATATTTCAACACATCAGTTTCAAACATTGATGTGCCAAGCTAAAAGATATCTATGAGATGTTTACCATGTGTCAGGTTCTTTGTACTCAGAGTTATAGTAAGAAAACAAAATGAACAAAAGTCCCTGATGTCACAGTTATATTCCAGTGAACATTAAGATTTAAATAGAGCATTTAATAATTAGATTATATCTACACATAATAGATCTATATAAAGCTTTAAATTTACATATACATAGAATATGGAAATTTTATACACATGTGTATATATGTACATATACATGTATACAAAAAAATTTGTGTTCCATATGACTGGTTGCTACATATTTACAAAATTAACCACTGATAGCAAACAGCCAGCCCTTCATTCCACAGGTCAATCATAGAATGATCCAATAGACTTAAATAAAAGATTGGTTAGCTAGGAGTAGAGAAAGATTTTAATCAAACAACCAAACAGAAGTGTGCAGTTTAAGTTCTTTGCTCACCAGTGAACTGCTGGGAAGGAGGATGATGGTGCAGCCCCCCATTTAGTGAACCCCTTCTGGCATTTGCCTCATCAAACGCAGGGCAACCCTGCTGCAATGAGTTAAGACTGACTGAGTCTTTGTTATCCAAGTAATACTATTTTCTGTGGCCTTTGTGTTAATGTTTTTCAGTTCACATATATGGAGCTCAAAAACACTAGGGCATGTTACTGTACACCATCATATCCTGCCTACACTTCCTAAATTCTTTTCTAAATTACTTCTTTAGGTTCTCAGACAAAGCAATGGGCTTTATAATGGAATTTTGATACCTAAATTCTTATTATCATATTTATATAATATTATCATATCATATATTCTATAACATAGTTATCTTTGGCGAGGATATCTCTCAGCAATGGTTGGTATGATTTTTGTTTGAGTCAAAGAAGTGAAAGAAACATCTCCTTCACTGCAGAAGACCACAGCCAATAAAAACGCAGAGCCGTAGAACCTAATCCCCTTATTTATGTCTACAAAACAGACCCTCACCTGAGACTGTGGAAGAGCGCCAGACAGTTCCAAGAGCCTGAGAACCAGAGTTTGTTGTGAGAGTGTGACTCCTGGGATTGTCAGAAGCTATGCCACAAAGCTCATCGACACACCTGCCTGTTGAGCTGGACAAGGACAGCAACAGCACACTCTCCAAATGGATGGGGGAAATCCCATGAGGTCTCAACTCTACAGAAAGAATTCCAAGCAGGTGAGGAATGTTGGGAGCAGGACAGATAATCTTTTCCCAACCGGTTGTCCAGTACCAAGTGGTCAGTGCGAAAAACATACATACAATAACTTTATATGGACTGATCAGGTTACATTTAGAAATACATAAGTGTATACATATACATGTGTGTGTAATAACAATGGAAAGAGAGGTCATGAACTTAAAAGAGAGCGAGGAGGGATATATGGAAGCGTTTGGAAGGAGAAAAGGAAAGGGGGAAATGTTGTAATTATATTATAATCTCAAAAATAAATTAAAGATGTCTCACTAAATATGTTTCAAGAGATTAATGTAGATTTTTACTAGTTGTATCCTTTGTCTTATGTTTTCTCCATGTCTGGATCTGTTTCTCAGTTTTCCTACAAGATGCTGCCCTCCCTCCAAGCAAGATGATCAACATCTCAGATCTCAGATGGGAGAGAGATGGTTTGCGGGTAGTTAATGGTTGAGGTGGTTTGGATGAGGGGTCTTGAAATGTTTTGGATACACAGAGGATGCAGTTCAGGGCCCATTTCCTGATCAGACTCTACTATTGACCCTTTCAGGCCCTTAGTTCAATTCCCTGGCTTTTCTTTTGGTTCCTTATCAATCTAACAGTAATGTTCATCTTACACTTGATAATTTCAAGCTCAATGATTAATTTTTTTAAAACTCCACATTGAGATGACAGCATTGAGCTCCCACCTCTGGCAGTGGGTCTTGTGCATTCAGCAGACACTGAGTTGGTCTCCCCTGTCCCATAAAGTTCATGTTTATGAAACTGGGCAAATATACCTAAAGCAAAGACTGGCTTATGTCGAGGTTTACCTCCCTGAGTTTCTTCCTTGACTAAATTTCCAGCTTGAATATTTTTTCATTGATAGTTAAGACATTTTAAATTCAACTTTTGTTGTTTCTCAGTTGGAAAGACATTGAGAATGTAGCCCGTCATATCACACAACAGTTTCATGACAACTGTATTTTTAACTTTATGTTCTTGGAATTCTTGGTTTAATTCTATAGCTTCCTTGACTTTTTCTTGTGTTTTCTACCTCTTTATTGTTTTTGTTTCTTATAGAGTTCCTGTTTTATTATATCTACTCATCCATGCTTAAACGTCAGCAGTCCTAATTATTTGATTTCTACAAATGCAATGCAGTCCTTTCTGCCTGGTACACTGATGTCTTAAGTTACTCTACTGACTTTAGCTGAGTTTTGGGTGTTCCTTTCAATTTCTGACCTATCTGCTTCCTGGGTTCTCACTCCATTGGCTTACAATATACTTTCCTGGGCTTTGTGTTTTGTTGGTTGCATGGTTCCCCTTTTGGTTTGCCTGTTTTGTTCATAAACACTTGTAAAGATTATTACCCTCATGAAGTAGTGAGCAAGGATTTTTTTTTTTTGTTGTTGTTGTTGAGTATAAATGTTTTTCAAAAGAGCGTTCTCTTTTCTGGGAGGCTGAGAATGCGTCCTACAGGCAGGATGTGTCCAACTGCAGATGTCATCTCTGTAGTATATACAAATAGAAACCTCCACCACAGCAAAAGATGGCCGTTCTACTCAGGCGACAACGTGTGTTCTGTGCCATTAAAGTCCACACTATTTTTTTTTTTTACCTGGACACAAACTGCTTTTAGCAGTTTGAATAACTGCTCTAGCAAGTAGCATCCATGCAGTGAGTGGAAAAGGTCACCTGCAGAGCTGCCGCTCAGTTAATTACCCTGACTGCTGACCCTGTCTCACTTCTCTCTATACTGCCGAGGTGGAATACAGAGCTCAGTGAGAGTTTTCCCGAGAATATTGGCTCCTTCTTCCGCCCCAGATTTCCTCCGACCACGTCTAAACTAACGTGTTCTCCACACTCCTCCTCTTCTTTTCTTCTTTCTGAAACATAAGTCTGGTGTATTGTCAGTTCTGCCTACTGTCCTTGAGACTACTTATTAGGAATGAATATCTCATCTTTTCTCTCCTGTCCCTGAAATCTTGAGAGGGTACAGGAAGTACATGTATTCAGCCCACTAGTTACACTGAAACTTAATTAAAAGTTTCTTTTCTGTATTAGAAAATGAATGATATTATATTTCTGCTGTGTTCTTCATGTCTTCCCTTTATTTCATATGTGTAAAATTGATGGCTAAATCTGTATTCATAGGCTATGCAGGTGGAGGTGGGGCATGACAGAACGGAGGATGAAAAGGCCTTCTCTGGGGATCCAGATTGCTGAGCACAGTGGAATCGTGGGAATCAAGACATTTTGATGTCTTCCTGGACCAGTGTGATAGCCTTCCTTGGGTACTGCTTCACTCTGGACCCTTCCCAGGCATGACTATACATTATAAACTGTGATTCCTTCACTGTACAAATCAATTCCTCACACATCTTGCTTTTTTTTAGAAAGAAATTCTTACTAGGGCATGAGGATGTGACTTTCATCGCAGACACCAGTCAAGCTGAGTGTGGTGGTGAATGTGCTGGAGGTCAAAGACAGGTTGATCCCGGAACTGCTGGCAGGCAGTTCAGCCAGTCAGTGAGCTCCAGGTTAGTGAGACACTATGTCTGAGATTAAGGTATATAGAAAGGGGTAGACATTCTACATGGATGCCTGGAATCTGCACACAAGTACAGTGGAACACACAAGAACACACAAGAACACACACACACACACACACACACACACACACACACACACACACACACAGAGAGAGAAAGAGATGTAGTAGGAGAGCCACTTGTTTGTTCCTAGCTTCTCAGCCCTAAAATAACCACACAGAAATCATATTATTTGCAATACTGTTTGGCCAACAGCTTAAGCATATTTCTGGCTAACTCATATCTTAAACTAGCCCATCTCCATTAATCTGTGTATTGCCATGTGGCTGTGGCTTAGTGGGTAAAATTCTGATGTCTGTCTTCAGTGGGGCATGGCTTCTCACTGACTCTGTCTTCTTTCTCCCAGCATTCAGTTTAGTTTTCCTCTCCTAGCTCTGTTCTACCCTATCACAGGCCCAAAACAGCATCTTTATTAACCAATGGTATTCTCATACAGCATACAGAGGAAAATCCCACATCACTTCCCCTTTTCTGTTTAAATAAAAAAGGAAGGTTCTAACTTTAACATAGTAAAATTACATATAACAAAACAAATATCAAGAATTACAGTTGTAATATTTATATCTACTTTTTCTTTTATCACAAATAAGAAAAACTATATCTATTCTTCAACTCCTTTAAAGACCCTGGAAGGATATAATATTACCTAAGTAAACAGAAAGTTCATTGTCAGCAACTTCCAAAAGTCTAGAATTGACAGAGACATTTCACTGCCTGGACAATCACCCAAAATTCTTCTGTACTGTTGGAGCATCCATCTTCAGCCTACAGGCCCATAGTATCCAGCAGACTTTGCCATGAATCAGGAAATTTGAAGATATGTTCTGCCTTGTAATAGCATAGTCCACCAGTTGCTTTCTTCTGTGTCCTGCAGAATCTCTGGCAGACTCTTTCATGAAGCAGGAACCCTGAAGGATCATCTCAACCTTTAGGGAAGTTCAGCAGTCATCTCTCTGTGGGTCCCACATGTCTAGCTCACACAGCATAACATCAAGCAGTCCAGGCAAGAGCGGTCTCTTGCCCAAATGTCTAGCAAACTCCATAAGGAGCCTCTTCAATGCCCATCATCCTCTTGAAGTAGATTGGTGCTGCCAGGAGCAGATGTGCCTCATTGTCATGAAAAGTACTACCTTTTTAAACATCATAAATGCCATACTCTGAAGGTCTTTGAAAGATTTGAAGAATCCCTATCTACCTGAAATATATCTCTGTACATCTAGAAAACCTAACAAACATGACTACAAGCTTGACTATTATAGATGACTATCTATTAACCTATATTTCTTAAATATACATTACATTTTTAAATGAACTGTATAAACACAATACCTTAATCAAGATCAGAAATACAAATACACAATTTAACAAAATTGACCTTAAATTTGTATCAATAAACCAAGATCCCTACCAATGCAAATCTCTATAGCATATTTCCTTTTAAATGTAAATAAACATTTATAAACAATATTTGAGAATATGGTCATAGTTCTCTCCAAACTGCTTCTTGCTTTTTGTTGGGTGAAGTATTTTGGGGGTATTCATGGTGATCTTTTAGGGGAGAGGTCTTGGTCCATCAAACCACATTAGTTTGGAAGGATTCTACAGGTTCTCATCCTCTGTGGAAACAAAAGAAGAACCTCTTTTCCAAAACAATATATCCTAAGACCCAAATTTTGAAGAGAAGATAGTTTTAAGGTATATATGTTGATTTAGCTTAGCAGCCTATACAATGAGATGTCTCTCTGTACTTAGCTCCTTCACAGTCGAAAATTTCAAAGAAAACACAATAATATACACAATCCAGACTCTTCTGTGTCTAATCCATCTTTACATGGTTCATTTTCTTTTTATTCCTATAACTTTTTCTACAAGTTTACTTTGTCTCTTTAAAGACTTTGTTTTAGTTTTTAAAAAACATTTACTTCTTTTTTATAACTCTCTCTATTCTTTTACTTCTCTCTCCCAAGTCTATGTACATTTATCAAACACTGTGATCCATTTAGAGTTCTTTTTCATCTGAATGTGTCTTTATTGTATATCTGTAATCATTTTCTGACCAGGACTGCTTCTTAAAATGGTAAGTGCTTCTTAAAAACCTAAGCAGTGGCATGGCTAGGGTAAATAAGGCCCTGCCTGTTTGCTCCACCCAGTCCAACATGGCGGAAGACAGTTCACTGCCTCTGAAACTGTCGGGTGGGAGCTGTCCTCACCACTTCAACTCTTAGAACCAGTTGGTCCATGCTGCCAAGTAATTTACAGCACACTGCCCCCACAAACCCCATTTAAATGCCCAGTTTCCTGAGAGAGAGAGTAGGGGGGCAGGGTCTGTATCATTGTGGAACGTAGCTCCCTCTCTAGTTCCACCTTGGTGCAAGTTCTCCAGTTCTCTGCTCCTCTGGAAGACCATACCTTGCACTAGATGTTGGTGACATCAGTGGTGAGACAGGCAGAGACCCCCAAGCCCCCAAACATTCCCATTATATTCTGTCTTCCAGATGATAGTTACAGACACACTGTCTTTCCTTCTATTTGGGCTAAATTTTCTTACTCTTTGTATCTTGGTGCATTAGTTAATTTCTCAGGAAAATAATGCTTTTATCTTAAGCTTTTACATGTCAAACTCTGTTGAGTTGAAACTGTATATTTTCTTGTATTATTATTCTTTTCATTTATAAATTCTTTATTTCTTATGATACCATGAATTTTGCCTCTTTATACTTCTTATAATGATATAATGGTTTTCTAGGGCTAGATGTCATGGACACTAAATAAATATTTGTTGACTAGGTAAGTTATTTAGGAATGACTGCCTGTGGATAGAGAAGTGGTGTGTGTGTGTGTGTGTGTGTGTTTGTATGTATGTACAGTAAACAACCAATGGCACCCACTGGGATGCCTGCCAAGCTTGGAAGCCCATGTCTCCCTTTTCCTGACATTTGTCCCAGATTTATAGCGGTGACTCTGAAAAGTGTGTCATCTAGAACATGTCACCTTGAACAGCATGGACACTCATTCCTAAAGGAGTTAGATTCAAAGCTCACTCAGAGTCTTTCTTAAGAGTAAGAACAAGAGACAGCTAGAAGGTGGAGCCAAGCCCAGTTATCAATGGCAGAACTCCAGAGAAATCAACTCTCGAGTTGACTCTCTGACTTTGCTGAAGCACCAAGGACAGTCAAGCTCTGAGTTCCTAAGTTTCTTTGCAGGCTGTGAACTTTTACTGATGTTTCTTTGCCTAAACTAGTTCAAATTGTGTTTCATTGTTTGCAGCCAGAGAACATTATTGTTAGCTTAGCATTGCTACCGTAATGCTCCAAAGCAGAAGGTGAGCCATGACTAAGACGGGAGTTGGTTTTAAAGGCAAGTGCTGGAATTAAGGAGTAGAGCTGATGGTGGGAGAAGCAGATGCCACTTTGGGCAGGACTCACTGTGGTTTTGACTGAAATGGAAACACATGATTCCTAACATGCTGTGGGAGGGGACGCTATAGTCATTCCTGTGTGTGCAAACCCATTACCTCCAGAAAGGTTTACATGCATAAGACAAATTTCACTAGTTTTCTACTCCCAAAGCTCAGTAAACTAAATAGGAATCTCACTCCCCCTATAACACTGGTGTCTACTGGGTCTCCAAAAGTACCTGTTCTATATTATGTTTCTACTAGAACAGTTTCTGTAAGATTCCTAGTACAGACATTCTGGTGTTATGGTCTTCAGATCTCAAGGGTCAAATACGGTGCTTCAGGAATGACCTCCCAAGAATATCCCGGGACCTCATTCTGTTACCAGGAATTCACACAGCAACTCCCACCCTAAAGATACGTTCCTGTCATCTACCCACGGATTACTTTCTTGTCTTATAAGCAGTTGAGGACAAGAATGATTTAGAATTGGGTTGTTTTTTAAACATTGCCTGTTCACTAAGGGCCCTCATTTAGCCTGTTTAGAGACCACAACACTTCCTCAAGAGACTAGAGACCTGGCCCGATTGATCTTCTGGGTGAACAACTGTGCATGCTCCTGAAGCCCTGCTTTTTGACAGGGACTCCCATGTCTTTCTTATGCTCACAGGACCCCCAAAGACTTTCTCCTTTTTGTAATCTTGGGAGGTATTCATCAAGACCCGGCCTTGAGTGTGCTCCCACTGGGCACTCAAAAAGCTGTGCCAATCATTCCAACTTTCTGTTTGTATCCACTTACTTCTGAACTCACCTGCTATGTTACAAGTTCTTCAAACCGAGATTATAGTAACTTATCTTTGTCTGCTACACAAAAGACAAGGCAAATATTCAGCATTTTCTGTTACTTATTTTTGATTTTTTTCAGGAGCTAGGCAGATATCCTAAAAGGAAAAGCAGAGCAGTTTACATAGCTCTGTGATCTGTATGTGTGTGTGTGTATGTGTATATGTGTGTATTATAACTAACATAATATATATCTTATATACAGTATGTAATCTGTAGTTTATATAGTTCCTGCACTCTTTAAAATGATAAATTTATATAAATAAACATGTGTGTTTATATGTATAAGCCATAAATATACACAGCTCATATATTTTATTTATTAAATTTCTCTATCACCCTATTCCTGAAGCAGCGGTGTGCTACTTATACAGGAAAAACAACCAACACATTTTCCATTCCCTTCCCCTTCTCTTTCTACTTTGCCTTTGATTGAGCATAGGGGGACATGATCACCATGGTTCCTATTTCAAATAGAAGCTGAAATGGTTCATCCTCCCTAGCCTGTTCTTGGCTGACAGGGTCCTTGTGTGGTGCAGTTCTGAGTGAAGGACTGGGAGGGTGGATTCCTATGTCTGTGTGTGAGGTAAACTGAGGCAGAATGAAACTCCCACTCAGCAGCTGCCTCCCACCATCAGATGTGGATGTGCAGCCTTGTTGATTCCATTCCTGTGTGCTGAGCCTCCCGGAGCTCCTGAGTGTCATCTCTGCACAAAGGCAGCTGCCATGGTCTGTGTCAACCTGGGTCTTGTGTCTCAGGTGGCCTTGACTCATTGGCTAATAGGTGATTAACTAGCTTGTCCCCTATGGGGCCCTATTTAAATAGACTCTAATAAAGTCCTTATAAATGAGTCCATCAGAAAAAAATCTGCTTCCAATATACAGAACCCCATAGCTTTTTTCCTTTTTTGCTGAAAGTACATGGATCTAGTTGATGTTTTATATAAATGAAAACAAGACAAAAACAAAACAAAACCCTTAGTTTCTATGAGGAGCTTCTCAGGGTAGCGAATAGCCACTTTCAGTGAATGGCCAACCTGGTTAACTAGCCAACAATTTATTAGGAGGCAATCTAATACTGTAGGAAGGAACGACAAAGGGATGGGCAGAGGCCAGCCACTAGCAGCTCTGTAATAAACACCACTAGCAAGTGTATGGATGAAAAAAAGACACTCAAAACCAATGACAGGAAAAAAAGAAGTATGATATATTAACACAAAGCAGAAAATTCTGTCATTAATCTAGGGAGCACTGAAAGGGGCTTCAGAATTTCAGTTGTAGCTGTTTTGGATTCAGAGTGAGGCTAAGACAGAGAGAAGGAAGAAGCACAGACACGGGCTTTGCAGTTTCTTCAGTCGCTCAGCGCCATTACCACACACCTGCTATAATCTTTATATCCATGAGCTGAGGAGCTTTGTGCATTGGATTTGCTCATAGGCAAGAGAGGCTCTCATAATAAACCCCCTGGCAGACAGAGCAGAGACAATCATTCAGAGTCAGAATTTAATCCCCACCCATATAAAGGTGTAGATAGTCCATGATAGACACTTTCCCTGACATTCCATTCATGTCTTCAAAAAAGTGAGCCTTGCAGCTTTAATAAGCATTCATACAAAAGAACATCTTTCTTTACTCCATGGCTGCTAAGTAGTAATTGGAGCCATCTGTTCTTCCCTGAACATAAACCACACAGCCCAGCCAGCTGTGGAGAGGCAGGATGAAGAACAGCTTCTCTCACAAGATACATCTACATGGTAAAGAGGGAGTGTAAACCTCATACGACAGTTTAAATGAAGTTTATGATAAAATAACCCTACACTTTACTACCGTAATCTTTCACCATCCTAAAGCAGGCCTAGAAGGAAGTAGAACAAAGGATTTTACTGACAAGATTTTTTTTTGACGAAAGCCCGAATTGAGGAAAATCTTGGATTCTAATCTCTCTCCCTCCACATAAGCTTGTATGTGTGCTGGTCAGCTTTTGGTCACCATTACAGATTCTAAGATAAACATTAGGAGGAGGAGAAGTTTATTTTGGTTTTGGAAGTTTCTGTGAGGACCACTGGGCTCTACTGTTTGGGGACCTGTGGGGCACATGATGTCACTACAGGAGCCAGTGAGCTGGCCTTAGTCACCACTCAGGAGAAGGAGAAAGAGACAGGAAGGAGTTTGGGTTCCAGTACCTGCTTCCAGGGCACAGCCTAACAGTTATCTGCCTCCTCCTAGGTCCCATCTGTTACAACTGGGAACAGCCTTTGACACAGGGGTCTTTGGAGAGAATTCAAGTTCCAAACTATGGTAGTATAGTTAAATTGTTGAGGGATTTACAGTTACTGTGTTTAAATCATTTAAATTAATGTGAAAACTAATTTCTGACCAACTGTAGTAAGCTTTTAAATTTGTTTCCCCAACCAGAAGCCTCCATTCTGATATTTCAATTAGGGTTACAAGCATTTTCCCCCACAAAAGTAGAAACAGAGTTCCATGTAGAAAAGTGGCTGTCTGGCTATGGAGTATGCGTTTGTGCTCCTCACTGCATATGACAGGAGGTAAGGTGAGCTTGGGGCAGATCTGCCCTTCCGTTCAGAACTTCTTATGGTCCTTTGGAATTAGTTTTTTACTTTTTCTTCATTCTTCAGAATGGCATAAATGATTATGTTTTCTGAAATGACACATGGTTATATCTACCCCCAGTTACCACCTCAGAGTTCCCACAAAGATCTCCCAGCATGTCCCCCTCCTGACTGCATGTCTTTTTGTTTTTTTAATACAGCAGCCAGATGGTGATGGTGCATACCTTTAATTCCAGGACTCAGGAGGCAGAGGCTGGCAGATCTCTATGAGTTGAGTTCCAGGACAGCCATGGCTACACAGAGAAATCTTGTCTCAAAAAGCAAAACAAGAAGAAATAAATATAACCTACGAAGTTCATTTTGTGCTACCCTCATTTTTTTTTGAGTATGGGGATCACTATAAAAGGGAATCCTATCAGTGGTTACAGATACAAAAACCAGTATTTCTCTCCTGAAGATGTCAGCCTTGGCCAGAAAAGCTTCCTTTTGCAAAGGGCAGCATTGAACAGAGAGATCCATAATTGGTCGAAGTGATGAGACTCAGAGACCAAGTGTTCAGCCCAAGCCAGACATCTATATCACAGCACCCACTCAGGGAAGACCAGGGAAGAGGAAGAAAGAATGCAAGAGCGGAAGGATGGGGAGGAGGGCTGTGGAAGCTGTCTCCTGGACATGACATGACTCCATACTTACTCATAGCAGCCAGGTTACCTATGCAAGATCAATTCAGCCGAAATCTTTCCATAGCTGGGACAGTTGTTCTCCAGGCTCAACCTGGTACTGGGTAGTTATTTAGACTTTTCCCCCCCAGGTGTTGATGTTCTTTGTTGCTTTCGAGAAGAGTCACTCTATTTACAAGGTGTGTCTGCAGTTACACTGGATTGTGTTGCTGTGAAAATCCAGCATGGCCTGGGTGGCTTAGAAAGAGCAGAAATCTCTTTCCCCCATTCTGGAGGCTGGTGGTTGAAATCAGGGTGCAATGTGGCCTGGCTCTGGGGACAACGTCTGTTGAGCTTCACACCTCTCAATTCTCATGATGTCTGCATTTGACAGAGGACGGAGAAATCCCCCTGGAACCTCTTTCTTTTTATAACAGCATCAGTTCCCATTCATGAAGGCTTGCTTCTCATGACTGGATGCCCCCCAAAAGGCCTGTCTCCAAATTTTACTGTACTGGGTGCTGATGGGTTTCCTAAGATATGGGGAGACACAATATTTTGTTTTCACCAATAGTTATGTCCCTCTGTAAGAATAGAAACCAGTAAACATTAAGCAAGCCACCATATTGGTGGCTCCACTGAAGGAAAGACATACAGTCCATGTTATTTTGCTTTGAATGGTGTCTGCCTGGCAGAAGCATATATGTGGGGAGCTCATGGGTCCTAGAGGACCTATGAACTTTCCATCAGGTTTACAGTGATAGACACAGTTCTCCTCCAGTGGAGAGGACCTCAAACTCAATCAGAAAGTGGTTGGTTATGCTCATATCAGCCATACTCCTATTGAAATAAGCACATCTTGTTTACTAGTTCAGTATCATAGTGCTCTTTTGGAGAGAAGTTCTTGCTGTGTAGCGCAGAACAGTTTCAAGATTTATTATCCGTCGGTCTCTGTCTCCCGAGGACCACCACACCTGCTTAACGTCTGGCTTCTTGCTTCTACTTTTCTCCTTAGCTCCCTGTAACGCCCCGAGTGTTCCCACAGCCAAGACCTCTGTCCTCAGGGATGACCTAGGGCAGCACTAGCAAAATGCTCCTGCTTAGAACCGCTAGTCCTCCAGGGCTTCCTGTAAGAGGGAGGCCTTGCATCGAGGTCTGGTCCTTCTTTGCAGCAGCACAAAATGAAATGAGGTTCATGTAAGATGAACGTGCACTTGGCTTCGGGCCGTGGGCATTCTTCTCAGTTGAATATTCATTACCACCCTGAGCGTCAAATGCTATTTTTGTCCTTGTTTGACAGATGAGAGAGCTGAATTTGGAGAGCATAAGAGATCTATTCAGCTAATAAATGGCAGAGCAAGTTTTGAGCAAGTCAGGCTGGCTCCAGCTACAGAGTTGTCAGTTAGCTCACGAGAGCAGTGAAAACACGGCCCACAGTTCTGAATTCTCTTGGCAGGAGCTTATTTTCTAAGCCTGGGCAAACCCAGTCCTTCCCATAACATATGCTATAGTTGTATGTGCTTGGCTAGGCAAGCTTCTGGGAAGGAAATTAATAGGACTTGGTTCCTCAACAGGCATAGGAGTCAAAGAAGGAACCCTTGGCTTTCAGAATTAACATCTGTAATTTCTTGTTTCATCTCCATTTCTGAGTAGTTTAAATGCTGGTTGGTTAACATGGTTGTTTGAATCCCTTCACGGCCAAACATGAAGGCCTGTAATTCTGGCTCTCTGGAGGATAAGGCAGGAGGATCACTAGTTCAAAGCCAGCTTGGGATGCATAGTGAAGTCCTGCCTCAAGCCAAGCCAAGCAAAGTCAAGCAAAGCAAAGCAAAACAAAGCTGATCCCCTTTATTGTTATACATAGGAGGAAGAAACCTCAGGCAGAAGGCATCTTTAAAAACCTCATACACATTGGGGTAATATTGTTTTCACCATGAAAGCAAACCCTCTTAGTGACTTAGAATACTCCCACTCCCACAGGATGTGTCTGTGTGATATTCCACCAGAGATCAGAGCGTTTCTCACAGGACAACAGTCCTCAAGACTCCTTTGGGAGGTCAAACCACCCTTTCACAGGGGTCACATAACAGATATCTTGCATTTCAGATATTTACATTATGATTCATAAGAGTAGCAAGGTTACAGCTATGAGGTAGCAACAAAATACTTTTATGGTTGAGGGTCAGTACAACATGAGGAACTGTATTAAAGGGCCGCAGCGTTACAAAGGTCGAACCACTGGTCTAGGGTGAAGAGGTATGCTCAGGGAGAGCCTTGGTGTTCTTGTTCCAATTTCAGCTCCATCCCTGCCCACTGCTGCAGCTCCCACAGGGAACTAGGACTGCAAGAAGCAAGAAAAGCAGCTTGGAAAGTCATCTCCAGTCCCAGCTTCCTTTCCATCATCAAAGGCAGACGCTAAAGCAGGTGTACTTCCTGAGTACCCGCTTTGGATCTTCTCCCGAGGCAGCAAATGCTGTCTACTGTGCAGACCTGTTTGGGTCAAGGACAATGGTTTTGCAACAGGAAATAGAAGGAGAATTGCTGCTCTATTCAAGGGAGCCCACGAAACACCTGCAGTCCTGAAATTTCCTTTATTCCACAAAAACAAAAGATAAAAGAGACTTCTCACAGGTGTGTCAAGATCCCAGGGTGATTTGAAAGGTATTTGCTTCTTTAAAACATCATGAAAAATGTTAGGTCCTGGTATCTTTAAATAAGTCCCTGGGATGAGGGGATAAGAATACCATTATTTTCCATTTCTAGGTGAAACCAGAGATAACTGTTGAGTATCATTTCAATAAAATGCAAGTATTCAGGTATGAGGAGTCCAGCACCAAGGGGTGCCTGGAATAGGCACACATTTGAACAGGGAAATGTTCCTATTGCTATTAGTTCTACTTTGGTTTTCATGAGACGAAGTCTTGTGCTTCTCCTCCTCAACCTCCAAAGTGCTGGGCTTGGAGGCCTGGGCTTCCATCCCTACCCTGAGAATGAAATGACAGATCATTAGCTCCAGTGACTAACAGATCTCACCACTGTCCACACCATTCAAAGCTACCAATTAGACTTGCAGCCTCTGGAGCCAGTTTAAACAGCTTGTATCGCAGGCTAGCCTGGAGGTCATTATGTAGCCCAGATTTGTTTCCAACTTGTAATTCTCTTGTTTGGCTTCATGAATAGTGGAGCAATAGATGTTTGTCACTGTCAGCAGCTACAGCTGTGTTCTTTTTCTTTCTTCTTCTTGTTTTCAATAAAAAACACTTTTTATTGTGATTTTTATTTTTCTTAGAAATATCCTTGAATATTCCTGTGGTTACATTTCTCCATTAAATGGATTTTTTTCAGTTGCACACATGAATAGGGTACATTCTGATTTCTATGAACCCACGTTCTCTCCACTCTCCCTCTCATTCTTATTCCCTTTTTAGTAAGCCCCTAATACACAGCTGTGGGTTTGTTTTGATTTTTGCTTTTGAGACATACTAGTGTCACTGGGGGTTTCTCTCCTGCCTTCCAGTTCCCAAATGACCACTCTGAGACTTAATATTAATCACAGAGTGTTTGGCCTATTAGTTCAGGCTTATTCTTAACTAGATCTTACAACTTAAATTAACCTATTTCTATTATTATATATTTTACCAAGAGGCTTGTGTTTCATTACCTCACATTTTACTTCCCCTGTGACTGCTTGTATCTCCCTGACTCTGTCTTTTTTCTCCTTGTATCTTTTGAATTTCCTGCCTGACTCTATTCTGCCTGGCTATTGGCCAAATCAACTTTTTTTATTAACCAGTGGTAATGAAACATATTCTCATCATATAGAGAGACATCCCACATTACACTGGGTTTAATCAGGAATTTCTCAGTTGAGACTGCCCATTGAAACCTAATGGACTCCTTAGTGTATACACAGCTAATGACAACTACTTCTACCCCAGAATTAATCAGTACCCAGTTCAGAGAGAGGTAGGACCCCACAAGTGCCTCCCTGATCCATGTCTGACTTGGCAGAACCAGCCTTGTGAAGGCTCATTATAGGCAGTCATTGCTGCTATGAGGTAATGACTTGTATTGGGTGGGCCAAGCCCAGAAAACAGCATCCCACGGCCCTTCTCCCTATTTTCTGGCTTACATTCTTTCTGCTCCCTCTTACATGATTACTGATGAGCCTTAAAAGGGTGGTATAAACGTTCCTCTTAGGCTTGCCCAGCCATGCATCCCTGCACTCACACTGTTCATTGCGAGGAGGCCTCTCTACCTATAGAGTCACATTTACTTATGGATATAAAGAAAAGTACTTAAAAGACAGCTTAGAGTGGGCAGTGGTGGTGCACACCTTTAGACCCAGCACTCAGGAGGCAGAGGCAGTGAGTTCAATGCCAGCCTGGTCTACAAAGCAAGTTCTGAGACAGCCAGAGCTGTTACACCAAAAAAAAAAAACAAACCAAAAAAAAACCAAAAAAAAAAACTGTCTTGAAAAACCAAAACCAAATCAACTAAACAACCAAACAACCCCACCCCACAAAATAAGCTTGGCACCATGATAATTTAACTAAACAACAGTAGTCATTTCACCCTTAGGGCCTAAGGCCTCCTGGGCCAAAGATTTTGATTGGGTTTATGGCAGCATGCTTTAATCCTCCACAGATTGAGACTCAAATCCAATCAGAGAGCAGGTGGTTGTCCCTAGGGTATTTGTACTTCTATTGCTCCAGTTGGCACATCTTGCTTGGCAGATTGGTACTGTAGTTCAAAAGTGGGTAATACTGTTAATGCCCTTTGTCTCCAGCAACCCAAATAGCACCTTTTGGCACTCTGAAAGCTAGCCAGCAGTGAGGGAACTTCCGACTCAGTTTCAGCTTGAATTTTCTATATCTTAGAACCATGGTGTGCAGTGTCTTCAGCAATGGGTCTTATCGACTAGTTCGGAGGCAACGGAAAGCTCTTGTATTATTTGGGGGCTATTAGGGCACTCCTGACCAACAGCTCACGAGGAGGTACTTCACACCTGCTTATCCTCTGCCTTGCCAGCATGGCAACTGTAGTTCTTCTGAGCAAGGGACGTCGGGATTAACACACAACACAACTTCAGGTTCTGCAGACAAGCCTTTATTCCACTTTCTCACACAGTATATATAGCCCTCACCAGGGGAGGCCAAACCAGCAAAAGCAGGAAGCTCATCACCATAACTCAATGGCTTAGGGGTAAACATCCTTAGAAACATTGCTGAAAACAACAGGTTGTTCCTGTTTTTGTTCCTGTTTTCAATCAACTGCAAGAGTGCAAAACAGATCAAGTGGGGGTGCGAAGGCCTGTCCCCTAGGGACCCAACAATCCTCTTCAGTCTAAAATATTCCATCCAGTGTCTTCTATAGGATTGACTTGGTAGCCATGTATTCCTGTAGACTGTGCTTGTCTGGGAATGTTTTTCTTTCTACTTCAATCATGATGGATAGTTCTGTTGGATATAGTAATCAGGGTTAGCATCTGTGGTCCTTCACAACTGCAAGTACACAATTTCTGTCTTTCTGACTTCATTAAATGTTATTCTAATAGGACCTTCTTTATATGAGATTCGATCTTTTTTTCTTGCAGCTTTCAATATTTCTTTGTTCTATCATAAAACATGAGGAAATCTCTTTTCTGATCTTGTCTATTTGGTGTTTGGTATATCTCTTGTACTTAGATGGGCATCTCTTTCTTTAGATTTGGGGATTTTTCTATGGTTTTAGGGAAAATATTTTCTGTGCCTTTGACCTGGATTTATTCTCCTTCTTCTATATCCATAATATTTGTAGGTTTCTTTTTTTTAAATAGTGTCTTAAAGGTACTACATCGTCTGTTTGATTTTAATTTATTGTTTTATTAGACTGAGTGCTCCAATTTTTCTACCTATCTTTAAGTCCTGATAATTCATCTTCCTGTCCACTGGTGAAGATTTTTGGAGTGGAGTGAGTTGAAACAGGGTTTCTCTGTAGCTTTGGAACCTGTTCTGGCCTTTGCTCTGTAGACCAGTCTGGCCTCAAACTCAGAGAAATCTACCTGTCTCTGCCTCCCAAGTGCTGGGATTAAAGGTGTGTACCACCACTGCCTGACTTTCACTGAGCTTTTTATTTCAAGTTTTGTTTTGTGTTTTCTTTAATATTTCATTCTCTTTATTGAATTCTATTTTCATAGCCTAAATTGTCATCCTTGTTTTATATGTTTTTAAAATCTTCATTCTGGCTTTTTTCTGTTCTCTTTGAGTCCCTTGGACATATGTAATTGTTCTTTTGAATTCATTGTTTTAAATGTCATTCCAGTTGCTTTCATTGGGGATCATTACTATGGGCTTAAAGATTCTGGAGGAGATGCATTGTCTTGTTTTTTTCTTTCATTGTGTTTTTAGAAGAGGACCTGGGCAGAGTTAGGTTGTTGGTCATAGGTCTGGCCTACATTTGTGGAGTGGGTATTTGCATCTCTACCTTTTGTTTTGTGAGTTTGACAAGTGAAGACGGAAGCTAAAAATAAATCCCACACTAGCTCAGAATAGAGTATAATAAAGGGTTATTTACTTAGGGGTAGACTCACAGATCACAGTCCTCTCCTCAAATGGGGAACAGCAACTGGATCTTGTAGCCGGAAAAGAGGCTGGACACGCGCTTTACATTGGCATATATAGTATAAGAGGCCATGCCCAAGTAGGCGAGTAACTTAAAAGCACTGGCTATAGGAATTCCTACAACAGACAAGTTTTATGTCAGATAATGCCCAAAGTCCAGTCTTAGCGCCACTTGGTGCTGATCTGAGAGCTGGGCAGCAGAGGCACTTGTATCTTAGCTAAGGAGAGATGCAGCTTCTGGCCTCGCCAGCAGACGCAGTGGAGAGAAAGCAGGTTCTCTTTGCAGTTCCTCAGAAACTGAGGCTAGAGTGCTGGAGACAATAGAGGTTGAGGACTCCCAGTGGGACATTTAGGTACTCAGCACAGGTCCTCAGATAATGGTACTGTGGTCTCAGAGGAAGGGAGATTTGAGAATCTCCCATGGAGCAGGCAAGGCAGTGATGTGGGTCCTCATTTGGGCAGCACTAGGATCCCAGCACTAGGACATGAATATCACTTATGGAGGCAGTAAGGACTCAGTGCAGGCCCTCAGAAGGTGTTGTTAGATTCCAGAATTAAGAGGAGGAACAGAATACTCAAGGGAGAGTGAGTGATTCCACACAGATACCCTGATGGCAGAGAGAGTGTGCAGGAGATGTGAAGTATGGGGGCTTTTAACCCGACAGGTGCTTGAGGGAGGGTTCAAGTGGGCACAGAGCAGAAGAAATATGAGTTGGAAGTGGGATGTCTGAGACCTCTTATCTGTCTAGCCTGAATGGACACACTCCTAAATTTGTATGTTGAACCTGTCTCAAGGACTTCTTCCTAGGACATATTCCCTTAGCCCTCAGCTATGGAAGCTCAGGAACATTAGTGAACTTAGTTATGATGACGTCAAACATCAGGAAAGATGCACAAAGCATGGATGGAGCGACTGCTCACTGTAGGGTACCACAGGAGAGGATGGAGAGTTTTGCTAGGGCTCTGTGTGTTTTAGATAAGGTGAGTAAGACAGATCAATAGGACAGGTAGGCAATCTACATGAATAAGTAGAAGACAACCTGAATCCCGGTTTCCAGATTGAACTTTTCTAAGTGGGCATTCACTAGACTCCACTGAACAAGAGTCAGCCATGGAGGAGCTCAGTGGAGTTTGGGTGTGTAAGGAGGTGACTTACAGAGTTCACATAAAGTTAACAGTGGTATCATTACTGCTTATAGGATGCTGTGTTAATTACTTTTCTTGTGGCTGTGACAAAATGCCTGGCAAATGCCATTTAAGGAAGCTTGGATGTGGTTTGGAGGAATACTGTCCTCTGTGCAGGGAAAGCGTGGCAACAGGATGAGAAGCGGCTGGCCACATCGCACCTGTGGTCTGGAGGAAGAGAGACGTGAATATTAGTGCTCAGCTCTCTTTTTCCTCTTACGATTTTTGTTCAGTCCAGGGTCCCTGCCCATGGCATGACATCATCCATATTTAGGGTGGGTCTTCCACCTTCAGCTAAGCATCTATGAAAATGCTCTCACAGGTACACCGACAGGTGAATTCAATCAGGCTGAGGATGAAGATTAGTCAGCACAAATACCAAGAGCCATCCTCAGGGACACACACACACACACATCCAACTTAACCAACACGAAGACTTTATGAGGAAAGTTGCTGGTGTAAAAGTGGGTAACAAAATCAAAGAGGCTTGGTGATGTTTGTGGAATATTCCAGAGGGTCAGCGATGGGATTCTAACCTAATTCCAGGCAATCTGACTACAGAACCTGAATTCTTAATACTCCTGAGATACTTTCACTCATTCCAAAAAAGAGTGGAAAATTCTTCTTGGGTGATAATAATGGCAGAATTGTGTGCCCCTGCTATTTGAGAGTCCTTATCTTTTACACATTCACAAAAACATAGTTTGCTGTTGAGGATAAAGTAGTGTAGAGAAATAGATTAAATAATATTTGGCCTCTACAAACAGTAAAGGTTGAAGGCTACATGAACTTTGTTATTTTGTTTTTCTCATTTTCTACTTATATAATTCTTTTATAATAAAATATTTTTCATGGATTATTTCTGTTTGAAAGAGAAACTAGAATTTGTGTAAAGATATCCTCTAGATGTGTCAGTAGAAGGTGATAGCAGAAATAAGACCGAAAGACAAAGTCACTAAAAATGACCTCTGCCATATGGCAGTGTGCAGAGTGACCATACACAGACTAGATGTATTCACATTTACACGTTTATTTGGGTTTAGAGCGAAAACACAGGTAAAATACTTTAATCATACACAAGTTTATATTTGGTAGGAAGAACAGTTGCCACATATCTGTATATTTTATTTTTATTTTTATTCTGTCTTTAGTAATGGAGGATGCTGGGGAAATGTTGACATTATTCAGAAACACCATTTGGTAACAAGATCTTGGCACACGCAACTAGTTAATACACAGCGTTTGCACTTAGCACTTGAAAACAGAAAAGCACGTGCAAGACGATACCTGGCTTGATGTCTTTGATTCTTTGTCCTGCTACTATATTTACACCTGTGCTTCCTTTGTCCACGCTCTGTGGAGCAGCACCTACTCCCAGTCCCCACGGAGTCAACACCTGCAGTATCAGCAGCTTGTGACACTCTGTAATTGGTTTCTCTAACCTCAGAGATGAAATGGTGTTCACTTTGCGTTTGTGTGCAATCACACAATCCTCAAAGGGATTTCTTAGGGTGGGGCTTAGCTGAGGCTATGTTCTCTACAACAGCTGATGGAGAGGGCACACAGCTTGGGAGGTGTGGGAGGGTGAGAACTGGGACTGATGCAAATGTAGTTCTCATAGTCTCAAAGGTCAAAGTTCAATAGAGCTACCACATAGAAGAAGACATACTGATAATTGTGCAAGCTTTTACAGCAACACATGTTAATTTGCAACACCACACAATTCAATATAAAGTGCACAACCCCAATCTGAGGTGACAAGACTGTACTAACAACATACTAAAGGCAATACACACACACACATACACACATACACACACACAATTTTTTTTCTTTACTCAAATCCTGTGACAGTACATGAACTCTATACCATTTAGAGATCTCAGATAAACACACACTGCACTTTTTTCAAGTATTTTAAATAATAAATGAAATATTGCTGTGTAAATAAAAGTGGTCATATCAATTCTGATTAAAGCTGAAACCAATGCTTTTTAAATGAAAAAAAAATAGGTCACAGATAAGGAAAGACCTTTGGCACTGGGAATTCGGACCAATGTTCAGTACAATCTCCTTCCATTATTCTGTTTTCTTCCTATCATCCCTTCTTCTCTCTCAAGTGGATGGCAGATATAATTAAAAGATCGGGACCTGCTAAGTTTGCATTTGCTTCCTTCTCTAGAATACAAGGCCTGTCATCTCACCAAGCTAGAAGCCAGATTGTGCTACCAAGTCTGTCCCCCAAGGGCTAAGTTTCTCTTGATCAGGACACTAGACCTTGCTGCCTTCTCAAGAGGGACAGTGGGTCTGATAGATGACTGTCTCTTCCTGTGGAGTGACAACTTTTGGCCCAAGGCTGAAGATGGATAGGCAGCTGTTGGTTAGCTCTCTGCAGCCAGTTTATAGAAAGGAAAAGCAAGCTTGCCATTAGAAGGCACCTACCATGGGAGGCTATTCCTTTATTAACTCATGCGCGGGGAGTTTTTGCTTCAGTGCTCCATGAAATCCATTGGCTTTCTAGACAGCAAGTGCCTAAAACCACATTCATACCAAGGACCAGTAGGTTTGCACAGCCTGATCAAATGAAGTCTGGGGCAAAGTCATGAAGATTTGTGATAGGTAAGGACAGGGCCTTCTTTGTTCCTGTAGTCTTTCTGAGTTTTGAAATGCCCATCCATATGGAGTGGGAAAATGCTTCCAGACCTGTACCCGCCATTTGCATGTAAAAGGCCAGCGCTTAGGTCTGTTCCTAGGTGACTCTAAAGTTATCATGGGAGCTGTGGATAGCTCTCCATAAAGTTGGCAGGGGAAGAAATTTACTTTTAAAAATATTATTTTGAGTTTTAGTGATCTCTGCATATTCTGGTCACTGTGGATCTTGATGGGAGGCAGATAAAAGATCTCAGGCTGTCTTGAAGCTGCTTGAACAAGGAACTCATTTCAGGAAAGAAACAGCCACGTGGGATATTAAATCATTATTGAGGATCTGGAGGTAGGGAGTCTAGCAGGAGAGGCGTTAAAGTGTGGGATGAAGAAGGGATTCAAACAAGAGCATATACTTGATGCAAATGACCCTTTCTCCAGAAAGCAGCAAAATGGCATTTGGGATGAAGCCACTGCTGTCACACAGAGGTCTCCTCTCCCGTGGTGGGTTTAATATTCTGAGCTCATCACACTTAAGTGCTACTCACCCCCTCCCCTTGCTTGGGCTGATTAGGTTTTATTTTTAGTTTATTTTCTTAATTAATCCAGATGATCTAACAAAAGAATATGGTTTGAAAAAACACTTCAAGAACTAATATCAACCTTCTGTTCAAAGCAGGCTACTTGGGAAAGTAGAATGGGCATGCTTGCCTGGATCCAGGACCAGGCAGGGATTATAGGGCGGGTCTTCCAGGGCCAATGAGTGCAAAGCCCAAACAGAAACAGGGTCTTCATTATTGATCTGATCAATTGTTTCAGTAAGTTTCATGGGTTTTTTTCGTGTGTGTTTGTTTTGAAATACTACCTTTAGAGATATGATAAGCCATAATATATACTAAAGTAAGTTACTATACTTTTAAAGAATTTGGTGGGTTTCTATGTGAAAATTACCATGCTAAAATGTTTTATTGTGCCTCCATGAAAATAAAGAGAGAAAAAAAATAAAGAAATAAATCTGGCTTAGGTTTCATATCTGCCCCTGCAGTTTGTATAACCCATATAAAATAAAATCTATATGTTACAAAATAGGATTTCTTTTAATATATATTTTTCTTTTTGTAAAATTATATGTATTTAAATACATTTGAAATGTTGCTATAGGTAAATTAGAAATCTTTTTCTAATACTATGAAAAAGGCAAGAGTTTTTATTGTCAGTATACACTTTATATTTACTTTGTCCTTTGTTGGCACCCAGAGAACCTTTTATGATTCAAGGGTGATTCGGCACTATTCAGTACTACTGCTCTGACGGGAAAATAAAGTTGGATTAGCATACTATATTAAAAGGGAAGTATTTATAACAACATTATGCTTTCTCTTACTGATTAGAACATATAGCCTTTGTCACTAATTATTAGAGAGGTATTCTAAACTTAAGAAAGGATTTTTAAAAGGAGCAATGTTTCTTTTTTGTTTGTTTGCTTTGATTTTTTTTAACTGTACTCTACGGTGACACCACAATATAGAAATAGTTGTACTTTGGAACAAACTACAAATACATTTACACAGTTGTGACAACTTAACTGTCTACCTAGAGAATTGCAACAGTTTGATGAGGGAGGTGATTACAAATCCTGTCCCAGGCGTTCGATTTCTTCAATGAGAAAGTCGATGTCTTGGTGAGTTGCCGCAGGGTTTGAGATGACCATGCGGAAGAAGTTGACCTTGTCTCCCAGGGGTTGGTAGCTGACCATTGTGGTGCCGTACTCCATCATTCTGGCTTTAATCACTGGCGCCACCTGTAGGAGAGACTGCCACATCAGTGCAAAGGCTGGACCCCTCTTAGCAACCCTCTAGCTAGCGATGACTTTGGCTTTCAACTGCATGGGACCACAGTTTTCTCTTGAAGAAATTTCTTCAAGTTTTCATGGACTCAGAGAATAAAAACAGCTCAAAACGTTAAAAACCCTAAATATGATAAGAGTAACACACAGTAGGCTAGCGGGCACTCTCCATCTTGATTGTCTAGTTAGTGTTTGGACGGAATGGGAAGAATCCAGTACTGGCCCAGGGCTAAATGGTTTGGAGAGAGTTTCACACTGGAAAATATGAAGTCATTGCAAAGAAAGCATTTTTCATACAATTATTATGAGGGATAGTATCAAGTGATGGATAAGTGTCGCAGACCTCTGAGGGGCTGGGGAGATGACTCTGTCGGGTGAGTTCACTTGCTTAAAAACACAAGGATCTGTGTTTCTCTAGCACCCATGTAACAAAACCAGGAGCGGTCGCACATATTGTAACACCAATGCTGTGGGGAGGAGATGGGCTGGTCCTGGAGTTCACTGGCCAACCTAGCTGAAACACTAAATTTCAAGTTCTGCAGGAGACCATGTATCAAGAGAACCAGGCCAGAGCCATAGAGGAAGACACCCAGAGCATTCCTCTGGCCTCCCCAGTTTCTTTATATTCTCTTTATAAATTGCTTCCACTTATAAGTATTTTGTTTGGGGAAAAAATCTTTAATTATATGAAGAATTATCTGGGAGTAAAAAGCTGAATCCACACAGCTTTATATACAGAAGAATATCTCAGACAAGATCACAGTATTTATGTTAGACTGTTCACTGCAGCTTCATGGGTTCTTTTGACAGTATCAAATTGAGTTCACGCTCCCTGGCTTGGCACAAAGGCCCTTTGTCATCAGCTCCAAGGATTCATCTTCAGTTGCTCACCAAAACAATCTACAACTCTGGCAAGAGCAATTTATTAAAGATCCCTTGAAGCAGCTACATTTTCGCCATTTGGTGTCTGTCCTCAGCCTGCAGGGTGTGCTCTCCAGGACTCTGCTTGCTGAGAGCTCAGCTGCCCTCCTCCCCCGCGGGGCTATAAGAGCTGCAAGCCCTTTCCTGCTGCCACCATCTTTCTCTCTGAGTTGTAACTACACGGCCCTTCCCTGCTGAGTCTAACAATATCCTCATTTCTTAATTGACCTTTCGCTGATGAACAAATACATTTTCTCTTTCTACCTCATCTGTAAACTCCTGGAAGTTAGGTATGGCCCTTTTCATTCCTTTGTTCCCTAGCTCAGTGCAGGGAAGTGTAGAGGGCGTTCTGAATTCTAACTGCTATGGCAGTAGCCTGGGAGGAACAGCTCTTTCAGACAAGACACACATTCCAGTTGCATCTACACAGGTGCATGATCTGTCCACATGCATTTGCTACTGGAGTTTGTAAGTATACAATCTGATCTGTGATGTTCATAACAAAGATACAGCCAAAAATGAGACTCCAGGAAGGCTTTCAACTCATGTAGGATGTACATGGTCAGAAATTGAGTTGAAAATGGGGACCATCCCTTACATCACAACAAGTCTCTTCATAATTAAAATACACATTTGTTTCTTCCTCAGGGGTAGTATTCATGAAATAACATACAGTTATCATAGAAATGTATTTTTACTATATGTTGTAAAGCTTTTGTGTTTAAAACATAGAATAATAAGAAATGAAATGGGGAAGTAGAACAGTCATCAAAGAGACATTTGCCAAAAATGGCTCAGTTTTAGACCTTTGCAAAGTCCCCTCAAGTACGCAGTCAAATTGCTTCTTTACCAATTTGCATTAAACTCATTTGTTGGCCTTTTCGAAATCCTCAGTTAGTGGAGGATACAAGTGATGCGGGTAATGATGAAGAGTTGCTGGGCATGGTGGGTCACACCTTTAATCCCAGCATTTGGGAGGCAGAGCCAGGTGGATCTCTGTGACTTCTAGGCCAGCCAGGGCTACAGAGTGAGCCCCTGTCTCAAAACAACAGCAACAAAACAACAATACAACAAAGGAATAAGGAGAAGAGAAGTTAGAGTGGAGTTCCAGGTGGGACACTTGCCAGGCCGGCATGAACTCCTGGGTCCATCCCTAGAGCAGCAGCAGTGGGAAAGAAGATGATGGAGATGGAAGAGAGGACCCAGAAGCAGAGAGGTGCGTAGAGCCCATCTGGGCAGCCAGAAGTGCACCTACCAGATCCTCATTTTGACATCCTCATGGAGGGGTGAACACTTGCTATTAGTAATAACCACTTGAGTTATCTAAATATTTCTTTCCTACCAGTTAACCCCTGGGAAAGGCTCATGAGCCACCATTAAGTTTGATAAATGTTCCCTTGCCATATGCAAGAGAGTATGTGCAAAGTACTTACTGGAGACTGAGCATTGTGTCCCCTTAACTTTCTGTGTTGTGATCCTAATCCCCAGTTAGGGGATGGGGTTCTTGAGAGGCTCTAGCTTATGAATTAGTGACTTATATATGAGACCCCGGAGAGGTATTTTCTTTCTTTCTTTCTGCCAGAGGAGGGTACAGTAAAACAGGTTGTCAATAAACAAGGAAGTGAGGGCTCAGCAGATATGGGATCTTTTGGCTTCTTGATCACAGATTTCCCAGCCCCAGAACTGTAGGAAATCAATTCCTATTGTCCATGAGCCATCTAACCTGCAGCAGCTCATTATACTGCAAAACCACATCTCAGTACTTTAGCACAACAAATGACTTTTGAGTGGGTTCTTGACCTTGTCTTGTCCAGAATTTAACTTGGATTTCTCTCCAACATGCAGGTGTACACGTGGGAATATGCACACACATGTGAACATGTACCTCATATACAACACCCACTGACAAATTAAAAGAAAAAGTCTACCACATGCGAGTTTAATCCTGTGGAGAAAGGTGGTGCTGGATTGCTAAAGGGCAGATGTTAACATCTACAAACTTTCCTAAGGAGTTTTCATCTGCAGGGATCCTAGTCTTCCTTTGACATACCCCTCGGTAGCCTTGGCCTTGGTATCTCAAGAGGGCTTGTAGCAGCCTTTTCTCCCCATCATTTCTGATACTTGAAATCTCTTTTATACTTGTAACTGAGTATCTGTTTTCCTTCAAAAATCAGTAACTTTTGAGGGCAGTTCTTGGTGCTTTCTGAATGTCAGTGGAGATTATCACCCAATCAATTATTTTAAGACATCATAAACTCTCTCTCTAAAAACAAGCAAATGGAATTGTGAAAAGTCAGGAAAAGGGAATTCACACATCCTGGCTCTGTGGAACCCACAGAGGGGATCGGAACGGGTACCAGCTGGTATTCCTCATAAAGATACTTCATGTGTCTGACATCTAGCAAAGGAACCCCCAGCATCTACCTTTGAGAGGCGGCTCATTCTTTCTTCATTGTCTTCCAGAACACGCAGACTGGGAGGCACGTACCAGAAGCACACATTTGTGTGCTGAGGCTACAAAGAAGAAAGAAAGAAGGATTCAGACCCGGTCCCAAATTCCAATAATGGTTTGAATGAACTTATCCTTCAGGCTCAGAAGATAATTCCTGTATTTAAATGAATAATTGCCTTTGGAGCGCCTCACTTTCACATTCTATAGAATTAATTGTGAGTCTGATCTTTATTCCAGCTCAGAGGAGCCATCCGGCCATCTATTGCGTCCCCTTGTAATGGTCCCACCTAGCTAGACAGCACATTACTGACCTCGGAAAACTCCGGGGTAGAGTGGGATTGACGACACTGGGGACCGGAAATGTGAGCACGTACCTTTCCATCAAACACCATTTCATAGCCTTCTCGGTTTTTTATGATATTGTATAAATACTCTGCGAGCTCCAAACACTTGTCAATGTGTGCTTCAAACCCAGTAGTCCCCTGGAAAAGAGAAGAAAAAGTGGGTGTGTGGGTCGCTCTCAGCTGGAAATGGTGGAATGATTTGAGTCCTCTGGAGACTGGTGGTCAGCCTGCCCTCTCCAGCTCTGCCGTGCTGAGATGAGGCTGTTCCTGGAGGCTTTGCTGCTGACTGGTTCCCGTTTAACCCCCCGCCCCCACCCCCGGGTGCATTTGTTCCTTTTCATTACTGGGGCCTACAGCTGATTCCTTTTGTTCCCAGGGTTTAGTCCCCCAGACAATTATTTTGATTACTCAAGGGGAAAATTTTCCTCTGCAGCTCATAGATGCAATCATGGAAGTCATTAATAACAGAAGGACTGCGCTAGTCTTTTTCTGTAGACAAGAGTGGGCTGTGAGGGACCCCCCACATGCCTGCTTGGCCCCCACTCCTGTTGTAAAATAGCCATTCCCAAACTCTCTATATGCCTCAATAAGAACAAACGGGCGCTCACTGAATGCCAGTTGATCTTAGGAAGCCTGTTATTCTGCCTAGCTTTCCGGTGTTGTCCTTTGTGATGTGTGTGACTCATGTGTCAGGTGACATATGAGTGAGCATATGGGTGAGTGTGCCACTGACGTCCTTTACTTCTGAGCTCCAGAAACCTCGGGTCTGGACATAGGAAACACAGTACAACAGCCTTGGACAGGCGCTTGTTACCCAATGTCTGGACACACTAAAGAACTGATTTCCAAAATGTCTTGTCTCCTTTAGTGCCTGTACTCAGTAAGGGTAAATGGAAATCTCAGAAAAGCAATTACTGCTCTTGGAACTGGAATGCCACCTACCCCAGCATGGGAACCAGGGGAAGAAGCTCTAACTATAATGGAGATAAGATGGCTATGCTCTCCTCTTTATTCAGGGCCTTATCATCCCCCAGAGGGAAGCCTCAACACAGCCCATGAAAAGAATGTTCCAGGTCCTAATTCCTGGGAGGGGGGAATGTAAGAAATATTAGGCGTGGGTCAAACTGCAAGAGTAGGTCAGCCCTTGAGAACAAGGTGAAGGCGCCCGCTTTTCCCAGCCTTGAAATAGAAGACCTCGGAGAGAGGTGAAACAGGGAAGGTCACCAGCTGCATTACTTAAGAGCTTTTTCGATTTGTTACACAAAGTTTCAAATGTCTGAACATCCAAATGGAAAAATTCTCCGTTTCACTTCCAACTTCAAGCTTCACTTTTTTTTTCAAGGTGAAATGACAAAAGTTATCAAAATAATAAGTGCAGTCCCTCACCTAGACCAGAAGCAAGGATAATTATCTCATCTGAAGCCCCCTAGCCGTGCCTGTTGTGGGAGTCAACCCTTCCCTGCAAGAACCACCATGGAAAATGTGGCTATGACGATTACATGGTTGTGAGACAAGATCCAACTCTGAAGACAGGCTGCTCTCAAACCCACCCCACTACTCTTGCCTTAGCTTACTGCGTGGATGACAACCTTTCTTTCATGTGAATTGAGAGTGTAGCCAAAATTAAACTAAGGTCACAAAGCAAAGCCAAAATGTCCCCCAAAAGCTATGAAGGTGGGATTCGGACTTGGGCTTGGGGGGTGGGCGAGATAAGAAAGGGTGGAGGGACAGTGTGACGAGGATGCATTATATGCATGCATGACACCTTCAATGAATAAACTGATAAAAATATAATCTCTGACCTTTGCTGACTCCTTACATTTAGCATGTCTGCCTCCAGAAGGCTGAGAAGAGGCCCTGCCTGTACTGTACCAACAGCTACAGAAAGTACTGGTAAAGGAAGGATCACCTCTAGAAAACATTTGAGATACACAGAACTCTAAACTTCTAGAGTTTTAAAAAGTGTTTTCTCATTGGGAGTTATCCCTTGAAGAGTCCAAGACAAGCAATCATGGTAGGCGTTTTTCAGTCCTGTTTCCTTCTGTTAATACACAAATCTACCCAGGCGATCGATCAGTCATCAAGAAGGATCATCAATCAAGATGGAGAGGATGGCACAAAATTAACTGCTTAAAAAAAAATATGGCGTTCTGCCAGACGCATCAAATGGGTTTTTGAGTTGAGAGCTGGAGAAACTACTGGACTTGAGAAGGGACAAAGGATGGGTCTAGTTGTGCTCCTGCCCATGGAGAATGTGGGTATGCAGGTATGGGATCAAAGAGAATTGCCCAAGTGATTTTCCATCTAGCAATCACTTCTTTCTGTGGCTGTCATTCAGCTGGCCTGTGCTCACCTTTGCTCTCCACATGAGCCATAGTTTAAAGACATCAACATGGCGCCCACACTGCAAGGCCTTGTCTCCGGTGTCATAGGACAGGTCATAGTGCTTATCTTGCTGAAAGAGGTAGGAAGCATGCATCTGGTTGCAGCTCTGCATCAGTCCCTACAAAAGCAAAGAGGAAGTTCAGGGCGCTCTCCTCACTCTGCATTAGGATTGCATTGCGGTAGCAATTGTTTAGAAAGAAAAGTCATAGACCCAAATGTCATTGTACCTTATGGAAGAAGAAAACAGCAGGAATTAAATAGAAAAACTACTGGGCAAGACTTAAGGCCAGCATCATAGGCGGACTCTGTGGGATGGTGACTCAGGGAGGGACGTTACCAGAGGTTAACAGGGACACACTTCTGTTTCTCTTTTCTTCTTCTTAGGAAATGACATTTATAAAAATATATAGATAAATAAATTTCACAACACGATGTTCATTTTCTAGGAGATCATCTTAATCTAGTTTTGTTGTAGTTAAAATATTTTGGAAATCCAGCATTTGGGAAACTGAGGTAGGAGGATTACTACAAGTTTGAGGTCCCCTTAGTTTACATAGTGAGTTCCGGGCCAGTCAGGATTATACACCAAGATCACCCTTTTCAAAGAAAGAAGAAGGAGAAAGAGAAAAAGGAGGGGAAAGAGGCTTCAGAAGATTTTTGGTTCTTTGCTTTTTAAGATTTATTTTATGTGTGTGGGCATTTTGCTTGCATGTGTCTGTAGTCTACCATGTGTCTGTAGTGCCCAAAAGCAACAGGAAAGGGTATTAGATCCCTTGGAACTAGAGGCACAAATGGTTGTCAGCTGCTGTGTGGGTTCTGGGAATCAAATCTGGCTCCTCTGAATGATTAGCCAGTGCTCTTGTTTTTATTGAACAATATATATGTTTCCTACTACCCTCCTTTCCTCTCCCCTCTATTTCTACCCTCTCCCATGGTCCCCATGCTCCCAATTTACTCAGGAGATCTTGTCTTTTTCTACTTTCCATGATATATATATATTGTTTAGAAAGAAAAGTCATAGACCCAAATGTCATTGTACCTTATGGAAGAAGAAAACAGGAAATATAGTATTTCCATGTACTATATATATTTCCATGTAATATTCCTAAGATATATATATATATATATATATATATCTTAGGGTCATCTTTGTTTTCTAGGTTCTCTGAGATTGTGAATTGTAGGCTGTTGTTGTTGTTTTATGTCTAAAAGCCACTTATGAGTGAGTTCATATGATATTTATCTTTCAGGGTCTGGGTTACCTCACTCAATATGATGTTTTCTAGATCCATCCATTTGCCTGCAAACTTCAAGATGTCATTATTTTTTTCTGCTGTGTAAATGTACCATATTTTCCTTATCCATTCTTTGATTAAGGGACATTTAGGTTGTTTCCAGGTTCTGGCTATGACAAACAATGCTGCTATGAACATAGTTGAGCACATGTCCTTGTGGTATGATTGAGTATCCTTTGGATATATACCCAAAAGTGGTATTGCTCGATCTTGAGGTAGGTTGTTTCCTATTTTTCTGAGAAATCGCCACACTGACATTCAAAGGGGCTGTACCAGCTTGCATTATCACCAGCAATGCAGGAGTGTTCCCTTTTCCCCACAACCTCTCCAGTATAAGCTGTCATCAGTATTTTTGATTGTGGCCATTCTTCCAGGTGTAAGATGGAATCTCAGAGTTGTTTCAATTTGCATTTCTCTGGTTAACCAATACTCTTAACATTTAAGCCATCTCTCCAGTCTCAACGTTCTGGTTCTTAAAAATACCGTTACTGTGGTTCTTCTAGAACTTTCACTCCTCTGTAATTATTAGAGCTATTTGATGGTAATTATTATTATTCCTCTGTAGTTATTGGTGTTTGAGCTAATCGATAGTTCATTGCTCTTATTTTTATAAATTGGAATGTAAAAAAAATTCAAAGACACTGAAATTATGAGTTGAAGCTAAACGAGCAGACTTTCCCCTCTTCTGCTCCTCTCCCAAGGGCCGGACTTGGAGACTTAATTTTCACTTTCAGTTGCCTATGGTGGTTGCAAAGGAGATTTTCCTGTCAGTGACCATGAATTTGCCCAAGCACTATAACCCTAATATAGAAATAGGCAGAGATGTGATTGTTCTAAAGAACCGTGGGTGAGTCATGCTTCTGACTACAATAGCGTTCATTGCCAGTCTCCTACTGGAAACGACACCACGATTCAATCTATCCCATCCACTGGAGGCTTCTGACTCTCCTGTCAGCTGCTGTGTAATTGTGATTTTATAAAAGCTTTGGCATTTGGTTTTCTTTCTCTTGTGACTCATGACAAGAGAAGAAAAGACGAAAATGTGATCACTGAGCTGAAGTAGAAGTGAGAACCTTTTTAAAAAGTTATCCAAACTAAAATGCTGGGCAATGCAGACAGGATGCTTGGAAGACAATAGAATTTACTCCACCTGTAGCTTGGGCTTCATAGTACATGGACTCCATAGTTATCTTTGAAAATGAGAAAAAATAAGTATGATATGTGAGCACGAGAGCAGGACGAAGATGTTGAATTTGAAAAAGAAAATCCCCTTGCAGATTAATAGAATTATACAATTAGTAGAGTTATAGCAGGTGCTTCCAGTTTGTTTCATGGCCACAAAAACTTCTTTGTACCAGGTTTTCCATGGCACTGAAAACTCACAAATAGGTGGGTTTCATCTGTACCAAAGGAAAGAACTTCTTAGAGTGTAGGGTGGTGGGTGGGTCTGGCCAGGCTTACCATGTACTCAGAAGCAAACAGTGATCTAGGTTGTTACACACAAGGCTTTCATGAGTTAAAGTCCTGGTTCTGAGCAAGGAAGCAGTCATAAACCACTGTGTTCCAAACTAGTCTAAATACATCCGTGGGTATTGCAGAAAATGGAAGTCTCAGGTGTAAATAGACCTAAGAACTTACTTATTTATGTCTTATGTCTAGTTATTATAATATGTAACAGAATATTAAAGCCTTTAACAATGTCTTGCAATGCCAGTATTTGTCTTAAACTCTTATCAATACATCTCAACCTTTTGAAAACTGAAGTTTTTGTCTCTTCAGAATTTTCACTGCATTTTTGTGTGATGCCATGCTCATTGTATTCCAAAGGGAGTAGGGGTGGAGGGACGTGGCCAGGACATCACATGCACTTGAATTTGAGAGGCTCTTAGAGTTAAATTAACCCATTCCCTTCTTTTTGATTTATTTTTGTTTCTAACCCTGTAGCAGTGTATGTGCTGGTTTAGTCTATTCAAGAAAGCCAGAGTCATCTGAGAAGGAGGAGCCTCAACTGAGAAGATGATGCCATCAGATTGGTCTGTGGGCGAGTCTGTGGGTCATTTTCTTTATTACTGGTTGATGTGGGAGGGCCAGTCCACTGTGGGAGGTGCCACCCTGGGCAGGTGGTCCGAGCTTGTATGACAAAGTAAACCGAGAGCCATGTAGAGCACCTCCCACACCGATCATTAATCGCAAAGGCTTATGAGGTTTTCTTGCTGTTGGAAGTCTCACTTGATGGGGCCCATATGTAATTTGAGACCAAAAGAAGCAAAAATGCTGCAGGTGGGGCCTAACCAGTGGACAGTGAAGATACCAATTTTTGGGTGCTGAGTTTATACTTGTTTTTATCTCAATAGTGCTGTTTTTGAATAGTGTTTTGGCTTTTATTGACCTGTACAGTACACACTGAAGTTCCATGTGCTTTTCAAAACGAGCATGTCTCCTCAAGTACAAGCCTGCTCGGTCCCACCCGTCCCTTGCTATGTTCCCTTTATTCCCCTTTGGATCTAAAATGTTTACTCTGAGCCTTTGTGGGGCTTTTGGCTTTTAGCTGGTCGTAATTTACAGTCTGCTTTGGATTTCTGAAGAGGCTTTGGGACAGTGTTAAAACTGTTGGATTACAGTGATTTTTGAACTGCCTGCACTTAGTATTATGGGATGGCAACGACTGTCAGGAGGCCAGGAAGAAAATGTTATGGTTTGAATGTTAACGCTCCTTCGTAGCACATGTTTGAACCTTGGGTGGTGGTGACGTTTTGGAAGACTGTGCAAACCTTAGGAAGAAATGGCTCACTGGGGTAGGCTTTAAGGGTGTAGCTTAGCCCACATTCAGCCTATTCATCTGTGTTTGTGGATGTTGGAGGTGGTGAGACATCTCAGCCACACGCCATGCTGTGGCCTGCTGTTGTGCCTTCCTCATTGTGATGGACTGGATCGTCTCACACTGTGAGCTGAAACAAACCTCCCTGCTATCAAGGGTTTGGTCCTAGTGATGAGAAAGGAGAGCGATTAACACCAGTCCTCTTTCAGATGAGTCTTGCTGTTCTAGCTTGTGAAACACAGCCTGCGCTCTGACTCCATCACCTCCTGTCAGAAGCAGAAGCAGACAGGAGCTTCTGTGTCTCAAGTTGTCAGCGAGTATTTTGAAAAGGAATGGGTCAGGTGCCAAACCACAAGGCGCTACCCTGGGTTGCATCAAATCTTTCCAGTACCGCAGCTAATTAGATCCAGATTGGCCTGTTTTCTATGACTTGCCTTTCTCTGTTTGGCCTGTGGTGACAGAATGCAAGTCGCTACCAAACATCTGACTGGGACATCAGTGACAAAGGTTTCTTCTTTGTTTCCCTGTAGTACAGCTGAGGTGTCCATGGGCGAGGGCAATAGCGTTAAAGTAAGTGTTTCTGTGAAAACCAGTCCTGAGGAATACTTTTACAATGTTTTCCTTGAATTTTGTAGAGCAGTTTGCCTTCAATTTGTGTTCAGATTTAAATTTCTCTGATGAAGACACAGAGGGCATGGTGCTTACATCTACAGTAGTCAAGAAGGATCAAAGAAGGAAGATTGCCTTTGACCCAGAAATCCCTCTTAAAGGGATTACTAATCAGAAAAGGAATAAAGATATATGTTTAAGGATTTTGTCAAGCAGCTAGGTATCATGTGAGAAAGCAGTAAAAGACCAATAAGATAAAGTTTGGAAATATTGTGTTCACTCTAGAATGTTAAATACAGAATGTAGTGTGTGAGGTGCGTGGTAGCAATTTTATTTTAAATGTTTAAAAATGTATTTATATATAATATACACATTCCTGGAAAATTGTGGGAGCATATATTTAAAGACATTAGTGATATTATGTTCAAATAACAGAATTTTGGGTGATTTTAAATTTATCTGTATCTTCTAAAATAAGTAAATATTGTTAAAGCAAGTAGAGTTAAATGTTTAAAAATGGCTTTAGACATGATACTTAAATATAGTATCACGATCTTAACATGACAAAATTAGTTTAGTTCTTGCTTTCATTTGCTTGGTTTGGCTTGTGTCTGGGTAGGGTCTGGTTCTGTAGCCTAGGCAAGGTTTGACTGACAGTGGTCCTGCTTGGGCCTCCTTAATGTGAGGACATTAAATGTGAACCACACATTTGGCTCTTTGCTTAGTTCTTAAAAACAAGAGAGATGTGAAAGTGAGAACATGTCTCATCCTGGGCCCAGGAAGGAGATGCAGGGGTCAACAGTCTGTTTCAGACCTGACATGTCTAAGTACCTTGAATGAAAGTGGTCATTGCTTATTCTCTTTGTGGTTATATATATACATATATATATATATATATATAATGTATATATACATATATACACACATATATAATTTATTTATAATGTGGTATATATAATTATATATATTAACCACATTATAAATAAATTAATCCATATATATGGATTAAATTTACTTTCTGAATACGACATTTGACTTTAAATTTAACTATGAGATATAATGTATCCATGTATATCTACCCATGCATATGCATCTAAATTGTAAAACTAACTTTAATTTTTTATCATGTATATATTTCCTATGGTCAAACTATTCTTTCTGATGGTGAAATCTACTCCTCGTCTTATTTACAAAAGCAAACTGTGAATTTAATTTTCTGAGAAAGGGACATAAAAGCTCTCTGTATGGGAAGGGGTTCAATCTGAGGAAAGATCTTCACAGAAAACATGCAATTGAAGTCAAGGCCTCTCAGTTCTAAAGGTTGAGAGTTAAGTCTTCCTTCCCCTCCAAACAAGAGCTCAGAAGAGCTCTCTGTGGGGGAATGTGGACACCCGGACTTGAGCAGAGACCACGATTTACATTAGCACAGGGAGATCCCACTCCCGGACGGCCCCAGAGTCAGGAAAGCATACCTCTTCTCTAACCAGGAGAGCCGAGCACTGCAGAGGGACTCCCATCATCTTGTGTGGATTCCATGTCACAGAGTTGGCTCTAAAAAAAGAAAAAACAACCAAAAGTCCTATTAGAGGGTAGCACTGCATTCTGGGTTCAGATTACCGAGGTTCCAGCCCTGGCACCAGGGCTTCCAGGCTGCTGTCCTTGTCTCAGATCCTAGGATGATGCGCCATCTACAGAAGTACAGCCTCCCATTGTTCACAGAGACGGGCGTGGTGAGTATGCTTCGTGGCCCTTTCTTCTCTGTACCTCTAACGGAAGTGTACATTTGCCTGTATGGTGGTCTCAGAGCCCTTAGGGTGCCTGGGATCACTGAATTCAGGGTCCTGCCTTTAGCCACTGCTGACCTGCACTGGGCAGATGGAAAGGTCATCCTTGTGCTTCTGTTTTCCCTGCTTCTGACTCTACCACAGGAAAAGGTATGAAGAAACCTTGCTGCACCCATCACCGTCCTTGATGGCATCTGTCCTGCTCAATTTGCACACATTTCTTACAGGTGTCCTTCCAGGGGGGCTTCCGGTTAGTCCCCTGAAACCATCTCTCTCTAACTGTGGTGAGCAGCATGGCCCATACAAGAGAGGTTCTGCTATCTTTTCCTTCCTCTTCTTCCCTTCTCTCGTCTCTTCCTTTATTTCCCTTTGAAACGGGGTCTCAGTACAAAGCCTGCGATGATTCAAAGTTGTCATTCTCATGTCTCAGCCTCTTGCATACTGAGATTACGGGTATGGTTGCCCACACCTACCTTACAGCAGAGTTTCCAATTAATTTTGTCCTCATTCTTATGAAACTCTAAGTTCTTTCAGCAACTGTGGCTGTAAGGTGCACAGCTCAGTGACTTATACTACATTAGGACCATGGTTCATATTTCTTTAAAAATAATAATTATTAGTAGCTTAATCTGGATTAGTCTTAACTGACTCTCCCTCACCCCTGGGCACTAGGGTTATTTTGCAGTTTTGTTTATGGTCTTTCCCTGTAGCTAAAACTCCAAACTGTAGCACATGACTGGGGTGCTCAGGGTGACCTCTGTGTCCAGCCGACATCCCTTCCCTTCCTTTCTGCATTTCCACTATGGCAGACTACTTCTCGTTCTCTGGGTATTCTGCTCCACTCCTGGGCCCGCCATGCCATGGCCTCTTTCTTGGCGTCACTTTAATTCTATTTGTCCCCCCCATCCAGATTCTGAAAGTATCTCTTCAGTCACATTCCAGTTCCTTTAACGTCTCCCCTTGGCTCCTGCACTGCTCCAACTCCTCCTTCCCAGTGCCCAGAGCACTGTTCCCGCCAAGGAATCTGTGTTTGTCAAGCAAGCTCAATGCTTGCTGAGATGCTGAAGGTCTTTAGGATGAGAACCATAGTTTGACCTTTGTATAAAGAGACCCACAGGAGCAGGGGAGGCAGTGGAGCATCCCATAGCAGCGGTGTCCAAAGTGTCCTAGCTTGCTGTCCTCCCACCCCTCAAGGTGTGAGGGCCTTGGGAAGTATTGATGAATGACAGGTGGTTTCTGGCCCATCAGAAGACACCTGCTGTACCAGGAATCCTTCTTAAGTCAATGAACAATTCAGCTGAGGGTCCATGGCATTTGGTCAGCACTCCTGGGACTTACACTTATGGCCGATATTCTGCCAACCTCCTGGACAGAACTTCTGTATTTCTACCACTTTTCTGCTCTAGATTCACACAGAGGGACACAAACACACCCCACCCTCCACCCAGATTGGACTCAACTTTCTCCAAGGACGTTTCCAAACGTCTCTGCTCTCTAGCAGGACTACGCCTCTTCCATTTCTGCCCCTCACTGGATGACGCTAAATCCAGTGCTGATGCTTGGCACATGTTTTGGAATGCTGAGATCCAGGAAAGATCGTTTCCTCCTCCACCTCTCTTAACAGCATTCTTGCCTTGGCTCTCAAGTGGGGTTGAAGGCCACTGGTGACGCAGTTTCTGTTTCACTGCAACCCTCAGCAAGTCCTTAGGGTCCTGGAAGAGTAGACTGTTCCAAGGTCAGACCGGCTCTGAGGAGCTGGGCTTCTCGGCTACACTGGCTCTAGGGAAGGCAGTGCTAGCCAGAAAGAAAGTCTTCTGAAGGACTTGGCTTCTTCCCAAAGAGGTAGCAGGATAAGGCTCTGCCATTATGCTATGAGAATGCTCTGAAACCACAGATGGACAAGAATGGACCATAGATTTCTTCTCCCCTTGGAACGAGTCTTAAACTTTGGCTTGTGATACTCAGAGAAAAGTTTTCTCCGACAGAGCCGCATTTCTTTCCTAAAATTAAGTGCACGCACATTGTACTCCAGCAATTCCCACGGGTTCTGTGGCCGTATCATGCTAGGGACGGTGAAGGATGGTTCTGATCTGCTACGCGTGCTCAGAACATGACATGGCAGTGCCCTTATTTTTCTGAGTATTCCATCCTTGGCTATTCCATTTGGTTAATTTAGTCATAATCTGGTTTTGAGAATTGTAGCAACAAGAACACAGAGGACTCTGTGTGCCAAGATGAACACTGTGAGCGTTTCCCTCAAATAATAACCCTCAGGATGAAAGCGTGTGGGCGTTTATTTCCCGAGGCTCTAGGTAGGTAATTTAGTGAGCTTTTATGTGGCGGTGGTGGAGTGCTCTGTGGTTCTCAGCACTTGCCGAGGGAGGCGGCATTCAAGGTGGGAGAAAAGATGCTTACAGTTTGTGTCAGAAACAGTCACAGAATGGAAGGTGCCACGGCTGAAAACACACAGTTCTGGTAGGTGTGACTAGGGTGCTTGGCTTGGCTGCTCTGCCCGACTCTTTCTTAGCCTTATTTCTGCTAATTCAAGGACACTCTTGGCTCTATCCTCGACCTCCTCCTCCCGCACTTCCACACTCATGGGTTTTGTCTGTTGAGCCTGAGCCGGCCTAGTCTCACACAGACACTCTCTGGTCTGGTCTCTCTGTGTGCTGACAGATGCTTCCAACTTCCTGAAGCCTTTTCTCTGGTCCTGACTTAGAACCTGTGCCAAGATGTCTAGGGGCAGAGCCAGAGGGAAGCTTTTCCTGGGCAGCATCTGGCTGCTTGGCAGGGCATGGTAGGCAGTTGTCAGCCTCTGATAAATGAAGGCTTTCTCTGTGGTCTGGAGGGGCAGAACTCACAACTGGAGCTGACCTGCTGACCTGCTTGTCTTGCTCTGTTGAGATGAGAGAACTGGTTGCCCTTTGCCTGAGGCCATATTTTGTATTCTGCATTTCCCGCCTTGGACTTCAACATGTTTTATGCTAACCAAACATTCTTCCTTTGTGTTTTGCAGCCTTTCTCAATGGTCTGCTGCACCGGACCCAAATAAGAGCTACTTACTGCATCAATCAGAGCTACGTCAGAAAAAGGTTGTCGTGGGATGAAGTCGGGAGAATGAAATCTCTGGCGTGTCCCACTTTGGCTCAGCTGACTGTGTCTAATCCCAAATGTAACTTTCAGCAATGCGAATGGCAAAGGACATCATGCTTACCTGCTTTGAGAAAACTATTTATTGCTTTATTTAAAGTCATGGATTTTATTCTTATGGTAACATGAAAACTACAAATTCCCCCTTTAGAAAAATGTTTAAAAATTTTTAAATTATGGTGGTTGATTCAAAGGGGCCAGGAATGAACTCTAGAGATAAACGCCGTTTTTGAAAGCCATTCTCCTTCTTCAGTTACTTGATGCAGAATTTTTGGTTTTTTTTGTTTGTTTTGTTTTTGTTTTTTGTATTTACACTTAGGCAAGACTCACAAATACAGACAGAGTGGGCTTGCTGGCATCCCAAGACTTCCTTAGAAGTGGAGTGCCATTTAATTTTATGTAACTTTTAACATCTACATTATAGACTAGGAAATCACACGTACCTCTCCACCCCACTCAGCTTCCACTTGTGTTTCCGGGACATCAGCAGCCCTCCACCCCAAGCTGCCTGAAATGACAGAACAGACAAGGGAGAGTGTAGCACCTTTCTATGGCCTGGATTTTTAGTTTAGAGCCTTCCATATTAGTGGGAATGTCATAATATGAAAATGACCTTCATAGGTGCATGTAGATTAAGGGGGTGGACCACCTTCTCCTAATGTGAGGTCTTTACATTTCAAGGTGGGAAGTCTCAGACTCTATCTTTTATTTATATATTTTATGTTTATAATTATGGAGTCAAATTGGAGACATATTTTCCCAGTTTGCATGAGTGGGAGAAAGATTGCTTCCCCCGCCCTTCCTGTAGTCTTTTAGTTGTTCCTTTGGAAGGCCCATGCTCTCAGAATGAGAAAGTCTTTGGTTGCCACAGTTGGAGTAAGATAAGACGGGCTAGGGAGCCATTAAACAGGCTCCATGTTGAATGCTTGCAGTTTTAACTCACAGCAGCATAAATGTTGGTTCCTGAATGTTAACAACTTATCACTTCTGCTATGGAGAAAATACTGCAACACAAAGATCAATTGAGTTAAACATTGTGCTGAGTTGGTAATGGTTTGTGGTTGGTTATTTATCACAAATATTTTATCTCACCTTGGTTCATTAGCAAGTACTTTGCAGATGGCAACTGATCTTCAAGCCACACCAAGTAACACACTCAATTTAAATCCAATCCCTTCAGTTCAGCCTTGCAGATGGACATGGTTCTTATTAGGAAATGGTAGTGTACTTTCTGTAAATTTTGGTGTCATAAACATCGTGTCAAAACATTTCAGATATAGTTCAGCTTCTTGGTTTACCAAACTAACGTGTTGGAAATTTGGCAATCCATATTCCATAGTGAATTGTCAAGTCTGCTTTTTACCCACCACATACATGGTTATCTAACTTGAACTTGAGCTTTATAACCCTGTGGGGTTCTGTTACAAATGTAACTGATATAATATCTATAAGGAAGATTTGCATTTGTGTGACTGTGTGTGTGGATGATTTTTAGCCAGAGACATTATGGATCTATAAACTGAGAACCAGACTCAAGTAATGGGAATGTCAATGAAATTGTCGTGTGGGGAACCTTAATGCATAATTAGTCTCGGGCTGTTTCTAACTAATACTACACACACTGTGTAAATTCTGTGCCTCTGAGATCTTTAAAATCTGAGATGCCATCATTCTAAATGAGAGAGAGAGAGGGGAAGACAGGGGCGGGGAATGCAGATCGTATTCCATGAGTCTCATCTAAAAGCTGGGCCAGTCGCGAGTCGCTGATGGGTACTTACATCCACGTGCATCCAGATCTTGTACTTTTTGCAAATGTCAGCAACAGCCAAGAGGGGATCAAAAGCCCCATACACAGTGGTTCCAGCTGTGGCGCTCACAAGGAAAGGAACAAATCCCTGCAAAAGCAAGAGAGCCCCCGTTGTGTACGCAGGAATTCTGGCCCTATTTACTCATTTAATTTTTTGAGACAAGGTCTTGCTGTGTGGCTCAGTCTCACTTGGACCCCAGTGTGCAGATCGACCTCAGTATGTGACAGTCCTCCCAGCTCGGTCTGGCTCTACAGACGTGGGCACCACACTGGGATCCAAGGCTTCTTACCTCTCCCCTACCATGTGCATCGTTTTAACCATCAGAAGAATTGTCACCGCCCTAAATTGGCTAAACCAATGGCTCCACTCTGCGGCACCTGGCAGCTGCCCTGTGACAGCAGCAGTCAGCAGCACTGGCTTCCCTGCACCGGAGGTTTTCAGTGACGTCACCATTTACATGCTCCAGGTAGATTCAGCGATCCGTCTTATTTCCTTTGCTCATTTTCTGCTCTTTCTTCTTCACACCCAGCCACCTGAACCTACCTCGTCCCTCAGCATGGGCAGGTATGAAAGGTGGGACAAAAGAGGGGCTCTGCCAGCCCACGCTCCTGTGTGGACCAGCTCAGGTGATTTACTTGGAGCTTTAGAGGGGGGACTCACATGGGGCTAAACATTCTCCAAGCCATGGCAACATGAAAATTGACTTAAATAGGACATGGCTATGAGGGTGGAAGAAAGGCATGGATTCTCTCGACCAGTGTGGTCACTCTAGGCTGTCCTGGTGGGCACTGTTGGTTTATAGACCCTGACTGAGGTTTCGGGGTTTGTCTTTAGGTGGCAGCAAAGGTTTAATCTTATGGTTTACATAGTCACCTTTCTAATACAAGAAAGCTGTACGAGGAAATAAAAAGCATATGAAAATTAATGATTACTGCTAAGCACACACTAATTATATCTACTGTTAAACCATGCATTGTACCTTTTATTTACTAAAAGTTAAACAGAGAATCTTAAAAAGCAATCTCTGAGTTGTGAATCATCCAAGGGCATGTTCTTTGATGGGTATTGTTATCTGTTTTTATATTTTTGAGACAAGATCTCAAATCTTTCAGAATGACCTCAAGCTCCACATGTAACTGAGGATGACTTTAAGCTTCTGATTCTCCTGCCTCAACCACACCTAGTTTATAGACGCTGGGCAACAACGCAGGGTGTTTTGCAAGCTAGACAAGCACTCTTCCAACTGAGTCATATCCCTAACTTGTCTTGCTCTTTCTAAAGGAGTTCTAAATTCATGCCTTCAGAATAGAATATATGGTTTAATGTGGTCCTCTTAAAACCCCACTGACAGTCACTCACATGCTGCACGAGCATGCCAGTCCCTAGCTGTGAGCATGGCTAGCTGTGAGGTCTGCCCTGTACCAATCATATCATGTAAGGACTTTTAGAAACCTGTCCCTGTATAGATTATCTATAAAGCAACCTAAACCATTATAAAGCACATATATACACATGTATATCATATACATGTACATGCACATATATGTATGGTGTAGGAGGTCCTTCTGTATATGTGTTGCTTTCATAGGTTAATAAAGAAACTGCCTGGTGATAGGACAGAACTTAGGTAGGCGGGGAGACAGAACTGAATTCTGGGAAGAAGAAAGCAGAGAGAGAGAGAGAACCACCATGGATCTGCCAGAATCAGACATGCTGAATCTTTCCCAGTAAGCCACGACCTCGTGGTGAACACAGATTAGTAGAAATGGGTTAAATCAAGATATGAGAGAGAAATAGACAAGAGTCCCAGATCCTTCGTCTGGCGAAGGACAGCTATGCAGTCGGAGGCCCACATTGGAGCATCGGATTGAGCCCCCCGAGGTCCGGAGCGGGAGCGGAAGGAGGAGGAACATGAAAGACGAAATCAGTACTGCGAGGGATGCTATCACCCACTGATACAAGGGAACGGATCTGATGAGAATTTACCAGGGCCAGTCGGACTGGGACTGAACGAGGACGTGATCTAGCCAGATTCTCGGAATTTGGCCGGATTCTCTGACTGTGGCTGGCCTGGGGTCTTTCTGAAATGCCATTGACTATGACACTGGGACCTGTTTCCTCTGCATATGCTGGATTTTGGGGATCCAGTCTGTTTGGACGCTCGCCTTCCTGGACCTGGAGGGAGGGGGAGGGAACTGCAGCTTCCCACAGGGCAGGAAACCCTGACTGCCCTGGGGGACGGAGGGGAAGGAGGGGGGGAGTGGGGGGAGTGGGAGGGTGTTGGGAGGGGGGGCGGAAATGGAAACTTTTATAATTTAATAAAATTTACTAAAAAAAAAAAAAGAAATATTTAAAAAAAAAAAAAAAGATATGAGAGTAGCCAATAAGAGGCTAGAGATAATGGGCCAGGCAGTGTTTAAATTAATACAATTTCTGTGTGGTTATTTTGGGGGTTAAGTTATTCGTGTGGCAGGAACTAAGGGACCCCTCCTCGTACAACATATGCATACTTGGAGACTGATGTGATGATTGCATGACAAATTTCATATTTTTCTTAGAGCTTGGAGATTGGGGTTCAGATCCTTTTTGAAGAACAAAACCTAAATGACTTTTCTTGCCTATGAACTGAAACACTTATTGCTGTGGCTCAGAGATCCCTACAGAAACTTACTTTCTGTTTGACTTCAAGGATTCTTCTTTCAAGATCAGATGGAATCATTTTCCCTCTGTAAGAAAAAAAAATATATGTGAATTTGTTTGGACTAGTTTGCTCTGCTCTCTTTACAGTGTAAGGAACCTCAGGATGGTAGACTCCAACTCTTAGCATTAACTAGTGCTCAGTTAAGACAGCTCTTTGGCAGTCTCAGGGAAAGAAAGAAATGCATTTATCTCCCAATAAAACAAATGACTGTTTCTTACCATGCTTGGGAGATACCTGACCATACTGTGTTCCTGGTAAAATGGTCACACTGACCCTCTACTTTTCCCACAGACTGCTAAAATGCATTCTTTTAATTAATTTTAAACAATTCTGGTTGGGAAAAAGACATTTGGCAATGAAAGAGAAGCTCAGGGGAAAAAGATTTCACTCCAAATTTTCATTTTAGAAAAAAAATTCAGTTCAAATGGGTAGATTTCCTTTTTTTATGTTGACGAAACATCAAGAAGATAGAATCCATTTTCAGACATTTGGTTAAAAATGTGATTCCCCAAACCAGCTACATTCCCTTAAAGCCTGAAAGCATAAAGCAAGTTGAAATGCAGGGAGTCAAATTTCACACACTCAGATGGAAAGGCACATGAGAAAGAAACATCATGTCGTTCCCAATAGAGCTTTTTCCCAAAGAATGGCACTAGCTCTGTGTGTGCTGTGATCATCAGTTGGACAGGGAGACACCAGATGGGGAGGCAACATTGCATTCCGACACCATTTCTTTCCTACAATAAAAGTCAACATTATGATAATCGTGAGAAATTATTTGTAGAGCAAGTTACATGGTGCCAAATAATCCTGGAAATGACAGTATTTAGAGTTAGTTATTAGGATTGAGCAAGTCAGTAGCTCAACAAGTGCAAAAATGTTTTTAAAAGCTTGGCAAGTGATAGACACATAGTCATTGCTGAGATTATTATAGTCTGATGTGATACTTTTATTTTAAGATCCTGAAGGAAAACAAAAAACAAATAAAGTAGTTAGAAGGAGCTGTGGGTGGTGAAATACTTTCTGAGGCCAATAACTTTCCCCATTGGAATGATTAATCTAGGTTTTATAAAGCGTGTAATACAGAAAGTGGTGGGGGTGCTACAGGCATTCAGTGAGCAGTGGCGGGGACTTGGTATGTTAGCCCCTGTGGATCTAGGCACACAGGGACTGCTAGCTGCTTCATCATACCTTCTGGTGCTTCCCAAACATGTGATTTATTACAGGTTAATTAATGTTCACATTTCTTTCATCTTTAAAATGATCTGGTAGTCTGTAGAGGGCATACCAATTATGTTTTTCTACCAATTTCATCACAGATTTAAAAAAGAAGTTTGGCAAATTAGTTGGTTACACAGCAGACACTAAATCTCAAAGTTTTGAGAACGACTGGCTTAGGGGGTTCTGCCAGAGCAAAGTGATTCATATGCAATGACTCAGGCGACAGTCATGGAAAAGTTACCAGGGCCTGAGCTGTCAGGTTAGAATTTAGCAAAAGGAATTATAGGTATCTTGCTGTGAAGAGCATGGCCCATCTTCCATACTTCTGTGAGACCGGGAAGTGGGGGAGGAAATGGTGCTGGGAATGAGCTCTTATAAGCTTCTTACACTCTAAATTGTCTCATCTTTCAGAGAGTCCCAAGAATATCCTTTAAGATTCAAGCTTTCCTAGACCAGTCCCCCAAGGCGTTTTCTAGGCCAGGCCTTCCATTCATGCCCCCCTTTGCCTGAGAAAGTTTTATACAATTCTGGATGTATAGATATGGAATAGATATACAAATTAGTTAAACATTTATTGATAATAAAGTAAAGAAATTTATTTTATCTGATTTGCATGTGATTACATGCTAGTGTGTATAAGTGCACATGTTTACAGGTATATGTGCTTGTGTGTACACATGACTGTGGAGGTCAATTCTCAGGTTCCAGCCACCATTTCTGAGGTAGGAGCTTTCACTGGTCTGGAACTTGCCAAGTAGGCTAGGCTGACTGCTTGGCAAGCCCCAGGCCTCTGCTTGCTCAGTCGTACCCACAGGCCTAGCTTTTAAAACATGAGTTCTGGGAGTTGAACTCTTGATTTTGTGTTTGAAAGGCAAATACTTTAGACTAAGTTGTTTACGTAGCTCAGAAATTTAGTTTAGTCTTTAAAATTACATTAGTTTAAAAATACATTAGTTTTAAACTTACATTTAAGTTTTAAACTTATATTAGTTTTTGGCATGCATATAATTTTACCATTTGTTAAACATGAAAGCAAACATGCATACCATTAAGATGCATGAGCCTGTTTCCTTTCACACAAAGATTTAAATCTTGGCTGAATATTTTATGCTTTAGGATGTAGATCACTTTCAGGGTTTTCCAGAGTTGACAGACATGTTAATAATAACAATTAAAAAGTTAATCATTCTTGGGGCTGGAGAGATGGCTCAGTGGTTAAGAGCATTGCCTGCTCTTCCAGAGGTCCTGAGTTCAATTCCCAGCAACCACATGGTGACTCATAACCATTTGTAAAGAGGTCTGGTGCCCTCTTCTGGCCTTCAGGCATACATACAGACAGAATACTGTATACATAATAAATAAATAAATATTTTTTAAAAAGTTAAATATTCTAATACAGAATCCATAGATATGCTAATCTAATACTTAAATAACAAAGAATGGGAAAAGAACTCTGTTAAAACCTTTCTTTTCTGCAATTGCACCATTTGAGTTTCTATAGTAGCAGAAAATATTACGCATAAAGCTCTGCAATTCATTGCATACAATGGCCCTAAACCAGCCTGGTTGTACAGATGCTGGTGGTTGGTATTGTGCAACATGAAAGCACACACTGAACCAAGTGTGCTGGTTGCACATTCAGAACCACATCTGCAGTGAAACTGCAGAGTACAACATGAGTGAGCGCTGCCAGAAACACCTGGGAATCACTACACATTGATTTTGAATTAATTTTGCTCATTGCACAGTCATAAACCTTTTATTGTTGTCAGATTTTCCATGGCCTACACGCTGAAGTAACCCCCCACTGTAACCTACCACTGATGAAGCTGTGTCCTGAGTCACAGACTGTTCCACCCTGCATTCAATGAACTATGCAAACTTCAGAGGAACGTGTGGCAAGGTATTTCTTACAGAAAATTTCAAGCATGTTAAAATGATAATAGTATTTTGTAGGCAAGCATGAAACTTCACAGAAAACTCTTAAAAAAACTGGTTATGCATCTCTTAAATGTCTTTAGTTTGCCTAAATTTGGAAAGTTTGGGGGTGTATTGACAATCACTATTTGCTCATCAAATTACATCAGGATATTTTGTTACATATAAACCATTCAACTGTCACTGAGTAGTCAAGAGTTGGGACACATTAGAACTGGGAATGACCTCAAGGACTGACTCTGGTCTCACTTCATTTATCAAATGAGGAAGAGACCGAGAGCGAAAATGACCATCTGACACAAGGGGCTGCCAAAAGGTCCATGGATTATAAGTAAAACAAACATAAAACTTCCAGAGCTAACTTAAAGGAACCAAACACTTAATGGGCTATTTGGAAAGGTCAGGTTATTTTTTGGTTGTTTGAGAATGTTATACACACATTTACTATATTTTGGTCAAATTCACCCTCGTTACCACCCCTCCAACTTCTCCCCCTTCACCATCACCACGGTTTCTCTCTCAGCTTCACGTGCTGTTCTATTTTTCCCTAACCCACCGAGTCCACTTTGTGCTGCCTGTATGGGAATGGGTGTGGGACCATCTGTGGAACATGGATAGGGAGTCTTTCATTCCTGAAGCAAACTGAGGAAAAGTTATATTCTCTGATGATAACACACTGCTTTTAGGAATCAGAGTTAATGTCCAAACTTGCCTGGAAAACAGCAGTGAAATCAGAATTCACTTCCTATTTTATTCCCATTGTGTAAACTGGGAATATTAATGTCTCACCAAGACAGACAGCATGGTGTTGTGGACACAAACCCTTACATCATTTTCTATTCATTTCATTTTGTTTTGAGAACTTCACACATGGGTATTGTATCTACATCACTTCCACCTTCCCTCCCTCTTCTAATTCCTCCCGTGTTGTCTCCCATACTCCCCAGTTCAAGATCTTTTCTTTACACACGTGAACACATGTGTATAAAACCTGCTGAGCCCATAGAGTATTGCTCACATGTGCATGTATCTCCCGCATCGAAGAAGTTTCTTTTTGCAACAGGTGGAACTATCACTGAGCTCTACAGCTTGTCAAAATGTAGAGAGTAAGTGTCTGTGGCTCCCCTCCAGCCAATACACCTGCCAGGCAAGCCTTACATCCAGGGCTCCAGGAAAAGCGCAGAAGAGGAGGCAGAGAGTGTAAGAGCTGAAGCCCGGGATGCCTGCTGCTATGTAGTGTCCCCTAGACGTGAGGGGAAATGTACCCATGAAATCTCAACAATATGGTTGCCTGAACAAGACCAGTGTAATAACCTTTCCCTTTTTAGATCTTAGATTTCACTGGATTACTTTTGAAAGCCAATGCCTAATATTTAGCATGCCTAAGAATCACCTACGTGCTACTTTAAAATGTGAATTCCTTGGTTTCAGTCTTAGGGATTTTAACTCACTAGGTCAGTATAGAGATGAAGAATTAAGTTATTGAACAAATATTTATAAGCATTTACAATGTGCAGTTATCATTTTATGATCTGGTGTGCCAAAATGACAGAATAGTTTATGCTCCATGCTAACATGGGAGAGAAACAAGAGGCAGACAGTTATATAGAAAGTTGCATTTTTAGTATGCACCAAGTGATTGTGATGCAGGTAGACCCAGGTTCACATGTAGAGACACAATGCTTTAGAAATGAACATTCAGCCTGGGTAGCATTTTAATAGAGTAACTTTCCATGTGATCCGTGGCTCAGAGTCTTATGGCTATCAGGCAGCAAGCAGAAGGGTCTCCAGATGTAGCTCAGACACCCTCTGCCTGTCCATATGCTGTGGGGCCAGAGAAAATTGGGTGACCACCAGCAGACTTTTCTGAGGATTTGTAGCTGCCTGTCCTAGCCTTTCCAGAAAAGCAATAGTACACAAGACGCACTGTAGGGCAGCATTGCATCCTCAATGCCTGGTCTTTCAGAATCTCTATAGCATAAATGTATGTCTTCCACATTCACTCATCCAGCAGCCTGTGACCTCACAGTAACCACTAGTGTCAATATCTCATGGCTCTGAGTGTCAGTAAAACAGAAGGCACTGACCCCTGGGTGAGGGCTGTTGAACCAAGCTGAGGATTTGGTATGATGATTTTATATTGAGCGTTTTTGATAAGTGGTCATTTTATAAAAGCCATACAAAGTTGCCTGCATAGAACCCCAGCAACATGCTAGTCAATTAGAAAAGTCTTTGTGTTAAGACAGCATAAACTGTGGGCTGTGGTTCATCCCTGCATATCCATGGACTCAAAGGCAAGAGCTACCCCCTACACAGAACTTGATAATAGAGAGGGTGTATGTATACACACAGTTCATTAGTATTGAGGGTGTGTCTCTACATGGAGCTCGTTAATAGAGAGGATGCATTTCTGTGAAGGCTTCTAGATGGTATTATAGAAGGTGCTGAGTTATTGACTGACCTTGCTCATAGTCCTTCAGAAATGGAAAAGTTTGTACCAGTTTTTCCTAAATGATTAGGGAACGGGCATGGCTTTGTTCAGACCATTCATGTGTGAAGAGAGGACTCATGAAAACCATTACCAATGTTATGGTGCCTCTGACAGCAATAACAAACAGCCAAGCCTAGAAGCAGTCACTCCACTGTGCTTTTCCACATGACCTCTGGCCTGGCGACAATGCAAGAGAAGTGCCACTGCTTACGGACAAGGAAGAGATAGCTGAAGACAGGGTAATGGACACTGTCCCCGAGTCAAAGCTAACTAGCTGTATCAGAAGAGTAAAGTTTTTCTTTTATTCATTTATAAACTAGTATTTCTTACCTTGTTAATTTTCTATGAGAACCAAATGGAATAGGAAGCATAAACAGTATAAAATACAAAACATGAAACTCTGCCTAGCATACAACACCATGTGCTAAACCATCTTTAGTTATTCTAAATAACACACAAGTTCAGGAGAAGATAACAATGGCTTTGTAGAACATTAAAAATTAATGGTGTAGCTGGGCATAATGTTGAACTCTTTTAATCCCAACACTCAGGCAGCAGAAGCAGAACTCTCTTTGAGTTCAAAGCCAGCCTGATCTACATAGTGAATTCCAGGATAGCCTGAGCTACATAGTGAGACACTGTCTCAACACACACCCTTAATCAATGACATGAGGCCCACTCCATGAGATGATACCCTTACTGGGCACTGCTAAGTGGTCAAGAACCTAAAAATAGGTAGTTGGTGCGGGAGAATTATCTATATTCTGTCAATCATGTTTTAAATAAACACTGATTGGCCAGGCAGGAAGTGTAGGCGGGTCAACCAGACAGGAAGTAGGGGCGGGATGAGGAGAACAGGAGTATTCTGGGAAGCAGGAAGCTCCCTCTGCAGTTCTGCCCAGATCACTGAAGAAGCAAGATGTGAGCTGCACCGCTGAGAAAGAAAGCCATGTGACTAACATAGATAAGAATAATGGGTTAATATAAGCTACAAGAGCTAATAAGTAGCCTGAGCTAATGGGCCAATCAGTTTTATAACTTATGGAGATCTCTGTGTGATTTTCTTTGGGGCTTGCCAGCTGTGGGGAACTGAGTAGGACATAAACCCCAACAAGTAGGCCCCTTCATGTTACAGGTAGTGACCCTAGGGAGAAACCTACTGCTATTACTCCATAGCAATAACATAGCTCCTAATTACATACTACTGTACCTATAAACGAGAGTGCCCCTCAGCCCTCATCAGAGAGTCTCCTTGCAGTAGATGGGAACTAACAAAGTGACGTGCAAATGAACAGTGTTCACAGAGTGAGAGGCTTTGGAGCACTTGCTCCTAAATGAGATGTCTTTATCAAACCCTTCCTCTAAGGTCGGGATCTGTTTGGAAGAGGAGGCAGAAAATTTTGTTAGGAGCCAAAGGTGATGGATCACTCCAGGCTCAAGGATATATAGAAATTTTGAGGCCAAAGGAGAGCGAAAGCTCAGCGGGTGAGAAAAGCACTTGCTACGCCAGCATGAGGCCCTGAGTTCAGATCTCTAGTGCCCATGTAAAAGCCAGGCATCTGGCTTGATTTGCCTGTTAACTCTGGTGTTGTGGGAGGTAGGGAGAAGGGTGGAGACAGAGGGTTGTTGGCCTGCTGGCCTAGTCAAGAAAACAAATAAACAGGTTCTGTGAGAGATGCTATCTCAAGAGACTAAGTAGATATTAACAGAGAACACCCAACATCTTTCCCCCACCTCTGTGCATTCATTTATGATTGCTTGTACATGTGAAATTGCACACACACACACACACACACACACACACACACACACACACACAGAGAGAGAGAGAGAGAGAGAGAGAGAGAGAGAGAGGAAAGAAAAAACAAATGTATAAAAAATTTGAAGAGAACAACCTAATTACAAAAATAAAAAATAAAAATGAAGCCAAAGAGAGCACAAAAACCAAACAGACTAAACCAAAGACAGAAACAAGTGGGAAGAAGGCTGCTCCAAGCAGTGGCCCTAGCTCCAGGCTAGGAGCTTGGCTCTAACATTGCTCACAAGTTTATCATGAGCAATGGTGGATTAAAATTCATACAGAAAAGACTGAAATTTGCTTTTTGAAATTTGTGGGCTCTGTTAAATTTGGAAACATTTTATAAATAATGTTACAAAATCTCTAAGAAATCAGGGCCTTGTTGAAAACCACAAAGTTAGAAATTCACTGGAACTGCAGGTGTGGAAAGGTGGGAACTCAGGAGATGTTAATGTCTGCCATGTCAGCAGTAGATCAAAGGGGGAGAGTGCAGTTCGGCCCCAAGCGATGTCTGAAAAGCACTTTTCTTCCTGAGAGAGGGCTTCATTATGTTATCTCCAGACACTCCTGCCTCAGTTTCCAAGTACTAGTGTTACAGACATGTACCTAGCTATGAAATGCATTTCAACAATCAACAGCTTTTATTCTAGAGGAGGAAGAAGGGGAAAGAGGGGGAGGAGAGGAGGCAGAGCAGGTGAGAAGAGAAAAAGAAATTCTTGGTAATATAAGAAATCTAGGGTACTTATCCGACACAATTAAAATCATTTATTTCAAAATAACTGTTGGTATTATACCAAAATGTAGTGTCCTAGTTACTTGTCCATTAAAGTTAAGAAAAATAGCACTATTTAAAATTTTTTTCTGTGAACATTCTTCTTTAGATAATAGAAAGTCCAAGCATTAACAAGTGAAGAGATTGAATAAGTTATAAAAAATTTACAACCACTTCCTCCCTCAGAACGTACTGGCTTTACTAGTGTATTTTATTAGACATTTAAATATGGATTACTAATAATCTCTAAAATCTTCTGTATGAAGGACAAGGGATGAGTATTATTTCAAACTCTTTCTGCAAGACCAGAGTTACCTTGATATGCAAATAAGGAAAAGGCACTGCAAGGAAAGAAACATGCAAGATAATAACAGATGCAAGAATCTTCAAGGGAATACCAGTAAGCTCGGCATGATAATATTTCAAAGAATACAACACCACAGCCAAACATGATTTATCCTTGAGATACATGGTGTATCAAAATATGCAAATTGGAAAGCACAATACGACATATCAACAGAATGAAAGACAAACACGTGACCATCTCCATAGTTACAGGAACAGCATTTAACAAGAATCAACATCCCTATATGATAAAAACCTCTGTACCAATGAAGTAGGTAAAGAAAAAGTGTATGGGAATACAGTTGAGATCATATATGAAAAGCCCACAGTGACATATTACCCACAATCCCCTTTTTCTTTCTCTCTCCTCCAGCCCAGCAAGATGCCCAAGGGAAAGAAGGCCAAGGGGGAAGAAGGTGGCCCCGGCCCCCGCCGTGAAGAAGCAGGAGGCTAAGAAGGTGGTGAATCCTTTGAGAAGAGGCCTAAGAACTTTGTCATTGGGCAGAATGTCCAGCCCAAGAGAGATCTCACAGGCTTCGTCAAATGGCCCCGTTACATTAGGCTGCTGCCGCAGAGGGCCATCCTGTAAGTGGCTCAAAGTACCTCCCGCCATTAACCAGTTCACCCAGGCCCTGGACCGGCAAACGACTACCCAGTTGCTTAAACTTGCACACAAGTACAGGCCAGAGACAAAGCAGGAGAAGAAGCAAAGGCTGCTGGCCCGTGCTGAGAAGAAAGCAGCTGGCAAAGGGGATGTCCCAACTAAGAGATCGCCTGTCCTTCGAGCGGGCATCAATATAGTCACCACTTTGGTAGAGAACAAGAAGGCTCAGCTGGTGGTGATTGCCCACGACATAGACCCCATTGAGCTGGTGGTCTTCCTGCCTGCCCTGTGTCGGAAGATGGGGGTCCCCTACTGCATCATCAAGGGAAAGGCCAGGCTGGGGCGGCTGGTCCATAGGAAGACGTGCACCACTGTTGCCTTCACACAGATTAACTCGGAAGACAAGGGTGCTCTGGCCAAGCTGGTGGAAGCTATTAGGACCAATTACAACGACAGGTATGATGAGATCCACCGCCACTGGGGAGGCAACGTCCTGGGTCCTAAATCTGTGGCTCGAATTGCCAAGCTGGAAAAGTCAGAGGGCAAAGAACTCTCTACTAAACTGGGTTAAATGTACTGCTGAGTTTTCTGTACATAAATATAATTACAAACCTTCAATATAAAAAGAAAAGCCCACAGTTAGCACATCATATTGAGTGCTGAAAAACTCAAAGCTCAAGATCAGAAACAAGACAAGGATGACAGGTCTTGTCACTCCTAGTAAACAACACTGTAAGTCCCAACCAGGGAAGCAGGCAAGAAAAGGAGGCAAACACAGCCAAGCCTGACAGAACGTAGTTAAGTTTCGTGTTTTCAGATGACATGGTCACATGTAGAGAAAGCTCTAAAGACTCGACCACAAGTTGTTTGGAATGGTTGAATTTAGTGATGTTGCAGGACAAAAGAACCCACACAGAAAAAAACGTCAGTTGCACCCTATATGCCAGCAATAATCTATCCAAGGGAGAAAATAAGAAAACAATTTCAATTGGAAAAAATTTAACCAAGGAGGTAACAGATTCATACACCCCAAATTGAAAATGAATCAACAAATGTGGTCCACATGTATGCAACGGGGTATTATTAACCCCCCAAAAGGAATAAATTCCAAGGTATAAACATGGACAAACCTTGTGGACATTATGCCAAGACCTCATAAAAAGTCACTGTGATCATGCTTTCATGAGTGGGGACTAAGAGTGGACAAATTCACAGAGGATACATAGCGAGCGGCGGGTGGCAGGCGTGGGGGAGAGGGTGACGAGCAGGTACTTTCAGTTTGCATTACTGTGGTTGTACACTGTGCCTGTGATGCTACTGAATATATATACGCACCATGCAGTTAAGATGGTGCCTTGCATTTGATTGTAAGAATGATTGAGAGAGAAAGTAGCTATCTTAACTGCTGAAAGTTAGCAGTTCTCTTCTGAGGCGGAGTGAGTACTGCCTCATCACCACATGTCCTTGGAAACACAATCTGTGGATATGTTACAAGCTAAGTGAGAAAGGATACTTCACCATCCTGTTTGAAGTAATTTGCCTGCCGTGTGGCAACAAATCATAAGACACTGTGTCAGTAAAGACACACGTGAGACAATACAGCCTTTTGTGTCTCTAATCAGGTGAATTAATTAGATCTTTATGCACAGCAGGTGGACCCTGCCTGGATGCAATGAGTAATGAGTCTTGGCTGTTGCTCTTCCGTCACTTCCTCATACAGGATATCACAAGTGTCTCTGAGTTCTCTGCATAGAATTGGGTGCTTGGGCTCCCCAACTCTGTTCTCTAATAATTGCTTCAGTGTTTCTCGAATAGTCTGTCCTGTTACTGCACCCTCAGCTGCTGCCCCGGGGCTGAAGGAGGTCGTTAGCCTTCTCAGTTGTAGCGCTGGCCACAGTTCAGTTAATTTAACAAAAGAGTTTAATGGCCCCGGATTATTTACACTCACAGTTGCTTCCAGTAAATGGTAAGACAAAGTGTGGTGTTTTAACAAGCCCAGGGAGTAATACTCTCAGAAGCTTGGGGAGTGCTTTTAAAACAAAAATGTGTACAAAACCCTAGTAGTTAATTTGTGTTCTAACAAAATTAGTCAGAGTAGCTTAATAGAATTCTTGTCGCCTGAGCTGGGTACAGTCAGTGGCCACTCTCCACCCAGCATCGTGTGTCTCTGTCAGATTTATCCCCTGTACCAGTCACAGCAAATTACTAGCAATTGAGATAATGGAGAGGAAAGTCTGAAGGGAAAAGAAAAAAGAGATGGAGAAATAGAAGAGAAGGGAGAGAGTGAGTGGAAGAGGGTAATAGAGAGAATTAATTTGTGAAGTACCATGAGTCCACTCGGGCGATAGAACAAGAGAAAGAACAGAGACGCAAAGACACAGAGAGCTCCCCCCTCCCACGTAGAATGTAGGAATCAATAGACAAACAAGAAAGGATGGAGTTAGGAAATAACCGTCTTACAACCATCTAAACAATTCAGATAACAATTAAAATAGATGCTGAACGAAGTAGAGCCTGAATGCTGCAGGACACAGCATCCTCAAGACATGTACTCCCTGAAAAGATAAACAATTATCTTAAAATATTCATAGTTGATGTTATTAATAACGAGCCCAATCTCCTGCTGAGATTCCCAGGAAAGACACGCTTCCCTGGAAATTCTGTCCCACTTGAATTGAATATCACTTGAATTCTGAGAAAAATCAGACAATCCAAATAAATTACCTAGTCCCTCAGAAATACAGTCAGGTGATCTTAAGCACACCTGCTATGCCAGCCCTTGGGAGACTGAGGCAGGAAGGCCAGCTTGGGCAACGTAGTGAGGTAGAAATAAAAGAAATTAAAACAAGAAGAAAACAAATCATCTCACGGAAGACAAAGCACGGCAGAAGAAAGGCTCCAGATGAAGGAGAGGAAAGAACTGTTTGATGGCAGTGCTGGGTGGTGATGTAGGGGCTGGGGTACAGTCAGCCTCGCCTAACCAGGGAGCTCCTGGCCAATGAGAGACCAGTCTCAAAAACAGGTTAACAGCAGCTGAGGTTGTCCTCTGGTTCGAGGTGTGTGTGCTCATGTGAACACAGGCACAGATACACAAATTGTCTTGGGTTCAACACTCCCCTCCAGTTTTGACCTCTCAATATTAACAGACACTAGCAGACTAATATTTGTGCTATCTTATTCAAGATACATGGAGGGGGGAAATTTTGTTGTTATATGAAGCAAGCATCCTTTATTCCATCTTTATTTTTTTCAGATAAAGAAACTGAAGCACAAAGAAGCACTTGTCCGAGCTAGCATTTGAGTGGAGATTTGAGGTCAGTGAGCTGAACTCCATTGCCAGCTCTGTGGATTTACTAGAGTACTTTCTAATACTACCTGTTACAGTGTAGATGTGTTTCAGTAACACGGGAAAATATTTACATTATTATATCTACTTAGAAAAAGAAAACATGATCACAAATAGAAGAGGGAATAAAAGGAAAGGAGAAAAAAGGAAAAAAAGAAAGAAAGAACCTAAATATTTAGAAAAGAACCTTCCACAGTTTAGACACTAGCTGCCCCCACAGTAAAGGTTTTTAGTTGGAAAATTCTCCTTATTTAAAAAAGTAAGAAAGTGCTGCTTTTGGTGGTAAAATTATAATGTATTCTTTTAGAATTTCCTGCTATATTTCCCGTCCCCCACATCCTGTGTTTTTCTCTCCATTTCCCTCTTTGCTTTACTTCCCACTTTGCAGTCTCCCCCAGCCTGGCTTTGTTTCCTCACTAAATGTGTCTTATCCTTTTTCTCTTTCCTAGAAACGAAATCTGTTTCCTTTTTTTCATGCTGTTTTCTACCCCCACCCCACACCTACTTTCCTTCTACAAGGCTTGAGAACAGAAGGAGGAGAGGCCCCAGGACCCCACTGTCTGTTGGCTCCCAAGGGGACAGACATGAGGAAGGAGCAGCTAGCAGTGAAACCGCACAGCGTTGTTCCGTTGTTGCGGGATATTTGCACACTGTGTGAAGATGCAGTGCTGTGATTGGTTTAATAAAGAGCTGGAGGGTCAATAGCTGGGCAGGAAGTACAGGGGACTTCCAAACAGAGAGAGAAAGCAGGAGATAACAGAGGCGCAGGGCAAATGTCAACAAGATGCGGAGGGAGTCAGACACACAAAATGAAAGAAAGGTAAAAGCTACGTGCTAAAATGTACTCTAGTAGAAATCAGTTAATTTAAGTTATAAGAGCTATTTAAGAACAAGTCTAAGCTACAGGCAAACTTTCATAATTAATTAAAAATCCCCATATCATTATCTGAGAGCTGGCTGGTTGTACAGAAAAAGACTCATCACAATCAGCCTCTCAAATGGCTTCTAAAATAGTTGAAATTAAAAAATACTAACTTTGAAGTTAAGAATGCCTGGCCAGTTCGTGATTCTGTATCTCTCTGGGGTCCTTTCCCAGCAATCCCCTCTCCCTACCCTTTTCTCTGTTTCTTGTTGGCTAATGACACCCTTTGGAGCGTCTGTGCAGGCAGGCCTGTCTATGGTCCCTTCCTCTGCATCATGTCCTCTTTCTGTTCTTGCTCTGTCTTCTTCCAGGTTTACCCTCTCCTTCTGAGCATGACACCATCTCTGATTAACCTGCCATCAGACAGTTGGACCCTTGCTGCAGGTACCACATACAAGGTCATGCACATGGTCACACCTACTTTTCAGTGTAGCAGGAGCAGCAATACTGATGCCTTAATGCACGGAGTCAAGAGCTCCCCATGCTTTCATAGGTCACCTGTCATTCCACTGGGATTCCATGTTGGGACAACGGTTAACTAGGCTGGTGACTAAGGAGGCCAGAGGGTTGGGGTCTGCCTGGGTGATCTTTTCTAAATTCTTGGTTTCTTACTTTAGATTTACCTCTATATGTTTTATTGCATTCTAGTTAGAAATACATTTATCCTCAGCAATTTATTCTAGCAATACAATAAAGAAAATAAATATGAAGCTGATGTTTTCTTTTTGCCTGTTTCTATTCAAATTTTAGCTCTTATGTACCTCATAATAAGGAGTACAAAACAGGTCCTCCACTGAGATATGCTTGCGGTCCTGCTAGCCTTGATCACCTCCTGCCTGTCTTATTGCTACAGTCCTTTCCTGGCCCTCCCTTGCTTCCTGAAGGGCAGCCTCAGTCACTTCATGTTCGGAGAAAACCATTTTCAAGTTGCCTTATTTGTTGATCTATCCAAGACAGTGGTAGGTTCAGCTATCTCCCACTCAAAGGAAAAAAAGCACATACATTTCGCTCCTTTCTCCGTCTGTCTGTCTGTCTGTCTGTCCCTCCCTCTTTACATTTCCATCTTCTTCTTTGCCTCTCTCCCTCTTTCCTTCGTTCGATTAAAATGAGGTCTTTATATGTAGCTCAATTGTCTTGAAGCTGAAACCCTCCTGCCTCAGATTCCTGAGTGAGGCGGTTACAACCATGCACTGCTGTGCCTGCCCCTCCCCCATTATAAAAATACAGTGTTCATTGTAAATAAAGAAAATCAGGCAATAAAGTGGCAATCTTTAATCTCACCACTTAGAGGTCAATGCAGCTGTCAATCAGTTTTATGGTGTGGGACAATTGTCTATATTCTGTCAATTACGTTTTAAATGAATGCTGATTGGCCAGTAGCCAGGCCGAAAGTATAGGCAGGACAACCAGACAGGAAGCAGAGGTGGGTCAATGAGAACAGGAGTATTCTGGGAAGGAGGAAGCCCATTCCATCCTAATCCTGTCCCAATCACAGAAGAAGGAAGATGTGATTCTGCTGCTGAAAATGGTACCGAGTCATGAGGCTATCATAGATAAGAATAATGAATTAATATAAGTTATAAGAGTTAATAAGAAGCCTGAGCTAATGGACCAATCAGTTTTTCATTAATGTAGACTTTTGTGTGATTTCTTTTGGCTTTAAATGGCTGTGGGATCTGGTGGGAGGACAGAAACCAGGCAGGACAGAAACCCCACTCTACAGTTTTAGACCTGTCCACATCCACGTAGGCAAACGTATTTGCCACGGATTTCTTTCTCCCTTCTCTGATCAGGCCCACTTCTTGTGCCTCGTAATATGTTTCATCCTACTTCCTTCTGTGGCTGAACCTGAGGTATTCTGTCTTCTGTAACATCCCTGTTGTCCCCCCACCTGATAGCTGAGGTATTCCGTCTTCTGCAACATCCCTGCCTTCCCCCCACCCGGTACCTGAGGTATTCTGTCTTCTGTAACATCCCTGTTGTCCCCCCACCTGGTAGCTGAGGTATTCTGTCTTCTGTAACATCCCTGCCTTCCCCCCACCCGGTACCTGAGGTATTTTGTCTTCTGTAACATCCCTGTTGTCTCCCCACCTGGTAGCTGAGGTGTTCTGTCTTCTGTAACATCCCTGCCTTCCCCCACCTGGTACCTGAGGTATTTTGTCTTCTGTAACATCCCTGCCTTCCCCCACCTGGTAGCTGAGGTATTCTGTCTTCTGTAATTGTCCCCTCCTTCCCCCTACCCATATAACATTCCCACCTCCTGTCTGCTTCACTGAGTTTCCTATAGCTCTGCAACACATGCAGTCTACCCTACACTGAAACCCAACCATGCAACAGTTACCTTCTAATCTCTGGCCTCTTCCCACTTACACCCTCTGCTGTCAGAGAACTGAGATGTTGCTCTGAGATTTCTGGAGCCTGGTGAGTCAGAGAACAGATGTCTGATAAACACTTTTGAACTTATAAATCGCTCATTGACCTGCGGTCTTTTAATTTAATGAAAGTTCTTAATCCTTTAAAGATTGGATCTGATTTCCCATAAGTTCCATGTTTACCAGTCAGTGGTACTTCATGTGGATAACCTAAAGATGGTTACTGCTCTCCCCACAGTGGTATCATACTTATTTCCTAGAAAGCTATGAATTCTAGGTGTCAATTACAGACTTTCCCCAAGCGGGCCCTTTGGTTGCTGCCCAAGGCTGCTGAGCTGATGGGGCACCATTTACTCTAGCACGTTTACATAACCCGTACAGCTAAGTGCCACCTCAGCATCAAATGCTGCTCCAATCGCCTGTGGCTAATATGTCCCGGTGATAAATGTCCCTCCACACCAGCTCCTGAGGACAGTTTTGATTGATTTAACAAAGGTTCCAATTCATCCAGAAGTTATGAAAGGCTCCAGGGTTTCAAGGAACACATCTGGGGACTCCAAGCAAGTCTGTGCTCCAAAGAAACAGCGTGTTACTGTGTCTGAGACCTAAGCAGGATTGCTGACAGTAGTCACCTTTTAGAAAAGAGGTACCTGTGGGGAATGTTTAACTTGTCAGCCGATAGGATTGCAGACTTATTGCTCACCTCTCATCACATTTAATGAGAATCACGCTGTCTGTTCCGATTCCTAAGGCTGCAGCTCCCTTCTTGAGAGAAAAGTGACTCTGTTAGAAAAAAACAAAACAAAACACATTTACAATCAGTTCTTTATGAAGACAAGATCGAGTCCCTCTTCTGGCTTTGTTCCTTTGTTGTCCTTTGGCTCCTTCAATGCCCAGGCTTTTCAGAGGATAGCCACTCACTCTCACTAGGTTTTTGTTTGCTTTAGCTATACATGTGGTTTTAAATGTTAATTAATTTCTATGTGTATGGGTGTTTTGCCTGCATGTATGTCTGTGTACCATGTGGGTGTCTGGTGCCCACATAGGCCAGAAGACAGTATTAGATCCACAGTGACTGGAGTTACAGACATTGGTGAGCTGCGATGTAGTTGAATCGGACCAAGGTCCCCCAGAAGAGGAACCAGTGCTCTTAACTTCTCAGCCATCTCTTTAACCTTCTTATTTATTATGTTTTTAAACACACTATTTTATTAATTCTTTGAGAATTTCATATATGCAGACAGTATATTTTGATCATATTTACTTTCACTCCTCCACTTGTCTTCCCATATCCATCCCACACCCCTTACATGAAGTCTTCCAACTTTATGTCTTCTTTTTTTTTAGTACAACTGAGTCCAGTTTGGGCTACCACACACTTACGGGATGGAGTCATCCACTGGAGCATGGTCGACCTACTAGGAGATCACACCCTTAAAGTAAACTTTCTCTTCCTTCCGTAGAGGTCACCATTCTCAATAGGTCCTCACCTAGGGAAGAGGTTCTGAGTCCCTCCATACTCTGTTTTAGGATGTAGACTGGTTTTCTTCTCATGTAGGTAGTGGAGGCAACCATGGCTGTGTGAGCTCATGAGTACAATAGTCCTGTCATCTCCAGAAGACACCATCTGCTCCTCCCTGACCTCTGGCTTTTATAACCTTTCCACATCCTCTCCCATGATAGGCACCAGTCCTGATACAGATGTGCCATTTGTGGCTGAGCACTCCTCAGATACTTAGTCTCTGTACTTTGATTAGCTATGAGTTTCTATGTTAATCAGTGTTTTCTGAACAAGGAAACTTCTTTATTGGGATCTGAGAGCTACAATACCCTCTGGGTGTACAGATAGGAATTTGGAGGGCAGTCTGATAATAAGTCAACCTAGTAACATATTAAATAGTAGTAAGTTTACCTCTGGGCCCTATGAGGTCCCCAGCCATGGGTTCCTGACGAGATGCGAGGCTTGTATTTCCTCCTGTAGAGCATGCTTTCAATCTAACTGGAAACCAGATGTTCACCTCCCTAACATTCATGCCACTATTGCACTCATGGACATTTCTTGCTAGATTGGTTGTTATTATAGTTTTAAGGGAATACAGCTGGATCAAAATGCATGGTTTTTAAAATATTATGGTGAAGTACATAATTGTGTAACTTAAATACCATGTTAGCCTTCTCTGAGACATAAACATCTCTATGTTCTTAATTGTTTTCACATTGTTGTGGACCAATTACCATCATTGATTCCCCAGAACTCTTTCATTGTGTAAAACCAAAGCTCTTCACTAAATAGTAACTCCCCATTCTCTCTTTCCTCACCCCTGACAACCACCACCCTGTTTTGGTCTCTGTCAATTGAACTGTTTCAGGTACAGCATTCACTACATTGTGTTTATGTAGTGATCCTGTGGAGACCTGGGTTGTTTCTACCTTTTGGCTATTGTGAATAGTTCTGCTAGAGACACAGGTGCACAGATACTTCTTTAAGATGCTGTTTTCTGTTGTTTGAGGTACATACCTAAAAGCAGAATCACTGGGCCATACGGTTGATATAATTTTAACTTTTGAGAAATTGCTGAACTACACATAGTCTACAATGACTATGTGATTTTTTACACACCTACCAACATCACACAAAGGTTGCGGTTTCTCCACATTCTCACCAACGTTTATGATTTCTGCTTGTTTTAGAGACAGGCTTTCCCTGTTACCCAGGCTGCCATGGACTCTCTGGTTTCCATTGTTCCAGCCCGCTGAAGCTGACTTGTGTTTTTCTGGCTCTTGAGGTCAGTCTTCCTAAAAGACGTGGCAGTAATACCCTGTGCTTTTAATGTGTGCTCTCTGTTGAGTGATCTAGACTCTCTTCATGTGCTTCTTCGGTGAATTGTCTATTCAAGTCTTTTGGTTATGTTTTGAATGGGATTGCTTTAGTTACTGTTGTTATATTTGCTGAATTCACCAGGGTTTCTTGAGGAAAGATAAAAATATACTGAAAATTGTAACTGTATGTGGGGTCACACACAGTAATTCTGAAACTCTCTCTCTCTCTCTCTCTCTCTCTCTCTCTCTCTCTCTCTCTCTCTCTCTCTTTCTCTCTGGCACATGTCCTCACTTTCCACCTTGAGACAGGTCTCAAGTTTAAGCCAGGCTAACTATTGCTCCCTAGTTTTGGATATTTTCTCATGTCTCCATCTTCCGTCTCCCGGAACAGATACACTAAGATTACAGACACTGTGCTACTGCATCTGGTTTTTATGTGGGTTCTGGGGCTCAGCCCCATGACTATCATGATTGTATGTTGTACCCACTGAGCCATCCCCTAGCCCTAAGCCAACTTTTCACACTTAGCAAGTGCCTCCGGTAACAATACACTGTTTAACTCTCAAATTCACATTTTATTCCTCAAAGCTTGTCTCCTCTCTCCCTCCCTCCCTCCCTCCATTCATCTTTTCCTCCCTCCCTGCCTTCCTTCTTCCCTCCCTCCTTTTCTTCCTTCCTAATGGGTTTCATTACGGCATTCTCATACAAATGTTTTCCTTGATCCATTTCTCCAGTCGTCTCCCCTGTCCTCTGTTCCCCTCTGACTTGTTCCACTTCTTTCCCCACTGGTCCCCTTCTGCTTTCCCATCACGTGTATTCTATTACCTCCGTCACTGACCCACACCTTAAGGTTTCCTTCTCCTCTCATGCTCATTGTCTATCTTCAAGAAACTATACTTATTATTTTTATGGATTTAGTGACATTGTGTGCAAGTAGGGAGAGAAACTGGTCCTAAGTCCAGCACTCTTCCTCCAGAGTTCTAGGAGCTGTGTGTGTCTGGGTCCAGGTAGGTGGGGCATACTGACAGCCTGCTGCCAACTCTTTGTGCTTTTGCTTTCTGCCTGGATTCTGGGTCTTGATGGCTGTAATCACCTTGGCATTTGGAGAACTGGGGAAGGCTAACCTAAGCCCAGCTGTACTGCATCTGCCCATCAGCCTCTTACGATTAACTACAGATCATTAAGCTGTCCAAAAGGAGACCAGCTCCCTCAATTTACATCTCCAAAGGGCTGCTGAGTGGAATTTTAAATCACGATTCTAAAGAGGCACGCTCTTCTCAAATGCTCAGGCTCCACGCATCTGAAATTTTAAGTATGCAGTGCATGAGCTCGGAACATGTATATTCTTAGGGAAACTGTCTGATAAAACAGGAAATCACTTTTGTAACAGCAAAAAATAACATCAACCAATAAAGGGCACACACCAAAGGGACGAGTTTTAAAAGCTCAGTGTAACTAGAAGTAATGAGAGAGGGCCATTAGCTTAATTTTACAGCCACAGAATGACAGCGTGGATATCCTGTTACTAAGATACCTGGGAGCTAGGAGAAAGAGCTCAGCTGGGCCAGGGATTTTAAGGTTGTGTGACACCTGCCCTCCTTTGCCTCTTCAATCACAAACCAATGTTCTCCTTTGTATTCGGCAGAGACTAGGGGAGCCAGAGCAGAAGTTCAGAGGAAAGCAGTGCTCAGTCTCTGTTTGCTGGGAGGGCTCAGAGAGGCCAGCTGTCGTAACTGAAAAAGCACAAATACCTCAAATTGTGCCCCTCAGTGAATGTGCTCTGAAGCTTCGATCTGCAGATTGCCAAATTGCGGCTAAGTAAGAGATCGGATGCACCTGCCTATGAGAGGCACATGTCTGGTCTCTAATGAGAAAGAACAGGGGTCTGTAATTGGGGAGTAATTACAAAGGATAATTGATTGCTGTAAAAATGCCACAGATTTAAGGAAGCCCACACGCCCCAATAGAGAGCTTAAAGATGGGGAACGGAAGTGACATGAGGCATAGAAAGAGAAAATCGGGCACCAACCACTCTTTATATTTCCAGGAAAGGGAGCAGAGGCATATAGCTGAGTGGTAGCCACAGAGAGAAGACATGTATGTGGAGGAAGGAAATCGAGAGCTCAGAGGCATTTAATAAGGAAGAAACAGCAGAGATGAACCGAGTGGCATGCATTTCTATATATGAGACGCCATGTGACAATCATTTTTAATCCTTGGTCTCTTGTCATGGATAAACCAGAGGAGAACAGCATCTAAAAGCCAATATCCTCCCTGGGTGCTGAGGATTCTGGGAAAATAGTGTCCAGGGAGAATTTAGAGGTTGTGTGTCAAGAGCAGATAGGTGGTCTTCATGTAGGAATAACTGTCCCAATAGGGCCTGGAAGGATACACCATTCTGGGAGGCTTCCGAAAGCAAAACTATGAATGAATTTGGAAGCCTCAAGGATTAAAATTGGTCTTCCAATAAGAAGATTAACATAACACACTATTGCTCGCTATTGCTCATCAATGGGCACATCCCGCTTCTCTCTTCTGATTTGGAAAATGTAATAAAACTTTGACAGAGCTTAGTACTTATTTAGAACTAACTCATGCTTCCATTACAGATATTTAAAAACCCATTCAATTTTTATTTTTAACTAAATCAAAATTCCAGCTTGATGGAAAGTTTTGTGAGGCCCTGTCCTCCCTGTTCCTTGAGGCCAAAACACAGGATGCAAGTAATGTTTACGCTAACCAGCTAAACTTCCTGCTAAGGTCTGTGCTTGCTTCTGCTACAGCCTGGTGCAATAGCCTGAGGGGTCTATATTACTTTAAAATGGTAATTTCTCAACCTGCCTGAAAGAAGCTCAGGCGCCAAAGCCCATCTACCCTGTCTGACATTGCCTTGCACCCTCGACCACCTGCCTGCAGAGAAGCTCTCACAGGCGCCAGTTTTCCCAGCCCCCTCTGGGTGGGAGGAGTTTTTCTTTACTGGGGCCAAAAGTATTTAACCCTGGATTAAGTTGAATAAATTGGGCATTCTTTTCTTGAGGATGACTGGAACTCTGTATCTGTGTGTGCATCTTGTGTTTTAACCCCTAGGACAATATGGAACTCGTGGGAGGTGGGTGGCATAGAACGGCAACCCTCACAAAGTTTGTTTCTATATTTTTAGTATTGAAATGTTGAACATTTCTAGAGGGAGATACTTCAGGATATAGGTACAGGCAACAGTTTCTGAGCCACACTAGCATAGAAAGCATCCCCCCAAACTGACAAATGGGACTTCATGAAATTAGAAGCTTCTGCATAAGAAACTTTCAACAGAATGAACTGGCAGCCCGTAGGATGGAAGAAAATCTTTGTCAAGTCTACTTAAGATAAGAGGTTAATATCTAGCAAATATAAAATGGCAAAATTAAATATCTCAAAACCCCAACTTCCAAGAAACAAATGGGCCAATAGTCTGAACTGAACAGATAGCTGTCAAAACAGAAATGAAAATGACAAGTAAGTGTTTTCTAGATGTTCGCAACATCTCTCTAGCCACAGAGAACTGCAAATCACCCCAGTTAGAATGACTGTAGTCACGGAAACAAAGGATAATAAATACCAGCTCACCTCTCACAAGGATATGTGGGAAAGAGCAAACTTTATACATATAGGAGTGTAAGCCAGTGTAGCCACTAAGGCAATCAATATAGAGACTTCTCCAAGAACTAAAAATAGAGTTGTCACCTGACCCAACCATACCATTTCTGGGCAGATACCCAAAGGACACTACCAAGATTTGAGCACATTCATGTTCATTGCTGCTTCACAATAGCCAGGAAATGGAATCTGTCTGGATGTTTATAAAGTAACAGATGCATAGTGCAAATGTGGTAAGACACACAATAGATTTCTACTGAAGTATAATGAACAATGAAATTATGAAAAGTCCAAGAAAACAGATGGAACTGGAAAACATTAAGTGAGGTTACCCCGGCTCAGAACAACAAAACACTGTCTCTCATGTGCGGATCCTAACCTCTGAGTGTCAAGCACCACGTATCTAAGAAAGGATAAACAAGGAGCCTAACTGGAGAAAAAAAGACTTTACAGGGTCATAGCACAAGTGGAAAGGAACATGTGCGACAAAAGAGTACAGCAGGGAAAGTGGGAGCAAGGAGCAAGGAGATAAGGGAAAGACTTTCTCTCTCTCTCTCTCTCTTTCTCTCTCTCAACCAAAATGAAAGTCCCATATGGAAACCTGTTATGTTATAAGCTAATTTTAAAAATAAAAATATTTTAAAATGAAATACATTGCTAATTAGAAATAGTTTACATTATTCAGCTTGTACTGAAAATGTGCTTTGACAATTCATGGTTTTGAATGGTATGCAATTATCCAGTAGAAATTAATGAGAGGTCAGGTATAAGGACACACAAAACTCCCAGAATTAGAGAGATTGAGGTAGGAAGATTGCTAAATAATATTTCAGACCAGAAGACACATTATATTGAATTCCAGACTGGCCTGGAGAAATAAGGAAGGAGGGGGTGTGGAGGATCATTCTCAGTGAGAATGGAAATGTCATCTGGAAGAGGATCCAATTTTGATCATTCCATCCATCTTTATAGCTGCAGTTTGTGGTATGGGCGTCTTCAGTCTTGTAGCGAGTGTTGGTGTGTGCGTGCACACACGCGCACACACATGCTCATGGTCAACACTGAGTGTCTTAAATCACAATCATGAGGCACCTTATTTTTGAGGCAGGGTTGCTCACGGAACCTAGAGCTCACTGATTGGCTAGCTAGCTGCCCTGGTCAAGAAGCCCCAGACACCTCCCTGTGTCTTCTTCAGCACTGGGATTATGAATGCACATGGCCATGCCTGGCTATATTACACTGTTTCTGGGGGATTAAAACCAGGTCCTCATGTTTGCACAGCAATACTGCTGATTGCCATCTCCCAAGCCTGTGCTTTTTTCTTCACTTTCTAGTAGGAGGAAGTTTCACCCTCTTTTGGTAATGGTAGGAAAATAAGTGGAAAGACAAGCAACGCTGAGACAAACCAGTTCCTAGAGTCTGGAGTCTTGGCAAGCTGGCTTCTCTCCTTCTGCTAGAATTGAGATGGGAAGTCTGAAGAGTCCCCGCAGTTCCTCCAAGCCATGGCTAGTCACAGGCAAATATTTTATTGTTTTAGTGAACCACAGCCTTTACTAGTCTTGGAGGAAACAAAGATGATTTAGACAGCCCTCAGTACCCAGCCATCCCTTCTACTCCCCATGCTCCTCCCACCCTCTAGTTTGGTAGTTTGGCCATTCTGGTTGTCATTGAACTTGCTAAAATTATTTTTAATTGAAGTCTTTGCTTACTGTTCCATCTTCCAGGACTTCAGTACTTATGATCAAATTGTCTTTGTGGTAATTTTATGTATCCATCCTTATTCCATATGGGTCTCCGTATCAGCTCCACATCTTTTATGCCTACTCTGTAAAATAGCCACACTGCCTCACAAAATTACAGTGATAACTAGTTCATTGTCTGTTTTCCAATGGGACAAAGGAATTGTATGAGGACAGACTTTGTATATAGCTGATAAATATTAGTTGATATTATTGGCCATTTGAACAGAGAGTAAATCCAGGAAAATGTCCACTATTTATTGTTTAGGATATCTAGCCACAAATACTAGTGTTGAGGCATAAATTTGATGGCTAGCCATATCACAGAGGATTAAATGGGCAAGGTCCATTCTAAAAGCAAATCCAGAGGCTTTTTTGATACCCCAAAAGAATTGGGATGGGGTCCTTCCTAATCATGAGGTAGTCATTAGCTTCTCTACCCTGACCTTGGTGAAAAAGAAGCAACCCCTAGACTTCAAAAGAAGATAGAGAAATGACATGGTAGTTTGGGGATCTCAGCTCCCAGCCCTTCAGACTTTCTATCAAATGCCCTCCCTACTTTTTAGCTTTGAGGACTATCAGTTGTCTTTGGACTTGATACTTTGTGAATGATATATTTCTCAGATCTTTATACAATGAGGATTTCCAACAACCTGGAAGATCTGGAAGACAAATCTACGATTGAACTAGAATCTGCTTCTTTACTGTTTCTCAAGGGGTAAATTCCATTACTTGTCACTGATCAACAGAACTTCCCTTGTCCTCCTGCACATGCGTCTCACACACAGGTTGGTGTGCATTCATTGAGGTGCAATAAAGCTGCCTCTAGGCAGGGCTGGTGTGGGCACTGCAGATATCATATGAAGTACATATGGAGCACCTGGATAGACCTCAGTAGATTTTCACAAAGTATAGCTCTTCTTATTCTTGCACACTCCTACTCAGTGTAATAATATCCTAATGTCTCAGCTACCTCAAGAGGGATTTTGAAGTCTTCAAGTAAAATAAGTGACTTCATTTACCTGATTTGTTAAAATGAATATATGTCATATGGAGTGGTAAGGAAATCTGAACATGATGATAACATAGCAACAGAGAATGTAAACTGCCAGCACTGTGAATTCTTGGGTGCAGCTCTGTTACTGGAGGTGAGTATGCATACATGTTTCCAAGAAGGAATATTTCCCAGATATGAGCTCATCTCACTCCTCTCTCTCTGCCACGTCTACCTCACCTGAATGGGTTCAGTGCTTTCTCCACAGGGGACCCCAGTGGGTTGGCTAGAGCAGCAATGCTGGCTGTGCCACTAGGGCTCAGGTAGGGGTCAGCTCTACCCTTCCTGCATATCTATTAGCTTACTTCATCTTCTCAACAACTATGCAGGTAGTGGTTCCTTTTACAGAGAAAAAGGAAATGAGCTCACTGCCCTGAATTAATGTCTATGAGGAAGCCAAGAGACCTTATACCATTTTGAGTTAATTTCAAAACTCATGGGCTTTATTTTTATTTTTTAATGATTTATTTATTATGTATACAGTGTTCTTCCTGTATGTGTCCCTATAGGCCTAAAGATGGTTGTGAGCCACCATGTGGTTGCTGGGAATTAAACTCAGAACCTCTGGTAAAGTAGTCACTGCTCTTAACCTCTGAGCCATCTCTCCAACCCCAACTCATGGGCTTTATACACTATCCTTGAAGATAAACACACCTATCCAGGTACTTCTAACCTGGCCTTCCACCTGACATGGGATGCAGTGTTCCCTCCAGACTCTTCCTGTGACTATATATGTTCCTTAGGGTCGGATACTGGGTTATTGCTGCTGTCCCCCTCAAGTACGGCTCAGAACAATACAGGAGGGAAAGATAGAGGGGAGGGAGGGAGGGGGAAGGAAGGGATGAGAAGGTTAGATGAGAGGAGGGAAGGAAATGAAGTGAGGGAAGGAAGGGGAGGGGAGGGAAGGGAAAGTGAACTGAAGTGAAGTGAGGGAAGGGATGAGAAGGAAGGGAGGAAAGAGGAAGGGAGAAGTAAAGGGTCTACAGCTCAGGGACTATACCCCACTGTCCCAATTCCTTATTAGTCAAGGCTATACAGTGTCTCCAGGAGAGCTAGTATGTGGGTGAGACTGCTTGTTCATTCCTGGCTGCCCAGACCCAAAATAATTATTCACAAACTAAATTATTTGCAATACTGTTTGGACAACAGCTTAAGCATATTTCTAGATAGCTCTTATATCTTATTAATCCGTTTCTATTGCTTTATATTTTACTATGAGGCTTATGGCCTATCAGCAAGGTTCTGGCTGGTGGCTCACGTCTTTCTCCTCTGGTGGCTACTTGGCATCTCAATGACCCTGGGATTAAGAGTTCCTTGCTCTACTGACTGAGATAGCCAGGCAAATAAAATAGCACCAATGTGGACAGCTACATCCTCATAAAGCCTGAGAGATCTTGGGAAGTAATTTTAGACACAAAAGAACAGTTAAGCATGGCTTCTTGATAGCAGCATTTTCTCGGGTAGACTCTGTTTTTCTAGAGACAAACACGTTTCATTTAAGAGAGGTTTCCTGACTCAGATTTAGCTGTAAAAACCTTGCAGCCCTTTTAAGAGGCTCTGTCACAAAGCACTTAAATGGTGTTTATGAATAGCCAACAGCATGCTTCTTGGTGGTGGCAGGGATCTTGAAACTCCATAGAGTTGTGGAAATAAACATGGTTCCCACCAATACCTCTGCCATGAGGCTGGACTCTCAGAAAGATAAGAAATGGGGTGGATCCAGCTGTCAAAGCTACGGTTTTAATCCTAGCCATATCACTTAGCAAATTAAAGACTCATGTGGTCAGAAAAAGAGAGATACACCGTAAAGATAGATTCAGAAGAAAAAGAAACTCTAAATGGTTTACAGTATGTTTAAAACTATATGTAGGCTTGGGAAAGAAAAAAAAAGATAAAGTTCTTTTTTTAAAAAAAGAGAGTAGTTGGGTATGGTGGCACACACCTTTAATCCTCACTTGGGAGGCAGAGGCAGGAGGATCTCTGTGAGTTCAGAAATAGCCTGGTCTACAGAGTGAGTTCCAGGACAGACAAAGATACGTAGAGAATCTGAATACTGTATACTATTGTGTTTTTTAAGTGTTTGACTGCTGAGGAAGGAGCAACAGCTGCTAAAAGACATTTGATTATAAATGCTGCTGAATTAATCCAACAAATATATTTTGAAAATGCCTTAACTTTAAAATATAAGTCAAAGGATATGTTACTTTGATGAAGAGGTTTTGCTTTTGTTTCCACAGGAAATGAGAGCATTTGGGTTCATTCTGGGTTAAGAAAAATAAGGGTTGATCAAGAAAGACCCTCTGAAAAATCTCACATAGGAGCAGATGGCATGGATGAGCCAACATTTCAGAGGACCTCTGTTGGAGTTTCCTCTGACTTCTACATCCAGAATAGCCTCAAGACTGCTGACTGAGATGATCAAGCCTCACAGAATATTCCACTCAAGATTTGACCATAATCCTAAATTTTCTTTAGGTTCCCATAAGATTATCAATGCCTCCACTCAGCAGGAAGCAGCCTGGAAAACTATGCCCACATTCCCAAAAAGATGAATTATAGATGTTTGTCTTTTTAATTAATTAATTTATTTATAGAATGTTAGTTACAAGTTGTTATGGGTAATGGTCAGGAAAAAACTAAGCAAAGGAAATTAGATTTAGAGTTCTTATTTTGAAAAGGAAAAAGAAGGAAGCACTGTGAGACAAGAGTCTTGTACCCTTTAGAGGTTTGTGGCTGGTATTGGTTGAATAAAGCACTGATTCACCAGTAGCCAGGCTGGAAGTATAAACAGGAAAACCAGAATATAAGAATTCTGGGAAGAGGAAAGGCTCAGTCTGCAGTTGTCATCCAGGCACAGAAGAAGCAAGATGAGCTAAGGAAAGTTTTTTAAGTTCTTTTCCAGGAGTAAGCATGAGGAGAAAGTCACGTGAGAGAGGACTGAAAATGAGGTACAAATGCAGAAGCAGATCAGGGGTACTGAAGTTGAACTGACTTCAGATCCTATTTTCTTATTCTCCCTCTGTCAGTTTGTGTCTGATGTGTGTCATGAGAGTTGCCCTTTTCCGTGAAACATATTTTCTTAAATAAAATTTTTGTATTTCTTAAATAAAAATTTTGTTGTTACTTAAGGATAAATACTTTGGGAATTGACTCCCTCCAGAATGCCATATATGAAGTGTGCAAACTGTTTCTGGTGTAGTTAGGAGAATTACTTCCCTTCTTCCCATGAGAGGCATGAGCAGATGCCTGATGACCCATTCTAGAAGACATAGATACATGCAATTCTTGATCTGTGAAAAGTGGAGGGAATTTGCCAGAGAGATCCTCCTTTTTCTTACAATTCTGAAGGACATTTTTTTCCTCAATGACATTGTATTATTTCTGGAAGAGCTTCTGTCACGTGAGGAATAAAGGGAGATGTGAAAAACATCTCAAAGTATGGGATTTCGAGAGTTCAGAGCGACAGATGAGATTTGAGCAAGGATTTTAGATCCTCGCTTTATCAGCTTTTAAGAACTTATCTAGAACTCATTCCATTGCTTTTTGTTAAGCTTTTCTTTCATGGAAGGCTTGGGGGAGGTGATGATTCAGCAGAGGGTGAGTGTGGAATGAAGGACTGTTTGGCCCCTCTGGTGTCATGATCTTGTGATGTTATATATTGTAGGGAAGTCATCTTGGAACTCGTTGCTCATGGCCTCAGTACCATTTCTGTTGCAGCTCAGTAGTGACTCACTCACTTCTAATGCTGTTTGTTTAATGTAGTCCTGTCCAAGTTTTGCAAGAAAGCAGTTCATTTGAACAGAGAGAAAAATGTACCAGCTTGTCCTCCTTATCAGCTAGATGAGTGCTAGTCCTTGCTGTCTCTAGATGATGTTCCAGTCTGCACTGATCATGCAGGTAATAAAGGGTGACTCCCCCACCCCAAATATGGGAAGTGATGGACTCTGGAGTAACTAAACGCCATTTTCCTCCCAGGTCACTATACTGGAGAGTTTTATGTCAAACTGACACAGCTAAAGTCATTGTAGAGAGGGAGCCTCAACTGAAAACTGTAAGACTGGGCTATTGGCAAACCTATAGGATGTTTTCTTAATTAGTGACCGACTGGGAGGATCCAGCCCATTGTGAATGGTGCTATCCCTGGGCTGTTTGTCCTGGGTTTTACAAGAAAGCCGACTGAATAAAGCATGAGGAACAAGCCAGGAAGCAGCACCCAGCAGTGGCCTCTTTATCATTTCTTGCTTCCAGGTTCCTTCCCTGTTTGAATTCCTGTTCTGACTTCCTTCAGTGATGAACAGAGATGTGGAAGTATATACCACATAAGCCCTTTCCTTCCAAACTTGCTATTGGCCAAGGTGTTTCATTACAGCAATAGTAACCTTAAACTAGGATTATGGCTCTAACTAAACCTGTCATATGACAAAGTCAGCACCCAGAATAAAATAACATTAACTTAACCTGGTTTGGTACATTAGGAAACATTAGCACTGGAGTAAGTAGAAGAGGAAAATAGCACTTGAGACATGATTCTACAAGTACATTCGGGAGCCTCTAGCTACAGGATGGCATTTCGTGTCCCAGCCTAGCAGTTGAAAGTACAGAACTGGGTGGCAGAGGAACAGGGCTGTGCCACACTGGTTGTGTAATCCAGGGCAAAGCATCTCTCATGGCTGCAGCTTGGTTTTCCCCTCTACAAAGCAGGATTGGTGTTTTACAAAATTACATAAGTACAGCTTCCTGTGCCCCAGGCACAAGGCAAGGGTTTTCTGACATTCTCATCTGCATCCTGCAAGTATCAGGCTGGGACAACCTCTCAAAGGAAAAGAAGAAAGAAGAAAGTCACTGTAACTATTGTCCTCCCCACTCCAAAACCAGTGCGGAAACTCCTTCTCCTTCTCCTTATGGGAGAAATCCCACCACAAGAACTGACCGTGTTTAGACAGGAGAAAAGGCCATTTGTGAAAGACTTGATACTTTTCTTTCTTTAGACTTTTCGGAGCTATTTCAGGAGCACATACAAACAAAATGGTTGTAAAATCTGAAAATACGTGGGAAATATGTACTCTTGCCCTGAAGATAAGAGGAGCTATAGGAAAGGATTAATCAAACCCAAAGGAACTAGAGATAGAAATCAGGTGAGTTCTCTGCCTGCTGCTTCCAGAGCAGGACTCACTTGTAAGCACTGTGCCTAAAATAGTCTGGGTGAATGGTGCAGGTAGGTGCTACGCCGCTTTTTTCTAAATGTCCCTCTAGCCTGGCATAGGAGGGTGGTTTATTCCAGGCACAGGCAGGAATTGATAATTCAGCATCATCTTCTAATTAAGAAAAAAAGCTCATGACAGAAATTTGATCACGAAAACTACAAAACCTTAAGTTTACAGCACTTGTAAAACCCATTGAACATGGAGAAGTTGACCTAGTGTCTACATAGAGCCCCTATGTTCTAGCATCTTTGGTAAGGACGGCAAGCTATTCAAAGTAAATGAAAACACAAACTCAGCCACAAACCTTGATGCACAAGGTTTCACTGCCTGCACCATATGCTAGGGCAATGGTGGCACAAAGCTTGTGGTTAGTCAATGTCTGCTTTGACTTAAGATTCATTCTGCTAGGTGGAACCCATACTTGTTACTGCTTTGGTGACCAAGGACTGAGACTATATATCACAAGGACCTAGGGTAAAACCAAATATTACTGTTCTAAAAAATGTAGTGACTCCTAATAACAGGCTGCTCTACTCATAGATCAGGGCCTTGCTCGACCATCATCAGAGAAGCTTCTCCTTGGCAGATGGGAACAAATACAGAGATCTACAGCCAGACATTATGAAGACAGTGAGAGACCTCAGAATACTCAGCTCTAAATGGAATGTCTCCATCAAATCCCTCCCTTCAAGGCATAGGGAAGGCTGTGGCAGATGAGGTGGAAGGAGTGTAAGAGCTGGAGGAGATGGAGGACACCACCACCACCACCAAACCAAGGCCCTCTAAACCATCATGAGCAAAGCTCATATGAACTCAGACTGAGGCAGCAAGCACAGGGCCTGCCTCGGTCTGTGCCAGGCCCTCTATATATTTTATTACCACCCCACAAGACTGTGGAAATCAAATAACGCTATTCTCATTATTTATTGAAGTATCTTTAGACTGTCGAAGAGTAATCAGATATATCATATTTTAAAAGAATAATTCATGTGTCAAAATGGAAAGTCTATAGCCAGAGTCAGTTGCTATTCTAGCTAAGGATCATAGTCAAATTACCATTGTTCATTATGTGCACTGAGAAATAAACAGCTGAGTTGCCTTTCTTCCTCTTAGGAATAAAGGAGTGGACTTCAAGTTTATAATATGAAGAACAAAAGTAGTCTCAGAGCATATAGTTCAAGCTTTTCAGAACAGGCTGTCAATTTTTGTCAAGTGTGAGGCTCCAGAGCTTATGCTGAAGGTAGAGATACCTGACAGATAGCACAAGGCGGCTTGCTACCGGGCTAACCTTAGATAGCCAAAGAAAAGAATGTCTCACATAAAACAATTCTGAGCATTTTGAAGCTGAGTATACAGAAATGTTTAACTATTTAGAGATCTGTATCTGCTTCTTGGAAATCGGGAGAAGGAACATATACTTGTTTTATCCATAGAGAAGCTAAATGCAAATAAAAGTTATCTCCTGATGTAGGTCAAAGCATGAGGCCCGTGTCAGCAGGGGGTGGCCCTGTTGCAGTGTAGCTCCCTTGCTGCTTTGCCCTGCTAGGTGAGAGAGAAAGGGAGAACTGGTTCTCTGGTACATTAGAGCTGGTCGCTATGTGCACAGAATGGAACATTATTTTCTTGCCTACATGGTAGTAGGAAGGATAGCGTGTATTCTTTGAAGGGCACAGGGGGAGCAGGAAGTTCTATGCCATGATTTCCAACAAGGAGGGCCAGAGCTCTTCTCCTTCATCTAGCAAACCCCCAGAGGTAGGCCGGAGTCAGTGCATGACAGAGATCAGATCAAAGATCAGACAGAAAAGGCCCCTACACCATTTCCTTGTGGTACTTAGGATGCTTACTCTTCAACTGGAGGTTTGACTGGATTCAGAATGACCTAGGAGGTACACAGTATTTCTAGGTATGCCCACGAGATGAGAGTGTTTCCAAAGATGATCAACTGAGCGGGGGTACAGCCCATCCTGAAGTGGGGTGCACTAACCCATGGGCCGGAGGCCGAGACAGAGTGAAAGCGGGGAGAAGGGAGTGTGCTCAGTCTCTGTTTCCTGGCCCCATTATGGTGTTCTGTTCTGCTCCACCATACTGTCTCATCACATCGGATTGTCTGAAACCATGAGGGAGAGTAAACCCTCCCCCAAGCTGTCTAAGAAACATAACCAATACAGTACTAAATCAAGCCAGCCAGCTTGGAGTTAAATGGCTAAAGACACAGGGTTGAATTTATTTAATCACTAAAACTGCAGTTTTAATCGGAAAGAGTTCAACAACGGGGCTTCCTAGAACTTGGATGATAGGAAGTCCGGCTTCAGGGGTTTGGAAGGGTTGAAAGCCACACTGCCTTTTCTCTTGTTTTTGGCCCTCAGCACACTGTATAGACAGACATGGAGGACGGGAGCTGGAATTCAATATATTCTGCTTTGGGGTTGGAGAGATGGCTCAGCAGTTAGAGAGCTAGGTACTGCTCTTGAAGTATGGTCCCCATCCATACCAGTGGCTCCCAGCTGCCTGTAACCACACGGAGGCCTCTGGCCTACATGAGGACCTGCGTATCTATGCACATACCCACACGCAGATATACACATAACTAAAAATAAATCTTTAAAATAAAAGGTATAAATTCTGCTTTATCTAAGTTTCCATGCATTTCTGAGACAAAGAAGATTTTGGGCAGCTCAGCTCAATTCGATTGTCCCCTTCGAAGTGTCTCCAGGAAATGGAACACGTGAAGAAAAAACACTTGTGGGTGTTATTCATTCAACTGCGGATCATCAATGCAACAGTAACCCTGGGAAGGGTGCAAACACATACATGCTCTGACGTGAAGGCAATGAGCCTGGGCACAGCAGCCATTCCTTTCTCCTTGACTTCCGGAAACATCTTGTAGCGGGCGACAAGCATGGCGTACATGTTGGAGATGGCGCCACCTGGAGGGCACAGAAACAGTTACTTTTTCTAATCTCCATCGACACTTCTCACGCCAGCAGCATTCTTTATTTCACAGGCCTACAACAGTTTCTTTCTCTGTGTGGGTCACAGCCCAGGATGGGGTCATAGGACTGAATGAGGTGGGGAGGCGGGGTTGAAAAATCTGCCGACAGTAAAACATCTCACAATATACAACGACCACAAACTATTTCAAAATCAAACATATAACGAGTCTGAGATGTTTCGGGCAGTGCTTGGCCACGTTACCTCACGCAAGGTAACTGTAACTTTGGTTCTAAACACATATAATATTCACTTGGTCTTTTGCATCATGCCACATAATATCAATGAACACTGACTGAAATGGCTTGATTCAGATATGAGATTATTGTATGTTATAAATAGCAGTGTGTGTGTGTATATATATATATATATATATATATATATATATATATATATATATATATATATATGACCTATAATTTCCAGGGAAAATCCTTGTAGTTTTCCTTTGAACTGCATCCTCAGATTCAAAGTACAGCTAAGATGGTTCAGAAAAGCACATTCTGAAATTTATGTATGTACTATTATGCCCATCTTGAAGAGACTTTTGAAAAGAGATGTTTTTCTTTCTTTTCTCTCTAGTTTATAAGTGTAACCAGTTGGCAGTAGGCCTATAAAATCCTGGTACTATGATAGCGGCAAATAGTTATTTCTTTTCTTTCTATAGCAATGCCTTATGCTTGGATTAAGATAAACAAACCACTGTTAAAGCTGCAGGCTGCTAATGGTTCCTAAAGAATGTGTGACAAATGTCCACGCTTATCTCATTATTCTCTGTTCATTCCTTAAACAGGTCTTTTCTTTCAAAGATGTCTCTGAGATACAATTACACTCATTAATGCAATGCTGTTTGATGATGTCGGCTCCATATGTAATTGCATTTCCTGTATTTCCCCAAGACTGTCAAGGATTTTATATGATAAAGTTTTACCCTACTCTGTAAGTAACATCTCACATGACCAGCAATGAAACTTTCTGCAGGACTATTGAGAAGCTTAGGAATTTTGATATCCAGGAAATATAAATGCACATATGTTGGCAAAGAAAACATGAGACCAGAAGACAGAGTAAAAGTGTATCCCTCTGTTCACTCCAAGGAAGAAACTCTTGGAACTATTTCCTGTATGGTTTGATCAGTCTTTTCTTGTAGTGGCTGAGGAGCAAGCAGGCTCTGCCACGTTGAAGGGCCCATACAGGGCTATGACCTTTGCATTATGAGCCCTGAACTATAATACAGGCAGGCCACTTGGTACAAAGTCACCACCAACCAGATCATGGTGTCTCTATAGTCAGAATGCAGGCAGTTACTACTACCTTGTTGAACCCTAGAGGTTCAAGACAACAGAAAACAGGTCAAGTATGTTCAGGTCTGATGCCCAGTTGAAAGACAGACACTGTGGTGGTGGACTCAAAACCAAGTTTTAGAGGATGTTTCAAGCTAGCTTATGATTTCTCAGGTCTTAGCACTAACAGACATTTTGAGCTACAGAATTCCTTTAAGGTGAGTTGTCTTAGGCTGTGTATTGGTTAGCCCCATCCGTGGCTTTCAGTTGCAAGCAGTATTTTCTTTCAAACCATGACAACTCAAAAGATCCTCAGACATTCCCAATGCTTCTTTAGGGAGGGAAGCATTGGTTTTTTCATTGAGAGCTACAGCTCTTGTTACATTCCCAGTCTGAGGGTGGGGGAGGGGAGAAAAGAAAGGAGGATGTATACAAAGAAAGCATTTTTCAAGTGTGAACTAGAAGCTTCCAGCTCTGACATCCTGCAACCTTGAGGATGATGGAGAGACTTGTGTAACAACACATGAGGATGAGGGTGGATGTTGGAATGACTATGCCAGGAAAAGACCTGTGGCTCAGCCAGGTCTTCTCCCTTAGTCCTTATCCTTTATGACCTGCCAAAGACTAGAGCGCTCTTTGATCCTCAGGTGTAGATAATATTACATATACAGAGTTCTGCTGTGGGATAAAGGTCTTTCACCTTGTAAAAATTTGTTACTATTATTGGTTTAATAAACTGCTAATTGGCCAGTAGCTGGGCAGGAAGTATAAGCAGGGTGACCAGAACAAGAGAATTTTAGGAAGATGAAAGGCTCAGTCTACAGCCGTCACCCAGACATAAAGGAAGCAAGAAGAGAATGCCTCATTGATAAAATAGGTACCAAGACACATGGCTAACACAGATAAGAATTATGGGTTAATGTAAGATATAAGAGTTAATAAGAAGTCTGATCGAATAGGCCAACCAGTTTATAATTAATATAAGCCTCTGCATGTTTTTATGGGATTGAACGGCTGCAGGATCAGGAGGGACAGAAACCTCTCTCAACAGAATTCTAGAAGTCATAGTCGAATTTCCAGGAAGTACCAAGTCTCTGGGTGCTAGTGGTGGAGATGAACAGAACTGAGCAACAATCAAAACAAGTTGAGCATTTTGTCCAAGCCAAAGACCCAACTCTTAAGATTTAGTCCTAGGAACAGAGGCACAACCTAGGTGCCTGTAATTCTGCTTTCTCTGTTCCCACCCCTTGGATCATTTGACTCTTTAGCCCAGGAGCAAGGCTAGATGCTCTCTAATGAAACATCTGCCAGCAAATAAGGATGCTATGAGCCATCACTCTTCCTTTAGGAAGTTGAGGAGAAACAGGTCCCCAATGCTTTCTCTTGCTGTCCCCTCTGACTTGGAGTATTTATATTACAACATAACATTACATCTCTGGCTTTCTCACTAAGCTGAAACATGAGTCTTCAGGCTCAAAGGAAGAATCTCCACAGTTTCCACCTAATAATTTGCCACCACCCACCAGGCCATATAGAACCTAGCAGAACCATCAAAAAGGATTTTTCCTTGGGATGTCTGTTTTCTGGAGCATGCAGGTTCCAAGACAAGGTAGATAATTAGGTATGTCTCCTATTTAGACTAGTCAAAATTTCATAGTCAACATCCTACTTCTATGAACCATTAAAATAGAAACCATGTTGTTCTTGGCATATCTCGGGGACAGCTCAGCTCCACAGTCAACCTCATAAGAGAATGAGTAAAGTAGAAATGATGCTGACATCATAACCCTGCCAACCCTACCTAGTCTTCCATGAAAATGTGTCTTAAGCATCAACTCCAGACAATAAAAACCAAGTTACAAGCTTAGCCTCAAAGGAGAGTAAGCATTAAATTGCCTAGAAAATGAAAGAATCCATCACAACTATTGTTCAATGACTTGGTTTTTTTTAAAAGACTAATTTTCTGTTCCATTTAACTAGCACCTTTCCCTTTAGCATTTGAGAAAACATGATATGTACTTAAAATCATGAACTAATGGTTGAGAGGTGGTGTTAGACAGACATATGCAGTTTTGAGACCGCTGTTGTTGGGTCTTTGTTTCATCTTCACACGTTTTCTCTCTTTTCTCACTTCTCACCTATCTCTGCAGGTTTGCTTTAGAGGGATCAGAATCTGGCCATGCTTTTGTTGGCATGTGCAGATGGCCTCTCCTGTCCATCCCACCATCAGAGCGTACCGAAGACTGGCTTCCTCTTACTGATTAGGTTCTGCTCTGACACCAGACTTCTTTTGCATGGGTCAGTGACTTTTTTCATCACCCTCCTAACTTCTCTTTCATCAATGAATCAAGTCAAGGTCACAGTCGTGAGCTAAGGGCACAGCATTTGTTTCAGGTTGGTTCTATGGGCTGGGAGAGGTATAAATGTGGAACCTAGCACGTGGTGGCTGGTATAAAAGGCAAAATGGAAAACACTGGGTGCCATAAAAAAGAGAAGGAAGGAAAAATATCTCAAGGAAATCCCTACTCTCTTTCAGCTCTAAGGAATCATCTTCCATGCACTGTTTGTCCTCCTTGAAATTAGAAATTAGCCTAAACCTACTTTCTTGCTCGTTATTCCAGAGACTGGGGAAGGGAATGAGCTCAACCGAGGAAACATGCTTCAGCACACCATCACACACTGAGCCTCAGCACACACCATCACACACTGAGTGTTGTATTAAATGCCTCTTTTACATTTCACTAATTCTGGGAAATGCAGCAAGTGTGAATTTTCTAATTAGCAATTGTTATTCCTTTGTCCAGCACTATACATACATCTTATATATAGGTAGAAGTATTGGGTGACTATCTTGTCTGATTATACCATTAAGCACAAGCAACTGGCATTAGTAAGCTTGAAAGTGTGTTCAATGGATTCAGCCACACTCATTATTTTGACAAGCACACAGCCTAGGTATTCTAATCCTAACCACAAAATAGATGTTTGTTTTTCTTAAGTTTATAACATGGCATGTCAAAAGAATAAAACAGAGAAAATTTGAAATATATATACCAGGAGAAAATATTCCATCTCCAGAGCCCCCTGGCCAGCCAATGATCTCTCTCATTTTCTTTAGTGTGACATACTCTAACAGCACAAATACAGGAGCAATCTCATAGGTGAACCTGAAATGGATAAATGACAATAGTTTATGTATGTAGCTCAAATAAGTTATTTACTATTATAATATCACAGAATATTTTCTGATTTTTAAAACTTACATTCATAGATGGAAGGATTCTAACATTAAATATAAAATTATTTATAAAAGACTTTCCAAAACATTGCTCATTTTTCTGTAGCCTTCAAGCCAAGATCTTCAGTTATTGACATAAAAGATACAGGGGTAGCTTATTGTACTGAATACAGAACACAACACAGTGTGACTCTGGAAAATGCCACAGTGGGCGCTCTTCTCTTTCATATAACTTATCATTTTAAATCAGAATATTAAAAAGTCTCCTTTGTATTTTAATATTTTGCATAGTTTGATAAAATCAAAGACATATAAAGGTGTTTTTAAAATTAAGCTAGAATGAGAATACATGATGCAAAGAGGTTTACACAAAATAGATTTTTGTGTAATCAGCTACTTACATGTTAGTGTTTGCTGTTGATGTCAGCCAGTCTGCTGCCAACCCAACCATATCCAATCCAGTAGACAGCTGATTAAAATATCGGGGATGCCCTGAATAAAATGGAATTAGGATTGCAACCAGTGAAAATAAATGTCTCCCAAACACATGGTTTTTTTTTTAATAACTAAAGGATCTTGAAAGATACTTCAGTTACAAGAGATGCATATTCAGATATAATATGCAAGTGTGCCTGTGAGCACAAAGACACATGATCATGTGCACACGTGCACTCACACTCAAGCAACCCTTGCTCTAACCAGAGACTACTTAGAGTTTAGTAGTTCCCAAGACACTCTCTAAAGATCTTCTCTCAAATGGGCCCTTTAAAAATCATATGTACTTTGCAACGTGGGATTAGATTACTTCCTACTACACTTTCAATATAATTGCAAACTAAAATTTTATGGTATCCCAAATCATTACTCCCATTTGCATTGATACTGCTAACATTCTTTTGTTGAGCTGTTCCGAGAGTCAGCCACACGATGACATCCTTCAGGCATGCCAGCATTCATAATAATATCAGTGACAAATGGCTGATGATTACAAAGACAGGACAAAAATGAGAAACTAGGACACTCTGCCGAGTGATTTGCCCTGGATTCAAAGTGATGAGTGTCTAGAGATGGCGTCGACAAAGCTAATTCTTGACAGTATTCCCTGTCTGAATTGTGATTATGATCAGCAAAGCCCCCTCTTAGTTGAGATTTAGAGCAGAATTAAACACAGATCTGTGAAAAAATATAATCAATGGCTAGACTCTTCCATTAAAAGATTATCTAATAAACTTCTAGATTTCTTTAAAATTCTGCAAATGGATTGCCTTCCATATACCCCTTGAGGCTGTTATTTAAAATGTGGTTATAAATATCTCATCAGGAGTCTGTTTTCTCATCTTGTCCCATAGAAGGCTATCAATAAATCCATGTTTTGTTTAGCAACAGCAGTTTGGAAAAAAGCAAAATTCTGGAAGTAGCATCTGATTTTCAAAAAGGTATCTGTCACTTGCTGGACATCTGTCTGGTGCCTGTGATGTGAGTCTCATGTCCCAAGTGTGGGCAGAACAAGATAAAGGACAGCACTGGAAAAAATACATTGCTTATCTCAGGGACTAGAAGGCTCTCTTATCAGCTCTGGGCATGTGGCTAGAGAATTCGACAATCGGAACAGATAGCACTGGGAAGGAGCACATTTTAGAGGGACTGGAATTTTGCGACTCTAGTTAATTCTTGACATTACCTCCTTTATGACCTCAGATCATGCCTCCGCCCCTTTTTCTCTCTCTGCAGGCCCTTTGACTCTGACCTCATCAGATTACTCATTCAGAAAAGGTATAAAGTCCCTCAGCTGCAGCAGATGCTGTTGCAAGATGCCATCCCCTTCTCTCTGCCTCATTGACTCCCCATTTCATTGTAGCCTGAAGCTGACATCACAGCCTACTTCTCCCTCCAGAGGGCCCTCCACTCTGCTGTCCTGAAATCATTTTTGAGTGAGGAAATCAATTTGGATTTATAGCTTATATATATTTCTAGATGAACCTATCTATGAGCACACAGGATTTAACTCTGTGGAAATTCTGGTATGGTAACCTCTGCATAGAACTGAGAGGATGTTTAAGGTGTGCGCAGGAGCTCTGGACACCAGAACTCCAGCCAACTCTGCTTGAACAGAGATACTCTCCATGAACTAAACACAAGTCTGATGCTTCTTTCCGGGGTTCCTTCACTCTATACAGTTTTTCCCCTTGGTCTGCAATTTCATCTGACTTTCTCCTGAACCACAGCTTTCATTTACTGATAATGATGTGAAACTACAGAGGGAGGTAGCTTAACATTCAGAACAGCATGACCTTTGGGGTTCTGGCAGAAATGTCCCCCTAATTACATCTGTTCTGCTCCTGTGGCCCCTACACGCTGCCTGCAAGGGATTCCCACTGCATCCATCCAGGGCTGACTGAGAGTGTGAGGATCTGCATCTGAATCTGATAGCAGCTCCAGCAAGCCCCTGGCCCCTGTGATGTGAGCACTCTGAGAGGGCCAAATGCTCCTGTGCAGATTAGCGAACGAGTCTCAAAGGATGTGCAAAAGCTGGCACCTGGCAAATGAAACCTGATGCTCACAGTCGCTTGGAGAGGAGCCAAAAATCCTCTAAAACTGCTTTTTGTAAACTGACAACCTGCAGAAGGATGCTCCTTGGTTTTCTTTGTTTAAGGGCTCTCTTAAAGATTGAAGACTACATTAGCATTACCCTGTTTGGCCACCGCAGCTAAAGACGCAGGAATTGTCTAGATTCCCACCGTTTACTGAAGCTTCTAGTTCTAGTGTCTCTCGACAAGTGATTTGAACAGGCACCTCATTTAAGTCTTCCTTACTGCCCTCCAATCCTTTCTAAAGTTGGAGGCCAAAGGGAAATCAGGCTAAGGACTGTTATCAGAGACTAAGCGACATTTTATAAGATGATCTCTCAAGGATCATAAGAATACCGAATGATAACAGGGAGGGTACCTGCTTTGACGGATTGTGTAATTCCAGCTGACAAACAGAATATTAACAGCATAATAAGCCATAAGTTTGATAGTTGGAGACAAAAAGCTGCTTGCTGATGATTTTTTAAAGTGCTATTTGGGGATGTATAGAGAGAAGACAAAATATGGTATGAATAATATTGAGATATTCATCTTAATTCATCAGATTTTTATCTTCACTTTAAATAAAATGCACCACAGCAACATTTGACTAGCAGTTTTACAAAAATATATAGCAAAAAAAAATATCTAGGCATTTCATTGATCCACTCATTTCCCTCGACAGCATTAGAGCACTGGTATACAGAACTATTACTTCCATTGACTGGCAGAACCCATTAGCTTAATTCTAAATTGAATTTCAAAGATGACCAGCTTTTAAGAATGAAGATGTAAAATAAAAAAGTACCTATTCTTTTTTATTTGTGAGCAACATAAACAATATGTAGCAATTTGCCATTAGTGAATTTAAATGTCAAATATGGGGGATGGGTTATGCAGAAAAGAATTAAAACCTTTTCTCAAGCTTGCACAGAAGGATCCATGAAAAATAAGGAGAAACAGAGTATCAATCATTTCATGCCTGGCATGCGTATCCTACTGGTTTTCAACAGTGATGATGATGATATCTAACTGATGATATCTAACAAATCTCCAAAAATTATAATCCACAGAAATAAATCAACAAGTTAAGCTCATTTCCCCTTATATCTATTTCCAAGTCTTCCAAAATGGACAATAATTACACAATAAATCAGTTTCCCAAGGCTTTTATGCAAACCTTTCTCCTCTGATGATATAAAGAATGTTTGGGGGGGAGGAGATTAAACTGCTTTTGTAGCAAATGTTCTTAAAATGTTTGTCATTTGTTATACTAATAAATCACCCAGAAAATGGTAGCATAAATATAACATTTGCATGACTAATGATTCCTTAATATTTCACATTTATTAGTTACCAGTAAATCTTTTTAATTGTACGAATCACTGTAGATCCTTCAGCCTTCCCTACTCCACCTCAGGAAGGCATTCATATTTATCACTTTTAATTTGTTTCATTGTGTATCAAAATGATTAGATACAATGTAGAAAAAAGCAGAACTCTCAGGAAGAAAGCTTGGAAAGTACTCGAATGTAGCATCTGGAACAACATCATCATTTTTTCCTGTTTCAAAGGATGCTGTGAGAATCAGATATTCTTATTCACGTGCACAGCCAACGCGAAGGAGAAAAATCCTTATGTAATACCTCTGAACTGCTAAGCTAGTCTATATTGTGGTGTGTGTGTGTGTGTGTGTGTGTGTGTGTGTGTTTGTGCACGCTCGCACTTCTTTCAAAACAGGAGAAAAACTGGAGTTGAAACCTAAGGTTTAGTCACTTGAAGCAATGCCACAGCATTCTCCCTCCAGCCTGAAGACTGTATAAGATGGTTAGTTGGGACTTTTGCCAGCAGCACCCTGGAGTTCAGGCTTACAGGACTGCACCTGTAGTCTTCACAGCTCTCATTTTCTCCGTTTTGGGCCACTCCTACCGGCCCCTAGTGACAAATGGTTTCTACAACCTCGGATTCATCTCCCTGCCACTCTTCAGATTTATACCCAACGACGGCTCTGACATGGTCAACAAGGTGCTTTTGGATTACTCTAATAATGACTATTTTTTAACAAATGCAATTTTGAAATTTTGATAATGACACGACCCAGTAGAACAGGAACGATTTTATAGAAAAAAAATGAAAATTGCAAAACAAAAAAGCTTTATTATTGCTTGTTGCACAATACCTGTTTTAATTGCATATTTTAGAGTTGTTTGGCAATGCGTCAAAATTTCCTCCAAATTTTGTGGTTGGTCTGCTAATTCCCAATTATATTCTTGAAGGAGCTCGTTGGGGTAGTGGAAATCAATTACTTTAGTTGATCTATCGAAACTTTTCACCACATACTGAAGCAAAATGTTCATAACATCTTGCAGAAACGCCAGAGTGGGCCTCTCTCCATCACACGCTGGTAGCAGGTCTGAAGAATGGAATGGAAAGGGTGCTTTAGATTTCACTACGCAAAGATCTAGGCAATTTCTCTTTGAGTTGAATTTATTGGCACTGGAATCTCAGTGTTTGGGAGGGAGGATGAGGCAAGGAGGATCTCTGGGAGTTGGAGATTAGATCTGGTTTAAGGGCGAGAAGACCCCATTTCAAACAAAAAACACAGCATCTGGAAACACAAGCGGACAAAACCGCCTTCGGAAATTAAATTTTGCATTTTTATTCCTAACATGGTATCATGTTTGGTTTATTCTTTTTATTTTTTTTTAAATGGCTCGACTTGTCCGTTTCACAGGCATTTGTCCTAAATGTTATGAGTAATCATTTCAATTGTCAAGACTCCACGTTGGGAATGTTTGAGAAATGCCTTCGTGCAAACCAGGAAAAGTCAATCTTGCGAAGTCATGATCTCTGACTTCTGAAGGCCAGATGTTGCCAAAGTTGGGGTGTGTGAGTGTGTGTGAGCGCACTTTCACGCTGTCTGGGAGACTGGGAATCATGCAAGCTGAGATAAAATTTAGCGCCCAGGGCTCACGTAAACAGAATCGTTCCTCAGTGAAATTTCACGGTTACAAATTGCTCTGGATCCAATCGAACACCTGAAAAATATTCCTGTGATTCCGAATTATCTGGGAGGACACCTGGAAATTTGCTCTACTTAGAGACTGGGGCAGCGCAGAGAAGCCCCGCAAGCCGAGGCCGCTGCCATCCCCAATTCTGAAGGCTGCGCTGGCGCCAGGCGTTGTGGCCGCCGCCGACTCTTGTTCGGAAACGCTGGGAGGGCCGGGTTCTCGGTGCGCTCCAGCCCCGGACCCAACGCTCTTCCAGTTCCATGCAAGATTCCCAGAGAGCCCGCCCCCACCGTCCTGGGGGTCAGGCGTCGCCAGGAAGGAGCGCGGTCCTGGCCAGCCGGCGCCCTTTTACCTGTTGCGTGCAGAAATGCGTAGTTGACATCCGCTTTGGGGCAGCTGCAGGGTTTTTGGTCGCAGGTGCAGGCGACCTTTCGAGTGGCGGTCCGCGGGGCCACGCTCCCGCCGCTCTCTGCTGGCTTCTCAGAGTCTCCATAGAGCAGAGCTAGACAAGGACACGGAGCGCGGGGCCTGGTCAGCCGGCGACGGTCTGGCTCCCGCATCCCCGCCCATCCGCAGCCTAGGCTCGGCGACATCGCTCCGCCAGCGCTAGCCCCCGACCTTGCCCGCCCTTCTCCCCAGCGCGCCACCACTCACCGCACAGCTTGTTTCCGATGCCGCCGGTGAACTTTTGAGCTACCTGGCACCAAGCTCTCGCTGCGATAGCCAGGCAGAGGGACAGTGGAGTGGAAAGAGAACAGACGGGCGAGTGAAATTTCGTTCCAAGTGAACGAGGTCTTTAGTCAGGCGTCTGGGAATCCGGCTCCAACCTCGCAAGCGGCCGCGGGCGACTCTGTTCTCAGCAGGTGGGGTAGCCCGGGGGAACCTGACTCCTGGGCTAGCCCTGGCTTCCCCGTGTCCCACACCACCACCCTTCGCACTTGTTCACCAGGTGCGCAGGTTTCCCGACCCTCCCTGCTGCGCCAGAACTGCCTTTCCTAGACCCCGGGCTAGCCATTTCGTCGTGCATGCCTTCCCGACCCTAAACTACTCCTTATTTCGTCTTTCTTTGCCCTATTCCTTCCCTGTCCAGGGTCTAGAGGTCCCAAAGCAAAGCCCCCCACCCCCACCCCCGTCCTTGAAGTCCATCGATTCCCTCAAACGCTGCGATCTTTCAGGAGTCTATGCTTAGGGGAATGGGCTGAGATATCCTGGGCATCTTCCCAGGGGACAAAAGACTGCGGAAGTTTGGGGTTCTCACACAGTTAAGGACTTAACCCAGGTAGCAGGGCGAAGCGTCCGAATAAGTTTCCTGTTGCAGATGTCAAAGCTCTGATCATCTGCGCAACCCTGCAAACCCCAAGCCGGCTATCCACAAAGCTCTCCCGCTGCAGATCTCTATTGTCCTACCTGTACCCTGGTTCTCGGGATCCCCAGAGCCATCTTCAGATCCGAAGGACCAAAAGCCGGAGCCGGGAGAGGCCATGGGCTCTGCGAGACTGGCGCCGGTCGCCTCCGAGTGGATGCAGGAGAGCTGGCTTTGGCTCGACCCTGCACGCGCGTGCGTGTGTGAGTGTGTGTGTGTGGCGGGAGGAGGGCAACGCTCGGGGACTGGCGCGTCCGCGAGACGAGGGTGGGTGTCACACAGGGACAGGAAACGTGCTGTCTGCGTGTGCCGGTGCTCGTGCGTATGTGTTCCAGTCAGAGCGTATGGACGCGGCTGTGCTGTTCGCCGTAGCTAAACGGAGAAGTCGCCAGGATCTTCGCAGTCTAAAGAATGGAAAGTGGAAAGGGCCCAAGAGATTTTTAGGGAGAGGAAGCTCGGTGGGGAGATAAGGGAGTGACGGAGGGGAAATGGAGGAGCTGAATCGTGAGGTGCGAGGCTGTGCAGTTGTAGCGCGAGTCAGCTGCGGGGGAGGGAGTCGTGCTTGCGCAAGGCTGACCCAGCCACAGGCGCTCCCCGCTTCCCGCTTCTACTCGGACGCGCTGTCCAGGGTGCTACCGCAGCCGGCTGCACTCTGGCCCTGGTGACGGGGAGACCAGGGAGACCTTGGAGGGGTTGGAAGGGTGACCGAGACCGATTTTTACGTGTGCATCGATTGGTTCATTGTTTGAGGGCTGACTCTGACTGCGGACAAGCAAAAACAGTTCTTGCGCCCTCCTTTCTCCAAACTGGCGCCGAGGTCGCTGTGACCTCAAGAGCCCAGGCCACCTGGCTGCAATCAGGCACAGTTTCAAAGCGTGGGGAAGGTACCAAGGAGAGAGGGAGGTGGGCCGCCTACACACCGACGGACTCATTTTATCCCCTTTGCAGAGCTTAGCGTCTGCCTGCTGAGCTGAGCCAGCCTCGGGGCGCAGGGTTCCTGTGCAGTCATGCGCTGGGTCCCCGGACCCACTGTCCAGATTTTGACTGACGGCTGAAGAGAAAGACTGCTGATTGAAGCAATTAAAATCCACGCTGGAGTCTATCACTGAGGACCTCGGGCTGAGAAAAATTAAATAAATAAAACGAACAGAAACTTCTTGAATAGGAACGGGGAGAGCTGACACAGCCCACAGGATTGATGGTTGATGGGGGAGGGGATCCGGTTACTAGGTGACCTTGGCCTATAGAGGCGTGAAACAGCCTACTGTTTGTGCGGGACACAAACACGCGGGTGCATAGGAGGCGTGCAGGGGGTTTCCAAGTAAGCAAATCAGACTTTCAAATACCAGAAAAAAATGCATTCCCTCTTTTCAGGGGGACTCAAACCAATGACCTCCCCTCCCAAAAGGAAACCTTAAGGTCGGGACGGGGGTTGCCTAAGAATATAAAATTGTCAACTTCCAGGTCCTGAGAGCAGTAGTTCTGCTTTTTCTAATGAAGAATGAAACGATCCTTTCTGTTTTCCTTTCCCTAAAGGTTCGTAAACAGCAGCAGCACCTGGAGGATTTGGGGCCCTTGGACTTAGCTCTGGTCTACACTGTAACTATGACTCCTGGCTTACCGAGAGCTCAAGAAAGACCGGCAGGAAAGCGCTGGTTTCAGCCATTCCCAATCGCCTTCCCTGGGCGCCCTGGGCTAGTGCCAGCCTTTTCTGTAGTCCCCACAGACCTTCATTCCTTCTCTGAATTTTTAAAACAGGCACCAAAGCTGTTTCCAGAGCAGGGACCCTGGAGCCTTCTGTCTTGGCGACAAGGGTGACTTGTTTTGTTAGGGATCCTGCGTCCTAGGGTGGCTGTGCTGATGCCCAAGTCTTGGGTCTCCAAGTGCATCTCTCCCCAAAGTTTTATCTTCTTCCCATGTGTCCGAATCCAGGGGCCCATGGAGGAGCTAGCTAGTGGATGCCCACTGAAATTGCAGGATCCCTGGTTGCAATTGGCACTGTTGGGTACAGCCCGAGGCAGTCTCTAAGCTTACTCTGGCGAGAAGCAGGAGCATGGCCAAGGAAGGCTGTAATCTTGACCCTAGGACTCAGCTTGGTCAGTCTTTAGGGCTCTCCTGGACTGATCGCTCAGCTGGCAGAGGCAAAACCTGGAATGCCTTGGCTCCGATGTCTGCTGGGCGCTTGTTCCTTCAAGCTTTGCCGATATGACTCGGGTTCTTTGTTTAAATCCATACCAAATCCTGCAAATAATTTGCTTCAGGCCAGCTGGCTGGGGTTGAAGTTTTTTTTTTTTTTTCTATGGATGAGTGGTTTGAAATAAAAAGGTTCATAAACACACACACACACACACACACACACACACACACACACACACACAGAGCACACACATACCTTCCAAGGAACAAGAGGAAGGTAGAATCTCAACATCTGAATTTAGCTTCTTCAAAAATAGTGACTTAAAACGGTGCTGTTTAAACGCAATTAAAGCTCACAGTCTTGAGTATTTTTAAATCAAATGGTGCTTTTTACATTAAGAAATATTATTTTTTGCCACTCCCCACTTCAGATGCAAGTGGGATTGGGTTTGTCTTTTAAAAATCCATCTCTTCCTAGACAGCAATTTGCTTTGTAAATTTTTTCATTTCCCCAAAGAGTCCCCCCGACCCCCCTCTGGTTGGCGATAACAAAAGAGCTCATGGAGGTAATAATTACAGCCATTAGTTGACAAAGGAGGCCGCCCAGACCGGGAAGGCTGTTACCAGGAGAAGGCTTTCCAAGGTTTCCCATATAATGTGGGAGACCCACACCAAAATCTCCAGCATAACCCACAGAAAGGTGTCCTGGGACGACCCATTCCTTGTCCACAGTGCATCCAGAAATTCCCGTGGCAGGTGGGACCAAAGAAGGGCATTTGGTACAAGTTTCCCGTGTCCCTTTGGTGCTTAAATATCCAGGGACCGAGAAAGTTTAGATGGAAAGAAAAAGGGATGGAAACAGCTATGACCTTGCAATCTTCCACCAAGGGCTGGCTACTTCCGTTTACATCTTATTTAACCCGGAGTGCAGGGGCTGGGCAGAGCTGTTTGTCGCCTCTCTACCCAGAAATTAACATGCCTTTGTTGATACTCTTGGGAGGACTTCGGTATTGAGGGGCCACTGGAAACCAGGATTGAAGGATGGGTCCGACAGACAGAGGAGCAGGGCTCCTCCTTATAGTACCTGCTCGAGGTGGAGTGCAGGAGCACAGAACACCTAGCCAGCTTAGGGTGCCCTACTCCCACCTCCCCCATATCGGTGAGCCCCGCGGTTCCGGTTTCTTGTGTCAGGTCTAGGTCCTGCCGATCGATCCATGCGTTGGCACATGACAGGGTGACTCCTCTGTCCTGTCTGTCTGGTCTCAAACTGGAGTGGAGCTAACTAGGGTAGTAGCGGGGAGAAGAGCACACTTGGATTTGGGGCTTGGCCCTGTCACAGCAGGAGGCTTCTCCTCCGCAGGATCCTGTTTGTAAAATGAACCGGCTGCATAAGCCCAGGTCTGGGGAGCTTTAGGGGCCCACTCTGCACAGACCCTGACAACTCTCGGACTCAAATGTTATCAGCGCCCACTGTTTTGGGTTTGGGGCAGCAGAACCCTGACCTAACCTGACCAAAACCTGTTTGCCTATCTAGTCCTCACTGGAACCCTGCCAGTACCTTCTTTGCTGGCATAAGATCTTGTAGACCTGGTGCCTTTCATGAAAGGGTTAAACCTGGAGTATATATATACACACACACACACAAAATGTTAAGTCAAATGATAAGGAAACTCCTGCTTCCTACCTGCTGCCACTTTGCTCACTTTTATGTGGTCAACTTCCAAGGAGGGGAGGTTACTTCAAATTTGCAGAGAAAGAGACCTTACTATCTGAGAGTTCTCAGCCTGAGAAGCAGTGCCAGTGTGGTTGGCCTGGAAGGCTGTGTGGGCATGGGTTTGGAGGTTCGTCTAGGATTCTAGGTTGAGTTTAAGGTGGGCTATGCTGTAGAGTAGCTGGGGCTGGGGACTAGCTGCTGAAGACAGACTTCATCTCAACTCCTGCCACTAGCCCACCTGTACACCAGAGACAGAGCCCCCAAAGCACAAGGCAGTCAAGCCCTTGTAATTCTGAGATGCTTACTTTATTTAGTAATCTTACTAATCAAAAGAGGAGAAGAAAGCAAGTTTGAGACGAATTTCCCTTCAAAATTCTTTCCACTTTGTTCCGGTATATCCAAACAAGGTCCTGCAAGTCTTTTCAAGAAAGAAGAAATCTCTTACATCATTTGAAAATGAGCAAAGGGTGGTGACAGCTCAGACACAGTGGGCACCTGAACCACAAACAGTGGAATCAAGTGATACATTAGGGGCAACTGCAGGTGGGAGAAGTCTAGAGGTTCAGTATCTGGAACTCCCCAAAGGGGTTCTGAGGGCGCCTGGCTGCTGCTGTGGTCCTTGCAGCATATCAGGGTCCAGCACTTTTTGAACTCAGTAGGGGCTACAGCTGCTGCACCAGGCGCTGGCGCTGGGAGGTTTTGCGCAGGAGCCTTCTGTAGTCATAGGGATTGGCGGAGATTTCCTCACTCCCCTTCGTGGTCCAGCACCTGCAAGTCAGACAGGGGCTCTCGCTAGCAGCGGTATTTCCAGCTACCCTCCCAGGGCTAGGCACTCCTCTTCCTGGAGCTATCCACCAACCACACACATTTAAGAACGACACAACCAAAATGTCAGGCTAAACGACCCAACTTAACTAGCTGTAAAGATGCTCTGCAGCTTTGCAGAGTTGAAGCTAGTGGCTTTTGTGTTTGGATGAGAGCCAACCACTAGAAGATAGAGATCACAAAGGCTGGCTTTGTTTGGAACAATAATTCACAATTAATAAAAACATACTTTCGTGCCTTATTTAGTTTTTAAGAGACTTTCATCAATCAGGAAGATTCAAGGTGTATAATCTGGATTTTTTTCTTTTATTTCTTTTTTTTTTTTGGTGATGTTTTCTTTTCTCTTTTTCGAGACAGGATTTCTCTGTATAGCCTTGGCTATGCTGGAACTGACCCCATAGACCAGGTTGGCTTTGAACTCAGAAATCTGTCTGACTCTGCCTCCTAAGTGCTGGGATTAAAGGCCTACAACACCACCACCCTACTCACCTTCTGGACTTTTAAATCAAACGTTTCTTTGAAACACTCTCTTGATCTGACTAATCACTCTAGTAGGGATACAGTTACTGCTTGTTCTGTTGACTTTTCAAGGTTTCTTCTTCTTTCTTCCTTCCTTCCTTCCTTCCTTCCTTCCTTCCTTCCTTCCTTCCTCCCTCCCACCCTCCCTCCCTCCCTCCCTCCCTTCCTTCCTTTTTTCCTTCCTTCCTCCTCCTCCTCATCTTCCTCTTTTTGATCCTCCTTCTTCTCCTTCTTCTTTTGAGACAAGGCTCCTCTACTTAACCCTGACTACACTGTACCTTGTACTGTAGACCAGGCTGGTCTTGAACTCAGAGATACTTTTGCCTCTGCCTCCTGAGTGCTGGAATTAAAGACATGTGCCACCACGGCCAGTCAGGTTTCAATGTTTTTAGTGAAACTGCTTTACTAGACCCACTGTAGGAACTCCAGTCAATGTGTACTTTTAGTTTCTGTCATTCTTTCTTTTTCTGAATAGGAAAAAAAAATAAATAACTCATTTGGTACTACAGGAGACCTTAAATAATAAAAGTAATCATGAACAAAAAGAATAAAGTTGGTGACATCACGTTATTTGCTTGGAAAAAATCTACAGAAAAGTAGTAGCAAACAAAAGAACATGAGAACAGATGCACAGACCGAGGAAAGGGAGCAGAGGGCTCACAGTTTCATTTGTTATCCATTGGGCTTGACTGAGATGCTGAGAGCTTATAGCAGCGAAAGACTAATGTCTTTAGTAAATGATTTTGGAAAAACTGGACACACACACACACACACACACACACACACACACACACACAAAAGAATGGTAACAGAGATTTTACTTCCTGAAGTCCACTCAGGAAGATTAAAGACTTAAACTACCACCTAAGACAGAAAATCTGCTAGAAGAAAATATAGAGGAAAATATCTACAACACTGGTTTGGACAAAGGATTTTTGAATATCACCACCAAATCACAGGCAACAAGAGCAAACACAAACACAGACAAATCAGCTTATACCAAAAAGCAGGAAAATCGGATTGAAAATACAGCAAATAAAAGAATCAAAACAGTGAAGAGACAACTTGCTAAAGGGTAATAAATATTTGCAAATGATACAATTGATAAAAGGGACAATGTCTAAAATCTACAAGGAACTCAAATAATTCAATAAAAACAAGTGAAATTGTTAAAAAGGGACAAAGGACCTGGAGAGGCATGTCTCAGGAAAAGGCACACAGATATCCAAAATGTACATGCAAAAAATGCTCAATGCAAGATTGAGTGACTGTTACATTCTAGGAAGAAAGGATGCCAGTACCAATACAGCACTATCTGACTGGAAATAAGAATCAAGTTTCCAACTGTCTGACAAGAAGACTGGTTTGCTTAGTGACATAGTCATTAAACAGGGTTAGGAAGTCTCTCTGTTCAGCAGCCTTAACAGATTGCCAAGCTTTTAAAAGAGTGGAAAGTTGAAGTCATGTGGTTAGGTTAGAGAGATGACTAGAGAGGGATTCTATTTGCTGTACCGGGAAGGAGAAAAAGACAAGATCTCCTGAGGAAACAGGGAGCATGGGGATCATGGGAAAGAGTAGAAGGAAATGAGGGAGGAAGAGAGGGGAGCAGAGAAAAACATATGGCTCAATAAAAGCAATAAAAAAAGAAAAAATTTGCTGTACAAGCTTGAAGTCCTGAGTTCATATCTTTGGATGTAGGGGTGGGTACCAGCGATCCCAGGGCTCCTACAGTACCACAGGAGGTAGAGCTGGAAGATTTGCTCCGAAGCCTGGAGTGTGTAGCACAGCAGTAAGATCAAAAGGCCCTGTCTAAAAATAAGGCAAAGGCAGAATGCAAAGACCAACTTGCAAATGTCTTCTGGATTCCACACGAGGGCTGTGTCAAAACTCACATAAATATAATGCACACACACAAAATTAAAACTAATCATATGCTAAGGGAAGTAGCTAGAACAAGCAGGTCACATGTGTGTTTCTATTTATATGAAATATTCTGAGTAACTCTGAAAGCAAATTGACTAGTGGTTGCCAGGGAACAGGGATGGAAGGGTGGTGATACTAGTAGGTATTTGGTTTCCTGAAGTTAGTGGTCGGCATGAAATAAGGTGAATATATTAAATCCATGGAGCTGGACATTTTAAAATGGTCAAGTGAATTCTGTTGTATAAATTTTATCTTAAAATTTAAAAAATGACCAACATTATTAATCATCAAGGAAATTTAAACTTAAAATCACCAGGAAACATGATCTCACCTATGCAGGATGTCTGTTATCAGAATGTAAATGCTGACGAGTGTTGGTGGGGATGCAAAGGAAAGGAGCTCTGCACAGCACTGGAGAGTGTAGGTTGGTGCAGCCATATAGAGGACAGTGGGTGCATTTTTTTCAAAACATGAAGGTCTTAGTATTTAGCAACTGTTATTAATGAGATCCCCAAAGCTCACTACCAGGCACATTATCACAAGAAATGAAGCGAATATTCTGAGAGCTATGTGTAGTCTAATGCTCACCCAGTGCTATTCCCAACACTCAAGCTATGCACTCAAGTCATGTGCCCACCAGTGGATGAATGGTTAACATGTGGTTGTTACACACCACGGGAGAAAAAGTTAAATGTCCAGTTGTGGCAATACGGATAAACCTGGAAGACAATATGTCAAGTGAACTATCATTGAAGCTCTGCAGGAGCCCACTCATGTGTGCATCCTAAAAATGTCAAACTCATAGGAAGGTGCTCCACAGGGCTTGGAGACGGGGAGCTGGGGACATACTGATTAAGGAATATAAAATTTAAGTTGGTAGGATTAAATTTAAGAGATCTATTTAGTGATGATAATTCATAGCAATACATTGATGACTTGAAATTTGCTTTAAGATAGACTTTTAAGGATATGTTAATGTTTTCACCATTTTAAAATTTATTTTGCATATCAACCCCAATTTCCCCTCCCTCCTGCTCCCTCCCTCATCCACTCCTCCTCCACCTCCACTTAGGTGGGGTAAGGTGGGGTCTTTCTTGGAAATTAACAAAGCATGGCACATCAAGCTGAGGCAGGACCAGGCCCCCACCCCATCAAGGCCGAACCAGGCATCCCACCATAGGGAATAAGTTTCAAAAGCCAGCTTACGCCTCAGGAACAGGTCCTGTTCCCATTTCTAGAGGTCGCACAAAAGACTAAGCTACACAATTGTCACCCAGATGTAGAGGGCCTAGGTCGGTCCCATGCCGGCTCCCACAAGCTCAGGTCAGCTGTCTCTGTGGGCTTTTCCCGTCATGATCTTAACCCTCCCTCACCTTGCTCATACAATTCCTCCACCCTCTCTTCAACTGGAATCCAGGAGTTCAGCCCAATGCTTGACTGTGGATCTCTGCATCTGTTTCCAACAGGGAAGGTCAGTTCAGACACCCTCTCCACTACTGCTAGGAGTCTTAGCTGGGATCATCCTTGTGGGTTCCTGGGAGCCTCCCTTCCCTGACAATAGCTTTCTCCCTAACCCCACAATGCCCCCCTCTGTCAAGATACCTTCCTTATCACTCCCTCTCTGTCCTGCCCACAGCTTGACCATGCTGATCCCTCATGTTCCCATCCCCCTTCTCTTTCCCTCTTACCCTCTCTTTAAAGAGATCTTCTTAACAATTTTCCCTTTCTGGGGCCCTCCATGTGGGTCTCTCTTAGGGTCCTCCTTGTTACCTACCTAGCTTCTATGGGACTGAGGATTATAAAGCCATGCAAATTTTAATTGGTTCAATTTAGCTATTCCACAATGCATGTGTATTTCAAAAATATTCTTTTCTGTTCCACAAATGTACATGATTTTAATTTATCAATTTAAGTTTAAAATTTATTTTAAATTTATCAACTTATCAATTCTAATTTGTCAATTAAAAAAATCCATGAAGCATTATGTTTGTTATTGCTGGCACACCCTTCCCCAGGCCTACTCGAACCTTACTGGGAGATGTCAGCAGCAGTTGGGGTGTCTCTGTTAGTAAAGCTATGGATGTACTCATGTACACATAAAGATACTCTTCCTGAATTAATACAATTGGGCATATACTTTAGTCTCAAATTTTGCTAATTGTTCCAAGATGTAATTTAAAGCTATTCTTCTTTTGCATTTGTTGTCTGTTTTAATCCAGGCTCTTACTGAGGTTAGCCACATCGTTGCTGTGAGTTATCACCACTGTCTTTCTAAGTTTAGGACAGCCCGCCCCTCTGAGAGTTACCTTGTTCAGCATTGGTTTGCGAATATCACGTCCCTCTAATCTCAAGAATGTTTGATACAAAGACCACACCTTTGTTACCCTGATATTCACTATTTTCTTAAGTCCCCAGCATGGTGCTTTACATCAAGTGGCAATATTTTTTTTTGAAAGTAATTTTATTAGATTATAAAAGTTTCCATTTCCGCCCCTCTCCCCAACACCCTCCCACTCCCCCCACTCCCTCTCCTCCTCCCTCTTCGTCCCTTAGGGCAGTCAGGGTTTCCTGCCCTGTGGGAAGTTCAAGTTCCTCCCCCCTCCCTCCAGGTCCAGGAAGGTGAGGATCCAAACAGACTGGATCCCCAAAATCCAGTATATGCAGAGGAAACAAGTCCCAGTGTCATAGTCAATGGCTTTTCAGAAAGACTTTGGGCCAGCCACATTCAGAGAATCCGGCCAAATTCCGAGAATCTGGTTAGATCACATCCTCATTCAGTCCCAGTCCAACTGGCCTTGGTAAACTCTCATTAGATCCGTCCCCTTGTATCAGTGGGTGATAGCATCCCTCGCAGTCAAAGTAGCAATATTAAACAGTGGTTAAAGTCATTGAATTTAGGTTTATAAAATCCTGTGTTCAAATTTTCTGGCCCCATCAGTTATTATGTGGGTGACTACAGTTGCTACCCTCTGGAAATTTAGCTTTCACACACATAAAAGAGGGCAGTAATAATAACTGTCTTACCAGTTCAATGAAATATCAGCGTAGTGCCAAGAACTAAGTAAGCACTCAAGCAAAGCCAACTCTGGCATCCTTATTCTAGTGGATGTTAAATGCACATCCATGGACGTTACTGGGAAGCAGGCAGTGTCTCTGGGATAGAATGCCTTCACAGTAGGCATGTATTGTCACTTGGTGAATGAGACAAAGGAGCATCAGCTGTTACAACAGGAAGCAGGCAGACCAGTGAAAAGCAGCTGAGCGGGGTGTGTGTGTGTGTGTGTGTGTGTGTGTGTGTGTGTGTGAAAACCTGGGTTGGAGAACCCTCATTCAGTTTGTGATCACACACAAATCATTTCAGCTCTCTACTCTCTCACACAGAACTTCGTGCTTCAGCTAGAACCCCACAAGTGTGAACAGATTATAGTTTTTGGTTCCAAGATGCAAGAATGCATCTTCTTTATGGAGATCATAGTGCAGGTAGTGTTTGAAAGAGCAAATGAAGGTAGATAATAAGAGCCATCAGTATTTATAGAAATCCTCTTCTGGGAACACAGTGTGCGAAGCAGCTTATCATCTCACTTAATCTCTATAACAAGACAGCGAGGCGGGAACTTTGAAGATTCTTTTGTGGGTGTGAAAACAGTGGCTTAAAGAGCTCAGAAAAGACAACCAAAACTTCTCAAGTAGCTCAATCGGGGTCCAACTCAAGACATTTGGACTGAAGAATTCTTCTTTCTAACCATCATTGCACACAGCAAGAGGGGAGGGTGAGGGGGCCTGGGCACCCTAGGCCAACAGGAGGCTGGCTAAGGATTTCCGATCAGTTCCCAGTTCTTGCACATGCTCCTATTTCTCATGAGCCATGTTTATATTCTCACACGCACCTCTAGTCTCAAAACTTCACAAAAAATTTTGGAGGAAAGGGGAAAATTATTCCCAAAGTTGCATATAAGTTGCAAGATAAATTATTTAATGACATAAAATTAGTAGTAAGGTGAAAAGAATCATAACCAAATCACCTATTTTTTTCCATGAATCTTATTTTCCCAAAATTGTTTTTGGTTTGTCATCCCTTATTCTGAAAATTAAGAACATAATTAAAAAATCCAGTAAGAGAGGTCAGTCATAAGGTCATGCACTCTTAATCCCAGCACTTGGGAGGCAGAGGTAGGTAGATTTCTGTGACTTCTAGGCTAGTCTGGTCTACATAGAGTCCTAGGCTAGCAAAGTTAAATGGTGAGACCCTGTCTCAAAAAAAAATTCTTGTAATGATTAAATTATATTGTTTAGACCTTAATACAGATATAAGTAAGATGTGTTGCTTATGTTTAGAATGACCATCTAAATATATGACCAATATCACTTAAATCGACACATTTCTAAAGGTATAATACTAATAACTATACCAAGAAAAAGGGTGTGAATAGGGGTCTTTCCAAGAAAAACTAGAATGTATGATTGTACTGTAATCATATTCATGATTTTACTTTGATTTTACTAACAAGGTGAAATATTCAGGAACACAGCAGTTAAGAACACTGTCTGCTCTTTCAAAGGTCCTGAACTTTATTCCCAGCAACCACATGGTGGTTCACAACCATCTGTAATGTGATCTGGTGCCCTCCTGAGGAAGAGACCTGGTCAGTCGTCCTTATCAACTTAGACCATGAAACCCAATATGGACAAGTTCAACACAACTGCCATATGTGGGCTGCCCATGCTTGTTTCAGCATTGCCAGGAAACAAATTGCAAAAACTTCAAATTTTATGGTATATATAAAACAAAATTGCTTAAAATTGGGATTTTTGAACTTCTATTTAAAGTTTACCATTGAACGTTATACTGCACCATGCGTTGTTACCTTTCATTAGCCTCAGGGCACTGATCCTGGAGTTCCTTCTGTGGTCTCCATTCTCTTACATTAGAGCTATGCTCCTTTGGTCCAGAATGAGAAGGCAAAAGTTCCTTGTAATAGAAGTCTTCCAAACCTAGTAATTTTCCTTGACTGGAAATGAACACATAAGCATGATCAGTCTAATTTCTACACACTCAGTCTAATTCCTACTTTCTTGACATACAGGCCAAGTGTTTTCTTCTTAATATTTACTGTAATTTAAGAGCATCACTGCAAGCCCACATATGTGAGAGAAATCTTGAAATGTAAAAACCAGTATATCCTGTTAATTAAAAACATAGCTCATCCTTACCTAGACTAGCACATTAGCTGCTGACTGGTGCCTCTTGCTTTTGTCAGGTTTGATTTAACATTAACTGGGAGTTTCCAGAACTGCCAGTGGCATGGCGCTCGATTTGGCCAGTCCACACTCACATTCACACCAGGCTCATCAAACTGAAGATTGGCCTTGGTGAGCGAATGCAGAGACTTTTAAGTGTTTTCATCCATAACTTTAACTGACTTCGTTATAGGTATCACCAGGTGATAAATAGGGAACTCTGTTTATGTTCAGTGTAAGCACCCCCTTCTGTTGATAGCATTATCTGTAAGTTATTTGGCATGAGAACAAAATTAGAATGTCAAAACATTGAAAGACTGCAATACGAAAGGGAAAAGAGTCGTGTGAAGGTAAATGTATCATATCTACAACAACTTCAACCCTTGCCATCCACAAAAAGTATAAAATGTGACATTTAATATGCATCAAAGGACCATAAAATAAAAAGGAAGAGAAAGTTTGTGGCTACTAAAGTGTTATGATTGCTTAGCTACCATTATTAAATGGGCAGAGAAAAGCAATTTATCCCAATGATAAAATTTGTCCAAATTATATTGAGTTCTTAGTTAATACTTGTTATGGTTCTGGCTCCACATATTTAATTTATAAGTTCCATATACTTCTCACACTTATTATATACATGTGACTGTGCTACTTTCTAAATATATGTGATTGCTAATAAAATTTGAACATAAAGATTTATAGTTTTATTTGAACAAAATGGTGCTGTAATTTAGAAGAGATGATTACCTGTCTTTTCTTGGTCTTCGTTTTTCTTCTTGGATTGACTTCTAATGGGAATAGAATAATTGAAAATACATAATATATAGTAATATGCAATCATAATGCATAACTTATTATCTTAATTTATTATCTTAATGATGGATGAGAAAGGAGAGAATAAGTGATTACTAGCTTATAAAACTATTTCATATAACATATCCTATGTGATTCTGTTAATATGGGATTCTATAAAAGACAAATACATAGATGACAGTCAATTAGTGATTACTTAGGATTTGAGTCAGGAATGGAGTGTGGGAGTGACTGATAGTGGGTAGAGGTTCATCTTGGAGTGATAGAAATCTTGCAGAATTGACTGTGGTGATGGTTGAACTAAAAGCTATTGTGTTGTATTCTAACTGGGTGATTTGTATGACTTGTGACATATCCTAACACATTATGAATGAATGCACCTACATATGGACCTCTCTGTATGCACATTCATGTAGATTATGTGATAAGTATTAGGTAGTTTGCCATTTGTATTTGAAGCTAGAAGAGTAATCTAAGCCAGAGACAATGGTTTTTAACTCAGCAGTGACTGAGGTCATGACAGATGATGAGATTATTCTAAGACACTCAATGGTGAAGAAGTTGTAAGTTTGAATTCTGGTCAACACCATTAAGGAGAGAAGCATAGGGCAGAACCTTGGTGAAGGGGAAGACTAGAATTGGCCCAGCTAACTGGGAAGACAGATGTGAGCTTCCTGCCCATGGCATGTGAATCTTGTTTTTGATGAACTCTCAGATTCTCTGGGTTTTCATGGGCATGGAGTTCTGCTCCTCTCTGTGACAGTACAGAATGTAGATTGAATAAATATTAGAAGTGAAGGGACCACTGGGGTCAAAGGGACCTATTGGGTGGGGAAGACTTGGAGCCTAAGGAGATGCTGCCCATTGTGGGAATTTAAGCAGTTTACTATGGAGAGCTGACACAGGGCAGAAGCTCTTTGTTCAGTGAAAAAGACATTGGAATCTGGACTTCTTGTTGATGGAGTTACTGAACCAACTGAGGGAATAACATAACCAAATTTATGGTTTAGAGAATTTTCTTGTGTAGTTTGGGGAAGTTGAGATTTGAAGCTTTAACCAGTCTGACTGAGAAAGGGTGATTGTCAGAACTGGGATATGCTATGTGTTTAGAGAAGGAGGAAGAACTGGTAGCAAGAAGGCAGGATGTAGAACTGGAATAGGCGTCAGGTATAAAAGGGAGCGTGTAAGACCCAGGACAACCACTAAATTCTTGGTTTTGGGAACCAAGGTGATAGCAGTGGCATGCATGGAGGACAGGAACATGAGGGTAGGGCAGCCTAGTAGAGACCATAACACTGCCAACTGAGTGGATACAGGAGATCTCAGTAAAGTTAATGGCTCTGATATGAACATAAGATGTTCACCCGTGTCTCACAGTTCTGACCCCAGAAGTGAACATAATGTTAGGGGTTGGCTTTAGGAGGCTGTCACAATGGTTATGAATATGTCTGACTATCGGCCAGGAATTTGCAGAAACTCAACAAAGTTTCACTTCTCTTTTTCTGCTTGCACAACATACTCATTTGGATGAATGCCTCTGTTCAGAGGGCTTTTCTATGACAGATTTTCCTTTCTAGGCTGATATTTGTATGTAAGCTCAGACAAGTGGTTACCAGAAAAAGTTTCTGGGTGAATACAGTAGGTCCAAGACTACAAGAGAAGCCAGGACCATGAGGAAATTGGCTGGAGGGAAACAAAGGGGTCATTTAATAGGCTATCTGTGAAACAGAATCTGAAGAGGGCCTCCATGCTGCAAGGCCTTCTGGGGCAGCCTAATGTAGCCACGGTTTCTATAGGTCTTCAGTTTGACTGCGAGAATGAGCCACTTACATGAAGTAGATAGTAGTATGTAGAATCTTCAGGGTTATTTAATGTTTTGGGCTTTCGGGGTCGTCTCGGAGGTCTCAATATTTTTGGCTCTTCTTTAGAGACACCTATAAGAAAGGTGATCATAAATAAGTTCTAGATTCCAGAAACTATGTTTTCCTTAGGAAAAATGAGAATGCCTGCATGTAAACTGTATTTGTTATTCACCCATGTTCTATTTCTTGTCATGTGTTTTCCTCCAGTTAGGACTTTGAGAGGAAGAGGGAGGAAAACAGAACAAGAAGAGTTTGGTAATGTGAAATAGGGACATAAATCCATAGAAGGGTAAGACTTCGACCACTCTTAGAATATTCAGGTTGAATCCACCCGAATCCATTTTTACCTGAATTGCAAGAAAATAAAAATAAAATATCAGGTTATTATATATATTCTTAGCATTTTCAGAAACACTTTAAAGCTGTCTGTGACTAAATTTTAGCACAATTTAATGCCATTTAAAGTTGGGTTGATGCATTAGAACAATCTTCTTGCAACAAAAGTAAATTGAAGATGGCAAAGAATCCGAATAATTGCTGTGCAAGTGAGGAACAAAAAAAGACTCTGAGAATAAAGGAATTCTTGGCTCTGTCGGCATTAAATTGTCTCTATTCAATCTGAGTATTATTACAGATTCCATTGAACATGGCTATTGGGGCTGGGCAGGCACAAAGGGAATAGGGGAGAAAGGCAGCGCAAGAAAAACAACTAAACAAATTTTGTTTGAAAAGTGTCACAATGAAGCTTAATTCTTGCATAAGATCAAGCCAGCCCAATCCTAGCATGGCTGGGGAGGGGCTTATAGAGTCCCAACTCTTGTCTATGAAGCTATTGGCAACTGATGACTGTTGGGGAGGAAGCTTTCTACAGGGATGAGGTTCCTAAAATGTTACCCACCTTCTAGTACTTTAATCCCACAGATTAAAAAGGCTCAGTGGGTATTTAAACACAGAGAGCAAGTGGAGTTGGTTGGGGGGGAGTGATGGGGGTATAGAGGTAGAATTAGAGAGAATGGAAGGGTGGACTTGACCAAAATATGTTACGTGGACATATGAACATTAAACAACATATTTCATCATTATTTAAATTTTTATATATTTATTTTATGCATATAAATGCCTTCTCTGCATAATAAATGATTGCCTATTACCAATGGAGTTTAGAAGAGGATGCTGGACCTTTTGGAACTGATTCCGTGGAACTGGGATTATAAATGGTTGAGAGTCAGCAAGTGGATGATGGGAATCAAACCTGGGTCCTCTGCAAAAGCACCTAGAGCTCTTGACCACTGAGCCATTTCTCCAGTCCCAATGAAACAATATTATTTTGAAAAGCAAAGTGCCTTCCAGAAGATCAAGGGTGCCCTCCGCAGACAGATTTTAGGCCCCTCTGGCCCAGTCTTTCTGCTCTTTGCACCTCCGAGTGTCACTACCGTCAGCCTTCCGACCCAAGGACCATATTTCTGAAGGCGAACTCCATTTCCTGCTTTTTCCTGAATCCTCAGAACTTCAGGAAACAGAATAAAAACTCAGTGAAGGATTTCTGGTTGTGGCTGGAGCAATAGCTCAGCAGTTAACAAGAGAGCTTCCCACTCTTCCAGAGGACCAGAGTTCCGTCGCCAGCACCCATCTCACACAGCTCACAGCCTCCCATGACTCCAGCTCCATGGAAATCTGACCACTTCTCCTGGCCTCAACTCGCGTCTGTACACATGTGTGCAAACACACACACACACACACACACACACACACACACACACACACACACACACACACACACAGGAACAAGGGTAAAGCTGCATTGACAAATGAAGAACAGAGGCCTCAGAGGAAACCTGCTGATGTAATACTGTGATCTCAGACTTTGAGCCTCTACAGTGGAAGGCAACAGTTATGCTGCCTAAGCCACTTGATCTGAAGTTTGCTACGGTAGCCTTAGAAAATGAATATAGAGCCAAACTTGTATTTGTTGCTACTGCTCTCTCTCTCTCTCTCTCTCTCTCTCTCTCTCTCTCTCTCTCTCTCTCTCCCTCTCTCTCTCATCCTCTCCGTTTTTAGGGTTGAAGTTGACAATGGATGCCTTCCTTGGTTGTTCACCACTCCTTTACTGAGCCAGGGTTTCTTGATGAACCAGGAGTTTAACAATTACTACTAGACTATGTAGCCAGCTTGCCCCTGTGATCCTCTGTCTCTGCTACCCTAGAGCTTTTCTAGTGGTCCCCATGCTTGCCTGGCTTCTATGCGGGCTCTGGGGATTCAAACTCTCGTCCCTGTGCCTGCAGGAGAAGCACTTTATCTCCTGAGCTGTCTCCCAGCTCTCGATGGTCAGGACCTTTGCCTACGAGGGTTTTTACACACACAATGGGCATAGAGTGCTGTGGGCGATGCTTACTCAAATTCTGACATGCCCCTGATGGACTCCTGACCTTGCCCAGGTGGGCAGCATGGGGAGGGGTTGGAGCCATTAGGAGGATATACACACATTAGCTGACAGGCATTGGGCTGAATGGACAGTAGATGCTCACGGTAGTTTTATTAAGTGGGTCACTGACTTGCCATCACATATGAAATCAAATATCCAACACTCCAAAGATAAATATAAATAAGACAGCCAATAAAACTCTGGGAAGAAAATCCAGGTGAATCCATGAAACACTGAAGGCTATAAATACCTTAATCAAAATTCATGAGTCAGAAAGCATACATATTTGTGCATCTTAAAATAGCTAAGGAGCTGAGATGTGAGTATGTCAGGGATACAAGACTTGCCTAGCACATTTGAAGCCCTGGGTTCAATCCCCAGCACCATATAAAAAAGACAAAAGGCTTTATGTGGTAATAAATCAAAGGGGATAAGACAAACTTGGAAAGCTGTATTTTACAGCCCTGCCAACAAATAACAGGCAGTGGAGGTAAATGCTGACAAAAGTCCACAAATGTGTAAACCAACAGGAAGATGGGAAAAGATACAGATGAGCAAGTTAATACAGTAAATCAGCATCAAAGGCAGCTTGAGAAGGGGAAAGACGGCAACAATGATCACTTTTGCTGCCGACAAATGAGCAAAGATTACAAAGAAACATAACCCTCACAGGCAGGATGTCAGAACAAGTATATGTTCACAGATGGTTGAAGCAAATGCCAATTGTTATAGACTTTTAGCAAAGTAGACCCACAATAAAAAAAAAACAAAAGCCCCACCTTTCCCCTCAATAATTCTATTACCTTTAAAATTTATCCCATACTTACAATTCTAGTAAACAAAAGAAATTTCAAAGATGTTTGCTCAATATTTTTCACAGTGGCAATGCTTGGGAAAAAGCAAGTAAGAACACATGGATGTATTTGCAAAGCATAGGAAAGAGTATGTGTTTTATAACAAGCATTTGTAAGGGGGAGTAAAATGGGTTGGAGGCAGGGAAGGAAGCAGGATTACAGAGAAAAAGAAAATACTAGCTAAGAATGCATTTATAAAAATATTTATAAATACACAAGTGGGTTTGAGTGTATCACAGCCCTAACAAAGTACAAATACATCACATTGAATTTTCAGAATATCTAAGTACTTTTATGCTTTATGAATTTATATTAGCTTAGTTTTTCAGCTTCTTTGTTTTCACCAAATTTCCTTGATCTGTTTTATTTTCTGGTTTCTGCAAGCTCCGCCCCCTGAGAGTTTATCAGCACACAGGAGAGGCACAAGTTTATTCAGTGCCCCAATGTCCTTCTTCATTTTGTTCCTTTGGGGAACACAAGCCTTGTCAACTAATCACCCTGTCCCCATAATTACAAAAATGACACAAACATTTATAATCACAAACTTTCCACAGTGTATCAATGTTGGCACTAGCAAAATTAGGTTTCTGGCTATTTCATGTGATGTGAATGATAAATGCAGCCTGCAAAGGTTACAGCCAGGAGGCAAGGCATTTATTCACATTGTAGTGCTGGTAATAATTTCCTTAAGTGTTTTGATTTATCAGAAATGTACCGTTTGGATAATAAATCGACAGGCATTTCAATATTTTACATCCAGAAGAAAGGAGACAAATTTAAAACTCACTGCTAGCATTTGCTTTTGAAAGTTTAGGTTCAGTATTTTTCTCATTTAGTGATCATTACACTGCCTTACTTACGACTTCACCCAGTGTGATTTCCCTGAGCGTCAAGTGCCTAGGTCAGGCGTCAGCAGCTGCACATTAAGCTACTCTCTTTTCTTAAGAAGCTAGTTTTTCAGTTTTTGTAAATTTCCATTTCTTCTTGACAGGCTATGACCTTCAGGAAATACAATGACCTATGTAATTCTTAAGGACTTCTCCCTAGGCACCTTAAAAACAGACTCATCCAGGACTGATGGCCACTTGCGACTTCCCCATTCATCTGCCCTCAGGCCAGGCTCGGAATCCTAGAGACCTGAATCCAAGTCCTGTGTGTTAAGCTAAGGTCCAAAGTGCTCTTCTTGATTTGGCCTGACCTCCTCCCTTTCTTTCTGGGAGATCTTCTCAGTCCTCACTGGACCTAGTTTGATCTTTTGCTTTTCCCATGGGTGCTCATGTTCTCCAAGCTGATGGAAAGAGCAGGGTTAAAGTTCAGGGCTTGCCTTGGTTGAGTGTCCTTAGCAGCATGGCTGCGAGTGACCTGTTTTCAGTCTCCTGACCTTCTCCACAAGAGAACTACTGTTCCTTCCTCCATCTGAGCTGCACAACCCACGGCTTTGGATACCAGGGCTGGCTTACAACCACAGTTACCATGGATTACCATGGCTACCGTGGACTTTCAGTGTTTGTGAAATCTCTGCCTTGGGCACTTGTTAATAACATACAGAGCCTTGAGAATGTTTAGGACCCCTGACTTTAATTTTTTCCCATATATGTTGGAAGGTATTCTGCATGCTATGGGTTAACTCAGACACAAATTCTGTGACCTCCAACAGTGATCTGCCTGTAGTATATACTTTTGCAATAATATCACAAATGATATGGAATAACCAACCACTTTTTGATTGGATTTAAGTCCCACTCCATAAGATAGAATCAGTGTTAGACACTGTTAAAGTGGCCAAGAATCAGAGAATAGTCATCAGCCTAGGGGAAAGCCTACTACTATTATTCTGCTAAAGGAACACGGCAATAATGACACATTGCTCTGCCCACAATCAGTGCTTAACTCAGTCCTCATTAGAGAAGCTTCTTCCTGTGGTAGATGGAAATTCACAGAGATTCAGAACTGCTCAATGTGTGGAGAGTGACTTTGGCACACCCAGTCCTTAACTGGATATTTCCATCAAAGCCACCCCCTCAAGATCAAGTGATCTGTGAATAAGAGGAGGCAGAAAGATTGGAAGAGCCAGAGGTGGTGGTGACTCTAAGGAAACAGTGTCTTCCAGACACAGCAGGACTGATGCACATCAAACTCACAGAGACGGTGACAGTGCACACCTCCTGCCATTTTAGCCACTTCAAAGAAAAAAAGGAGCCCCGCTATAGGGTGAGAGCCACAGCTACCCACTTGGCGATCCTGACCTCTTGGGTCTATCACTGTACACAGGCCACATGCTTTTGTCACCTTCATTTAGCTGAGGTCAGGCATTCCAAACTCAAGGACCAGTCTTGCTCTAACCTATGGGATGAGCTCTGGCATTGCTCACAGACATCGTGCAGTTATATGCCACAGCAGACACACACAGGTGCGCACAGCGATGCAGGTGGCGACCGAGAGAGCACTATACTCTAAGCAGGGGAGACGCCATCATTAACACTGACGTACATCATCAGTGTAGATCATCCAAGACTCCAGATGAGGTTCATCGGTAAAAACCCGTGATTATGTGCTTAGAACGCAAGGGAACTTAGTAGTGGTATTTATGGTCACTAACTATGCCTTGTTGATTTTAATTTGTCTGAAAAAATATTTGGATATATAGTCTGAGATAAATGGTATAGCCTTGTACTTTTTCGAAGAGCCAAGTAAAGCACACACACACACACACACACACACACACACACACACACACAGAGAGAGAGAGAGAGAGAGAGAGAGAGAGAGAGAGAGAGAATACGAACTTTCGCGTTCTCTATGCATGGTTTAGATTTCCCCTGTCCTTTGCTCTGTAACACAGATGAAAATCTTCTCAAAGAGCTGAGCTACATTAGTACTTATTAGAGCATGTCCAAACACGGTAGCTGGAAGAGATACCAGGCTAGCTTTGGCATATTTGGAGATGAGATACTACAGGCGGAGTGAAGTAGCTCTATTTCAGGTTGCAATGGTGTTGGAGAGGTTCTTCATTTTTCCCAGTACTGAAGATAGCGAAGGTGGAGTGTGTCCACTCGTCTCTAATGAGAACTTTGCTCTCGTTCATTCAGACACTGAGCCTTTCTAGAACTCTTGGCAATGAGCTGCCTCTCCTTGGGGGAAGAGTGAGCTGTCTTATTTACAGAATTACAGTTCCCATTCTGGAGCAATATTTCATCCTGTAGTTGGATTAGCTTGCAGACTGCTATGATTATTCTTTGATAAATGCACTTTAAGAGACGTTAATATCCCACGGATGGCGTATCATTACTTATTCTTTTCTGTTCGTCCAACCTTGTTTCTTACCATGTACACACATTTTTCTCTTTTTAAGCTCTGATCATTTCCTTGGCTATTTCCTCATAAGTAGTTTTACTGGGTCAATTATATAAACAATTTCTTTTCCTTCCTGCCTGCCCGTTAGTTTTTCTTCTCCCTCTATATAGTCCTCCCATTTTTCAAAATATTGAGTATAATCTCACTCCGCTTATACTTGGCAGTAATAAATGAGTACATTCTCACCATTGCTCAACTTTTCCTTATACTTTTTATTTTGATAAGTAAAAAAGTCACTTTTTAAAATTCATACTCTTTATTCTTGGATGCCACACATGTACCTGCTTATGTAAACCAATCAGTGTCTTGAGTCTCCTTTTCATCGGGAGCCTTCCTGGCTTTCCTAATCTGGGTGAGTGCTTTCTCTGTCTCACACACAAACCCGCGCGCATTTATTTAAAGTACCATCACTGGCTTATAGCTAGTTCTTCAATCTTCAGATGATTCATTTGAGTCCCTAAAAGATCTGTTCAGCCTAAATCTTTATCATTTTCCTCTTGCTCCTATATTCCCATGCTATCTTTTTCTGAGCAGAGACTGTGAAGCACTCAGATACAGACACTGGTCTCTGTCTTCCTCAACCTTAAAAAAATAACAGCTCTGGAAAAGGTTTGGAGAGTCAGTGACAAGTAAGAATCTATTGAATTTTCTCTCTGAAATCAGAAAAAGTTTTAAACACTATCCAACTGTGTCTTGTTGGCTTGTGATAAATATTTTAATAAATATTAGATTGATTTTAGGCCTACTCATTATTGTATGATGAAGTTTTTATGATGGAAGCATATGTGTTCAGTGATGATATTATTTTATTCATTTTGTTGATCATGTACTTTTTCCTGTCTGAAATTTGTAAATGATCTTTAGGAATATTAAAGTTGTGGCAGGGATTTAGAATGCAATGTTTTATTTTGTTTTCCACCTTCATTGAAAATAGATGCTTTTTCTCATACAGCTTTTCCTGATTACAGCCATACCTTTACTCCTCCCAGTCCCTCCCTATCTTCCCTCCCAATCTGATCCACTTCTTCTCATTTGAAAAGAACAGGCTTCCAAGTGATAATAACCAAACACGACAACCAACAACAAAACCGTCACATACGAGTTAGACAAGGCAAACCACAGAGGAAAAGACCAACAAGAAAAGGCACAAGAACCGGAGACACCTTTTCACACATTCAGGAGTCCAATAAATATACTGAAGTGAAAGCTACAATATATACACAGAGGACCTGGTGCAGACCCATGTAGGCCTTCATGTAGGCTTGCTGCTTCAGTCTCTGTGAGTTCATATGAGCTTTGCTCAGTTGTTTTAGAGGGCCTCGTGTTTCTGATGTCCTCCATCCCCTCTTGCATTTACACTGTATTCACCTCCTCATCTGTGGGATTCCTTCAGCTTTGAGAGGAAGGTTTTGATGGAGACAACCCATTTAGAGATATGTGGCACAAAGTCTTCCCCCCATCTCCTCCCTCCCTCCCCCTCCATTCACCCAGTTCCCCCCTCCTTTCTTCCCTCCCTTCCTCCCTCCTTCCCTCCCTTCCTCCCCCTCCTCTCTTTCTCTCTCCCTCCTTCCCTCTCATATGTGTTTGTGATGTCTGGCTGTGGTCTCTGGGTTCCCATCTACTGGAGAAGGAAACTCGAGTGCAATATTTTAAATTCTTGCAATGCCATAGTATCTCCCCTTGCAATCCTGAAGAACAACACATCAATCCAGCATGCATCTCTTCTTTACTGTCTCTTTGTGATTTCCTTGTAAACTTCATTTTAAGATATTATTTCCCACTATTATTTCCAATGAGTTATTTTCCATTGTAATAGTTTACAAGAAAGAATAACTGTGATACATATCAACCTATGTATCATCTGTGTATGTATGTATGTATGTATCTATCTATCATTATCCATCTCTTACATCATCATCTGTATACCCATACTTAACTTTGTTGTTGAAGCAAATTATTGCTTAGACTTATTCCTTGCATAGTTAAGGCCATTCTTTACATTGCTAAGGTATAATTCTCCCACCATCTTATGCATCCTCTTTTATGATTATTTTCCTCAGAAACGTCTCCACTTTCATATTGTATCAGCTGAAACTGTTGCCTTTTTCACTTTATTTTAATCCTGCTCTTGAATGGAATGGTTTTTGTTGTTTTATAGTTAATTGTGATGCTGGTTTTAATTGAGGAAACACACATATTGCTAAAGAATATCCTTCAGTCTTTAGTTTACTGGGTTTTGCATTTTATCAATACTGCATGCTGGATTTTATTTAAAAAATGGCTTTGGTATTTATCAAGATTTTTTTCTTCTGACATTTTGATATAGAGTTATATTCATATCATATGTATCATTTGGACAGTCTTTCCTATATGTTGTTGCATTCCAAAGGCAAGTACTGTTTTCAGGAATTTTACCTTTAAATCTATAACTGAGATGGGCTGATTCAGGTTTAACAGAACATTGCTTTGAAGCCTTTTGTTCTAAGATGTATAGACTTCCTAAAATAGATGTCATTTTATTTTTTTTTATATTTTCTTCTCAAACACAACACACACTGTGGATATTAGCTGTTCTTTGAACATCTGAGAGCATTGTCTAAATATGGTCATAGAAACTGTTAGAAATAATTCTTTGATGGAATATCATTGTAATGTTTTTCTTTGGAAGGCATATTACATTAAATAATTACTTTTGCAAAATTAATTGCCTTTTCGGAAGGCAGGCATTTTAGTATTTTCATAGTGTAGTTGGTACAATCTTATCCTTATTTCTATTTATTTATGTATTAAAAATAATTAAGACTTTTTCCTTTTGTTTTTAGTAGCATTACCTTAGCTTCGTTTATATAACTGTATTTCTGTCTTGTATCCCCCAATGCCCTTATGTTTGAACTCCACAAGGGCTGAAACAACTCATCAGGTGAGCCTTCATGATTCAGTGGTCTCAGGGAATGCCCTTACAGACAGATCTGGAGGTGAGCTTCACTGTATCTAGTTGAGTTGGCAATCAAGATCAACCATGAGACCTGATTATTCTAAGTTTGGGCTTTATTGACTAGTTTACAACCAATAATCATGTAAAATTATATTGCATGCTAATTATTAAAAGAAATTTAAGAATTGCATTTATAAAAATAAAAACAAAAGTAACATATCAAAAATAGTTTTAAGGCCGCTTGTCTATTTTCACAATGTTTTTATTGTCTTTAGACTGGATTTCTGACACGTAAACTAAATCCGTTCCAACAAAATACTTAAAACTCAAAGCCTGAGGTGGAAGCACAACTTCTAAAGACAAATTATTTTTTCGTATTGCACAGATTTTTAACTCCTCAAGACTGCAGAGGACATGGAACTAACACAGAAACAGAAGAAAGCAATTAGCGATGTGCTTCCAAGAGCCCAGTAAGCCTTTGATACAGATGCATGAACAAAGGCCAGCACCGCAGGCGGCACGGGAGCTCAGCAATCCTTGGTGTGTTCTGACACTGTGCTACTAATTCATACAAGATCAAGTCCAACAGGGGTCCCATACGTACCCTTAATGTAGCAACACTGCAGTAAGGTAAATTCACATATGATATGCTTACTATTTCATACCACTAGAGAAAAAGGCCTTTAAAAAAATCTAGCATACCTTTAAAGATTGTAATTAGTTATAATGGGCTAGTCCCTAAACTCCTCAAAAGAATAATCAGGTAAGACTAATTTTTTTTATCACAATGATATTCTGATGTGAAGAAACAAATGAAGTGAACAGCTTTTTGCCAATCCTCCTGCTGCCAGTGCACCCCTCCCCAATGGAGGTGACCATGGGCAAACTGAGTCCACTGGAAGTCCAGTCCTGAATCCATTCTCCTTCCCTTAGGTTCTTCCCGCAGGTATTCTGTCACTTGACAAGAAAGGTAACTGACACATCAAGGCTGTTTTATGAATGACATAAAACTTTCAAAATAAGTAAAAACAAATGCTATTTTCCCCCTGACATTCACTTTGAAAACAATAGTAAAACTTTTTCCTTTGATCAGCTGTCTGTGTGCGGAGCAAGGGACATATGTGGCTTGGGACGCACTGACAATACCATGACAATGAACAGAATAGAAACCTTATTTGTTTGCCGGGCACCACCTAAGCTTGAAGCCTTGTGGATTAGTCAGTGCCTTTCTGTAAGAGAGGAAAGGAAGCTTATGTCTATGCTACCAGGGTTATTCATCCCACAATCGGTCTTGGTTTCCCCTCTTTTCAATGGGCAACACAAATTGCCAGGTGTATCATATTTGAGAAGAAAAGCATCTCCCTACCTGAAAGCATGTGACAGGAGAGATCATGCAGTGTAAGTGGCATGCCTGGTCAGCTCTACGTGCAGGAGAATTTCCTAGGATCTGTGACTAAACGGCCGACTTCTAGCTCACATGTACAACATCTAGCACTTACGTACTGCATACGGCATTCTTGTCCTAGGTAGGGCTACTGCGCTGAAACACCATGGCTACTAGGGAAGGAAGGGTGGTTTTGGCTTACATGTCCACATCACTGTTCATCACCAAAGGAAATATATAGAGGAGTTCCATATAAGGGCACAGTTAGTTAAAATTAATTTTAAAAAAACATGCCTTCTCCTATGTTTTGCAAGTTTTCTAGGGTTTTGGGGAATATGACTGAGAAACATTCCAGGCCGTTTGCATTATTCAGCCTAAGCTTACACTTAAAAAAGAGACTTGGGTATAGGAATTAACAAAAATAGTTACAGACTTCTGAGACATGAATTAATCAAGTCTAAATCGTGGGATATTTTGATAGTGGGATGTTTGAAAACGAGCCTGATTTGGTTTACCAAATGAGTTTTTCCTTAGAGGGACAGGGTGTGCCAGGAAATGCACGGCAGGAGTGGCCTGCTGAGTCTGTGCTCATCGGGGTTCCTAGTACGTCAGCCATATGCCTGGATCATCTTTCCACAGCTGAAGGAAGGCTCTAAGAGAACCATGTTTTCCTTAGGTGAACTGTATGTGAATAGCGATTCTGATTAACTACGAATATCTGTATCAGGTCTTCTCTGACCAGAGAAGCTTAGAAGCAAATAATATATAAGAAAATCAGCAATGGTTTAAGGAGTGAATTGTTTTGAAAAAAACAAAATTGCAAAACCTTATTACCCTGGACACTATGCTTTGTTATGCTCATTGTGTTTAGAGGAAATGAAACAATGTTCTAGATAATTAATTTATAGATATTGAATATCTACTGCGTGATGAATAAATGAGTACACAGTGTGTGAATGATCCAGGGTGGGAAAGGTTTGGGGGTAGAGAAATGTAGACTGTGATCTTGAGAATCCATTTCTGTTTTCATTACTGTAGCTCTGTAATAGAGTTTGAAGTCAGGGATGGTAATGTCTCTGGAAGTACTTTTATTGTATAGGATTGTTTTGGCTATCCTGGGTTTTTGTTTTTCCATATAAAATTGATTATTGTTCTCTCAAGGTCTGTGAAGAATTTTGTTAGGATTTTGATGGGGATTGCATTGAATCTATAGATTGCTTTTGGTAGAATTGCCATTTTTACTATGTTGATTCTCCCAATCCAAGAGCATGGGAGATCCTTCCATTTTCTGGTGTCCTCTTCAATTTCTTTCTTCAAAGACTTAAAGTTCTTGTCAGATAGGTCTTTCACATCCTTGGTTAGAGTTACCCCAAGATTCTTCATGCTATTTGTGGCTATCATGAAAGGTGATGTTCTCTGATGCCAAGAAGATGTGTAAAGACAATTGGGGGAAAGTTGTCAGAACAGAAGGGGTAAGAAATAGATAATTGGACTTCTGGGTTTAAATGTGGTCACGTGAAAAGCATACACTGATCGATCTATAAGGAAATTAGCATCTAAAATTTAAGGTGGGGTTTACCTAGCTTTAAGATAAACCTGACTCAGTGAGAGATCAACCTTACAGCTGGACAGCCCAGTCCCTAGGCACTTGACCCTGGGACAAAAATCCTGGGACCCTTCCCCACCCATCTCAGCCACAAGGCCAAACTTCCTGCAGGAAGGCTGCTCAAGTACCGCTCCATCGGACTCTAATTTACAAGCCCACTCTTTCCCAAAACCCACCCATCTCTTAAGATCTCACTGACTCCCTGAGACACAGACACCAACAGCAATTATTGGGCAAAGAGGCAAAGGCACTGCCTGCAACTGTTGGGAATAAGAGTGGGCAAACACCAATGTAAAAATACATTCAACAACCTTAAAAGCAGTATGGTACCACCAGTATCTCTTGTTCTACAGCAGGAACACCTGATCATCCCAACCCAGAAGAAGCAGAGGAAAATGACCTTAAAAATAACTTCATGAAGATGATACAGACCCTTAAAGAGAAAATGAAAAATTTCTTTAAAGAAACAGAGAAAAAGACAAACAAAAAATTGGAAGAAGTCAATAAATCTCTTAAAGAAAACCAAGAAAAATTGATCAAAGGAGTAAAGGAAACAGTTCAAGACTTAAAAATTGAAATAGAGATAATAAAAAAACAGAAATTGAGGGAATACCTGGGAATAGAAAATCTGGGTAAACAAACAGGAACTACAGATGCAAACATAACCAACAGAACGCAAGAGATGGAAGAGAGAATCTCAGATACTGAAGATACAATAGAGGAAATTGATTCATTGGTCAAAGAAAACGTTAAAGTCAACAAAGTCATAACACAAAATGTTCAGGAAATCTGGGACACCATGAAAAGATCAAACCTAAGAATAAAAGCGATAGAAGAAGAAGAATACCAGCTCAAAGGCACAGAAAATATATTCAACAAAATCATATAAAAAAACTTTCCCAACTTAAGAAAGAAATGCCTATGAAGAGACAAGAAGCTTACAGAACACCAAATAGACTTGATCCCCCCAAAAGTTCCTCTCCACATGATAATCAAAATGTAAAATATATTGAATAAAGAAAGAATATTAAGAGTTGGAAAGGAAAAAGACCAAGTAACAAATAAAAGCTGACCCATCAGAGTGACACCCAACTTTGCAATGGAGAATCTGAAAGCTAGAAGGTCCTGGACAGACATTTTGTAGACACTAAGAGACCATGGATGCCAACCCAGACTACTATACCCAGCAAAACTTTCAATCACCATATATGGGGAAACAAGATATTCTATGACAAAACCAGTTTTAAACAATAACTATCCACAAATCCAGCCCTACAAAAACACTAGAAGAAAAATTCCAACCCAAGAAAGTTAGCTATACTCACAAAAGCACAGGCAATAGTTGTCCACACCAGCAAATTTGTCCACACCAGCAAATCCTAAAGAAGGGAAACACACACACTACTTCTGAAAATTAACACTAATTAACAATCATTACTCATTAACATCCCTTAAAATACTCAGCTCACCTATAAAAAGACATAGACTAACAGAATGGATATGAAAACAGAACCCATTCTTCTGGAACATATAAGAAACACACCTCGACTTCAAAGACAGACATTTCCTCAGAGTAAAGGGTTGGTAAAGGACTTTCCAAGCAAATGGATCCAAGAAGCAAGCTAGTGTAGCTATCCTAATATCTAACAAAATAGACTTCAAACTAAAGGTAATCAAAAGAGATGAAGAAGGACATTTTATATTCATCACATGAAAAATCCATCAAGGTAGAGTCTCAATCCTGAACATTTATGCCCCAAATAAAAAGTCATTCACATTTGTAAAAGAAATATTACTAAAGCTTAAATAGCACATCAAACCCCACATGTTAATAGTGGGAGATTTCAACACCCCATTCTTACCAATGGACAGGTCTGTAAGACAGAAAATTAACAGAGAAACAAGGGAATTATAAGATGTTATGACTCGAATGAACTTAATAGACATCTATAGAACATTCTACCCAAATACAAAAGAATACACTTTCTTCTCAGCACCTCATGGAACCTTCTCTAAAACTGATCACATACTCGGTCAAAAAACAATTCTCAATAGATACAAAAAAAAATTGGAATACCCCCTATATCTTATTGGATCACTATGACTTAAAGTGAGAATTCACTTTAAGTGAACAACCATGTTCACTTAATTTAACAACCATGCAAATTCCGGAAAGCTTGCAAACCTGCAAATGGAAATTGAATAATGCTCAACTGGATCACCGCTCAGTCAAGAAAGAAATAAAATAACATAAATTAAAGACTTTCTAGAATTCAATGAAAATGATGGTACAACATACCCAAACTTATGGTACACAATAAAAGCAGTACTAAGAGGCACATTCATAGCACTTAATGCCTATGTAAAGAAGTGGGAGAAATTCCACACTAGCGACTTAACAGAACACCTGAAAGCTCTAGAACAAAAAGAAGCAAACTCACCCAGGAAGTGTAAATGACAGGAAATAATCAAATTGAGGGATGAAATCAATAAAATAGAAACAAAGAGAACAACACAAAGAATCAAAAAAACAAAGAGTTGACTCTGAGAAAATCAACAAGATAAATGAACCCTTATCCAAACTAACCAAAAGGCAGAGAGAGAATATCCAAATTAACAAAATCAGAAATGAATAGGAGGATATAACAACAAACATTGAGGAAATCTAGAGAATCATCAGATTATACTTCGAAAACCTGTACTCCACAAAATTGAAAAATTTAAAAAGATATGGATAACTTTCTTGATAAGTTCCATATACCAAAATTAAATCAAGACCTATTTAAATAGACCTATGACCCCTAAGGAAATAGACGTAGTCATTAAAAGTCTCCCAATCAAAATAAAATAACCCCCCCCAAAAAACAGTATCAGATGGCTTCAACGCAGAATTCTACAAGAATTTCAAAGAAGAGCTAATTCCAATACTCCTCAAATTGTTCCATACAATAGAAACAGAAGGAACATTGCCAAGCTCCTTTTATGATGCTACTGTTATCCTGATACTCAAACCACACAAAGATGCAACGATAGAAGAGAACTACAGACCAATCTCCCTCATGTACAGTGATGAAAAATATTCAATAAAAAACTGGCAAACTGCATCCAACAACACATCAAAAAAAAAAAAACTACCATGAACAATTAGGCTTCATTATGCAAGGTTGGTTCAACATATAAAAATCTGTCAATGTAATCCACCACATCAACAAACTGAAAAAAAAAATACATGATCATCTCGTTATATGCTGAAAAAGTCTCTGTCAAAAATTCAACACCCCTTCATGACAATGGTCTTGGAGAGATTAGGGATTCAAGGAACATATCTAAACATAATAAAAGCAATTTACAGCAAGCCGACAGCCAACATCAAATTAAATGGAGAGAAATTCAAAGTGATTCCACTAAAATTAGGAACAAGACAAGGTTACCCACTCTCTTCATATCTATTCAACACAGTTCTCAAAGTTCTAGCTAGAACAATAAGACAACAAAAGGAGATCAAGGGGACACAAATTGTCAAGGAATAAGTCAAAGTATCACTATTTGAAAATGATATGATAGTATACAAAGCGGCCTCAAACACGCTACCAAGAAACTCTTACAGCTGATAAACACCTTCAGTAATGTGGACAGTTACAAGATTATCTCAAAAAATCAGTAGCCCTCTTATATATAAATGATAAATGGGCCAAGAAAGAAACCAGAGAAACATCACCCTTCAAAACAGCCACAAATATAAAATATCTTGGGGTAAGTCTAACCCAACTAGTGAAAGAGCTGTATGACAAGAACTTTAAGTCTCTAAAGAAAGAAATTGAAGAATATATCAGATAATGGAATGATCTCCCATGCTCTTCGGTAGGTAGGATCAACATAATAAAAATGGCAATCTTACTAATAGAAATCTATAGATTCAATGCAATCCCAATCAAAATTCCAACAAGTTTCTTCACAGACCTTAGAAGAACAATACTCAACTTCATATGGAAAACCAAAAAAACCTAGAATAGCTAAAACAATCCTGTACAATAAGGAAACTTCCAGAGGGATCACCATTCCCTGACTTAAAACTTCTATAGAGCTATAGTTATAAAACAATTTGGTATTTGCATAAAACAGACATGTAGACCAATGGAATCAAATCAAAGACCCTGACATTAATCCACACACTTATGAATGCCTGATTTATGACAAAGAAGTCAAAAGGTACAATGGAAAAAGAAAGCATCTTTAATAAATGGTGATGGCATAATTGGATGTCAACATGAAGAAGAATGCAAACAGATCCTTATCTATTGCCATGCACAAAACTCAAGTCCAAATTGGTCAAGGACCTCAATATAAATCCAGTTACATTGAACCTAACAGAAGAGAAAGTGGGAAGTAGCCTTAAATGCATTGGCACAGGAGACCACTTTCTAAATAGAACACCAGTAGCAGAGACACTGAGAGCAACATTCGATAAATGGGACCTCCTGAAACTGAGAAGCTTCTTTAAGGCAAAGAACACAGTAAATAAGACAAATGACAGTCTACAGAAGGGGAAAAGGTCTTCACCAACCCCACATTGGATAGAGGGCTGATCTCCAAAATATATAAAGAACTCACAAAACCAGACATAAAAATACAAAATAATCCAATTAAAAAATGGGTAAAGAGCTAAACAAAGATTTTTCAGCAAAAGAATATCTAATGTCTAAAAGATATTTAAGGAATTGTCCAACATCCTTAATCATCAGGGAAAAGCAAATCAAAATGACTCTGATATACCAACTTATACCTGTCAGAAGGACTAAGACCAAAAGTACCGAGGACAACTTATGTTGGAAAGATGTGGAGTCAGGGGCTAACTTCCCCACTGCTGGTGGGAGTGCAAATTTGTACAGCCATTCTGGAATTAGTATGGTGGTTTCTCAGAAAATTGGGAATCAGTCTACCTCAAGGCCCAGCAATTGACATATTCCCAGAGAATACTTAATTATAGCACAAGGACATTTGCTTAATAATGTTCATAGCAACATTATTCATAATAATCAGAACCTGGAAACAACCTAGAATCCCCCTCAACTAAAGAATGTATGAAGAAAATGTGATATATTTACACATGGAGTATTACTCAGTTGTAGAAAACAAAGGTATCATAAAATTTGTAGGCAAATGGGTGGAACTAGAAAAAAAAACTATCCTTAGTGAGGTACCCAGACTCAGAAAGACAAACACAGTTTGCACTCACTCTTAAGTGGATACTAGGTGTAAAGCAAAGGATAACCAGACAACAATCCACAGTTCCAGAGAAGCTAGGTAACAAGGAAGACCCTATGAGGAACATATGGATCTCCCAGGGAAGAAGAATTAAATAAAATCTCTTAGGTAAACTGGGTGCAGGAGGGGGTAGAGAGGAGGGACTAGGGGTAGAGGGGAGGGACTAGGAGATGGGAACATGAGGGAATGAATTGGTCAATGGGAGGGAGGGACAGAGTGGAAGAGCAATGAAAGAGAGATCTTGATAGAGAGAGACACTATGGGGTTAGGGAGAATCCTGGTGCAGGGAAATTCCCAGGAATCCACAAGGAGGACCCCTGCTAAGACTCCTAACAACAGTGGAGAGGGTACCCAATCTGACCTTCCCCTGTAAACAGATTGGTGAATACCTCAACTATCATCACAGTGTCTTCATCCAGCAATTGACAGAATCAGATGCAGATTCCCATCAAGCACCTGGCCAAGCTCTGGGATTCCAGCTGAAGAGAGGTTGGAGGGACTATATGAGCTCACACACTATGGATAGATCCTGGTCCTACTGCCAGGTGCCTCACCAACAGTTCAAGCTTCACCACTGTCTCCCACCTTTCTTGCCCACTGTTTTCCTACTTCCTGTACCACCCTGTTTATTCTCTGGATTCAGGAATTATGTGGCCATCTTTGCTCATGAACTATGATTTTTCTATACAGTGTACTCCAAAGCCACGCCATACCGCTGTTCTTCAAGAAATCCTTCCCATCACGGCAATGCCCTGCTGATCATGTCAGAGCCCTTGACTCAGTTCTTTTCTCATGTAATCAAGACCCCAGTTTTTGGCAATCCACCAATGAATATAGATAGAAATATTTTTTTTTTTAGCTTTCTTGCTTAACTATCCGTGGTTTTCTTCATGCTGTCAAAACCTAGTCACACCAGACAAAATGAAGTATCTCCAAACATGAGGTTGTTTAGATTGGACAAAATGATATTTTCACCTTCACAATAATTCAGATACACAATATATAACTTCGGTGTTTTTCTAAATTGAACCTAATTCCTATCTCTTAGTACTCATTTCTGTTTCCTAGTATTTTTAAAAGAATGTGTGTAGGATGTGTGTATATGTGTGATCATGTGTGGGGTCAGAAGCTGATGTTGGGTATCTTCCTCTGTCACCCTCCACTGTATTTACTGAGGTCGGGTGTCTTGATGAACCAGAGCTTGCCAGTGTGGCCAGTTTAGCTAGTCATTTTTTACATCCTATCTCTACTTTGTGAGAGCTGGTATTACTTCTGTGCTGGGGATCCAGACTCTGGCGCCCATGCGTGCATGGCAAGCACTGTATTCACTGGACCACTCCCCGATGCCTTCTTGCAGTCCACAAATCTAAGTTGCTCAACTAAATTGCTTTCAATCGTCTTAATATCTGAAATTAGTATCTTAATACTATCCCCTTTTGCTAACTGGAGCCACATTTAAACTGGGGGTGAGGTGAAAAGTGAGCAGTTTCCTTGCATTGATGTAGAGAGGCCATTTACTCTGTGGCCAGTTTTCAACATCTGCTGGCTGACCACCTCATTTAGCTCTGTTGGTCTGAAGGCATTTCCCAGCATCATTACTTCCTGTCAAGTCATCTCAGACCCTGGTCTCTTGCAGATTTGTGTTCTCTCCTGGGCATTTTCTTAGGCACTGTTGACCGTGCGAGACTTCAGACAGGTAGAGCAGAGCTTCTGCTGTCTACACACAAGGGCCAACAGCCTCGGGTAGCTTCAGGAAGTGCTTCTGAGATACAGTCTTCTTCCTGCTACACGCCTGCTCACAAACGGAAAGTGGCAGGTTGAAGAATAAAGCGAAGACCTGTGGTTTCTGCTTTCTGATCTGCCAACCTTCCCAAGAACGAAGCAGAATGCTGAGCCCACATTCCTCTCCAGAAATCTCCCCCACTTCCACCTTTCCTATTGTGCAGTGGGTGGGAGTACAAACCGTCGGCCATTGCCTGGCTTCTTTCTTTTTTTTTTTAAGTTTATTAAATTATGAAAGTTTCCATTTCTGCCCCTCCTCCCAACACCCTCCCACTCCCCCCTCCCCCTCCTCCTCCCTCTCCATCCCTAAGAGCAGTCAGGGCTTCCAGCCCTGTGGGAAGTTCAAGTTCCTCCCCCCTCCCTCCAGGTCCAGGAAGGTGAGTATCCAAACAGACTGGATCCTAAAAATCCAGTATATGCAGAGGAAACAAGTCCCAGTGTCATTGTTAATGGCTTTTCAGAAAGACTCCAGTAGGGGAGGAATGGGGAAAACTCGGGGGACTGAGATGGGGGGAGGGAGGAAGGATGGATGTGGGACCAGGGAAGAATATATCTCAACTAAGGGAGTCATTTTAGGGTTTACAAGAGACTTGATTATAAATGGGAACCCAGGTACAAGAAGAGATCCCCAGATTGTTCTCTGGACAGAGGAGAGGGTGCCTGATCCGGCCTTGGACTATAACCATACTGATGAAGATTTTGCTTATCACCATAGATCCTTCATCCGATGATGGATGCCTGGCTTCTTTCAAATCCGCACACCACCTTGCACCTTCAGGTGCATATGAAACCTAGGGGCAATCCACAACTACTGCCCCATCCCCTCTATCTAGCCCCTCTGGCACAGGACATGGGCAGAAGCCAACCTATTAAGGATTTTGTTTAATTTTATTCTTCCCACTGTGAGATACTCTGGTCCAAGCCAGGAAGCATGAGTGTAGCAGCACCATGGGTCACTCCACGCACAACTCTGTTTGCTAAGCTTCACTGCAAACACTATGCATGGTGACTGATAGGATCCTAAAGATACTGTCACTTTCTCCCAGGGCAGGCAAACAGTCACAGTCATATTTGCATTTTTTTTCTTCAGAGATTTTTTTTTTTGCAAGGAAAACAAAAGAATCTATATGAGGTCAGGTGACTTCCTATTTTTGTTGAGAGCTACACATTACAGAAATGGAGTCCGGAAAGCAAATGGCTTGAAAGTGAAGGGAAATAAAAGGTGTTCTCAGAAGAATCCTGAAGAGTCAGCAGATCCTGGAGGGGTGGGTAGCAGCCTCCCAACCCCACTTCTCACCCCTGCCCCATCCAAGGAGAGGCCACAGAGAAGAGGCTTCCTGGGGGCATGGAGGAAATGAGATTTCTAGTTTTTTTGATCCTGCTTGCAGAACATAACAAGCTCAATGCTTCCACTGTGGAGATTGTAGGAGCCATGGGTGGAGGCCAGCAGCGGCCACGGGTGGAGGCCAGCAGGGGCCATGGGTAGAGGCCAGCAGGGGCCATGGGTGGAAGCCAGCAGGGGTCATGGGTAGAGACCAGCAGGGGCCCTGGGCGTCCTGCTAATAACTCATGAATAAATGACGTGACCATGGGCTCCACATGATTCTTCAGAGACACAGAAGATCCCAGGGTCTTTGCACATTCCTGAAGAACTGGGAACTGATAATTTCAAAGATGGGGCAGAGTGTAATGAGGATGTTGCTGATGAGGATGTGGACACAAGAGAATCCTTAGACACTCCTAATTGGAATGTAAACCGGTGCAGCTACTATCTGTGGAAATCAGTATGGGGTTTCTCAAAAATCTAAAAATAGATTTACCATACGGTCCAGAAAGACCACTTCTGGGTATTTATCCAAAGGACCCCAAGTCATCGTATCACAGATACCTTATATCAGTGTTTGCTGCAGTGCTGCTCATAACAGCTAAGTTACAGAACCCACTGAGGTGCTCGACAATAGAGAGACAGACACAGACAACATAACATGCATAGTGCAATTGTTTTCAGCCATAAAAATGAAGTTGTAGCATTTGCAAGAAAATGGATGTGGGTGAAAATTACCACGTTTTGTGAATTAAGCCAGTCCCAGAAAGATATGCATATATGCTTTCTCTTTTTTGTGGTTATGAGACTTTGTACAGATATAAGTTCAGCATGCAACAAATACTTTCATGAATACATTCTTATATAGCATGATACCGTGAGCAATCAATAAACACAATGAAAAATAAAAGAAAATGTAACCCCAAAAGTTCTGCATCTCTGAGCGGAGGTTTGAAGGCTTCACATTCTTGCAAATGTAACCCTGAAATAGGAATGCTTCACGTTTGCTTTCTCTTATTAATTTGACATCATAGCCCCCTTCTCTGAGCTACCTCTTGCCCTCTGCTGGTGTTATAGGCCAAGTTAAGGTTAAGATGCATAAAATCAAGAAAATAATGAGGCATGTATCCCCAATCTCTCCAACACCTTTATCATAAATTAAAAAATGGGGTACTGAACTGAACAGAGAATTCACAACAGATGAACTTCGAATGGCCCAAAGACACTTAAGGTCATGCTCAACCTCCTTAGCGATCAGGGAAATGCAAATCAAAACAGCTCTGAGATACCATCTTACACCTGTCAGAATAGCTCAACTCAAAAACACCAATGATAGCCTATGCTGGAGAGGATGTGGAGTGAGGGGAACACTCATCCATTGTTGGTGGGAATGCAAACTTGTGCAGCCACTGTGGAAATCAGTGTGGCGGTTTCTCAGAAAACTGGGAGTCAACCTCCCTCAGGACCCAGCAATTCCACTCTTGGGAATATACCCTAGAGATTCCCTAGCATACTACAAAAGCATTTGTTCAGCTATGTTCATAGCAGCACTATTTGTAATAGCCAGAACCTGGAAACAGCCTAGGTGCCCCTCAATAGAAGAATGGTTAAAGAAGGTGTGGAACATAAACACATTAGAGTTCTACTCAGCGGTAAAAAACAATGACATCTTGAATTTTGCATGCAAATGGATGGAAATAGAAAACGCTTTACTGAGTGAGGTAACCCAGACCCAAAAAGAGGAATATGAACCTTCATCTGGTGATGGATGGAGATAGAGACAGAGACCCATATTGGAACACTGGACTTAACTCCCTAGATCCAAATGAGAAGCAGAAGGAGGGAAAACGTGAGCAAGATAGGCAGGACCAGAGGGAACCTTCATCCGACGATGGATGGCAATACAGACAGAGACCCACATTGGAGCACTGGACTGAGCCCCCCAAGGTTCAAATGAGGAGCAGAAGGAGGGAGAACATGAAAAATGAAATCAGGACTGCGAGGGGTGCGTTCACCCACTGATACAAGGGGACTGATCGAATGAGAGCTCACCAAGGCCAGCTGGACTGGGACTGAACGAGCATGTGATCAAACCGGATTCTCTGAATGTGGCTGACATGGGGGCTAACTGAGAAGCCATTGACAATGGCACTGGGTCTTGTTTCGTCTGCATGTATTGGCTGTTTGGGATCCTAGTCTGTTTGGATGCTCACCTTCCTAGGCCTGGAGGGAGGAGGGAGGAACTTGAACTTCCCTCAGGGCAGGAAACCCTGACTGCTCTTTGGACTGGAGAGGGAGGAGGAGAGGGAGTGGGGGGGGGAGAAGAGGGATTGGGGGGATTGGGAGGGTATGGGGAGGAGGAGAGGAAGTGGAAATTTTTATAAACAAACAAATAAAAAAAAAGAAAAAAAAAAGAAAATAATGAGGACTTTCCCCCCCCTCCACCCAGGAGAGTGGAATTAGAGACAGCAGGAGGTGGGTAGAACATTCTGGAAGAATGTTGTCTGTTTATACGGAATAGAATGAAACAAAGGCTTCAGTTCTTCCATGGTGTGGAACCTTGCCTCAGGTCTGCCACAGAACACAGGAGGGAGACTAAACACAGAGTCTGGAATGTCCTGTTTCAGTGGCTCGACCATTGCTGATCTTTACCTGAGAGGTACCGATGAGTGGAAACACATCTATTAATTGGCTTGTGGTGATAAATACCCAGATAAAGTGGCTTCAGTTGCTGTGACAAAATCATTTCATTCAAGTTTTTCTGCAGAATGAAATAGTCTTCAGATAACTTGGATATCTAAAAAGAAGACCACATATTAGATTAAATCAAAGATAGGAATGCCAGGGCTCTACATGCACACAAAGTACTCAGTTCCTTACCAGACCCCATGGGACTCTAAAGCTCGTCCCCTAGAGCTACCTGGACTCGTGTACTCATGCCCAATAAAGTCCTCACTTTACACGGCCTTCTACTCTGTGCTTCTTCTCCTATCATTTTTTTTTTCATCAAAAGTTACAAACCTGAGATGCTACATTCAACGTCTGTCCATCTGTCTTTGGGGCTCTTCTGAACTGGCTTCTGCACTTACCTTCTTGCTCTGGTAGTCGACTTCTAAGGACCCCACTGGCCTTTGGTTGTGTTAAGGCTTCCCACTTCTTCTCAGTCTTCTTAGCTGACTCAAGGCTTAGAACTCTTCCCCGTTGATTCCCCCTCATTTCCACACCTACCTCTCGGCTGCTCTGCATTCCACCCCTATAACCTGGATCTCTTGCTAGGGTGAGTGTAGGGTTATGATTTTCTGTCTCTAGGATTGCACAAGTCAGTATTTCTACCTTTCTTCATCTGTTCCAGGTACACATCAACTCTGGGTTTCAAATACCTGATTTGATCTTTGGTGAGAAAATTTGTGCAACAAAGAAAGTAAAGATTGCACACATGTAAAGCTCACTTTTCCAGGTGCTTAAAAATAAAAGTCATGCTGCAATCCACAGACCCAGGGAGGCTAGGTGACAGGGAGGGCCAAGGCGGAGGGATGCTACAATCCACAGACCCAGAGAGGCTAGGTGACAGGGAGGGCCAAGGCGAAGGGATGCTAGGATCCACAGACCCAGAGAGGCTAGGTGACAGGGAGGGTCAAGGCGAAGGGATACTAGGATCCACAGACCCAGAGAGGCTAGGTGACAGGGAAGGCTCCAGGTGGGGGTGCATGGATTTCCCTGGGAAGGGGATACAGAGAACTGCAGGGTGAACTCGGAGCAGGTGGGGATGGAAACGCGAGGGATCAGGTTAGGGCATGAATGGAGGGAGAGTATGGGAAGACATGACTGGAAAGGGAGGGGGCATTTTGTACCAGGTAAAAACACGATACAGGTAAACTCCCACTAATATACAAAGATGATCCCAGCTAAGACTCCTAAAAGTAGTAGCTAAGTAGCCTGAACTTCCCCTCTCCTGTGATCAGATTGGTGACTACCCCAATTGTCATCAGTGAGCTTTCATCCAGTGACTGATGGAAACAGATGCAGACACTCACAGTGGAATATTTGACCAAGCTCAGGGAGTCCTGCTGAGGAGAGGAAGAAAGGAATGTAGGAAACTGAGGAGTCAAGAACATAATAAGAAAACCCACAGAAACAACTAACCTGGTTTATAGGAACTCACAGAGTCTGAGCCAACAGCCAGTGAACCTGCATGGGGCCAACTTAGGCCATCTACATATATGTTACACTTGTAGCTTTGTCTACTTGTGGGACTCCTAACAGTGGGAGCAGGGGCTGCTTCCAGTGCTTTGGCTGGCACATGGGAACCTGTTCCTCACACTGGATGGCCTTGTCCAGCCTTAATACAAGGGGAGGTGCTTAGTCTTACTGCAACTTGATATACCATGCTTTGTTGATACCCAAGAGAGGTCTGCCCCTTTCTGAGCAGAAGCAGAGGAGAAGTGGATTGAGATGGGGGCAGCAGAGTGGAGGTAGAGGGGTGGAATGGGAGGAGAGACGGGAAGGGAAACTTTGGTTGGGAAGTAAAATAAATAAAATAAAAAATGAAAATATTCTCAAACCAGAAACAAGTAGTGGTTTCACATAATAGTTTTAAAAAAAACCAGACGAGTAAGGGGCTAGGGAAATTACTCAGTAGCAGATCTCCCCTGATAGGTAAAGGACAGGGGTGGTTGGGCCCAGTCTCAAGACTGAGACCCAGAGCAGGCATTGTGCTCTCTCAGGGTGCAGCTCCCACAGGGAACAACGCTTAGTTTAGGGACCAGAGATACTCAATGTTCTCCTTTGAGCATCCTCCTCCAGAGTTTCTTCTGCTATTTCACAGGCTACTGACTACTCAGGTAACATATGCATTTCAGAAGTCATCTAGTTAGCATCTGTCACTCTGCACAGGATGAAGTGAAGGTGCTGACGCAAACAGACATCTTCCTAAGGTAAGGTACCTGGAAAGAGCAGGAAGAGGCATTTGCTGCTACCATGATCTCTTCCTGGTCCATTCTTGGTCAGAATTACTTATTGTCATGAGGCCTTCATGTCCGTCAAACAGAGGCCCCACTAAGCTTCCTTCCTATCAGGCTAACAATGCCAAAATAAGCTAAAATCTAGGGAATGGAGAAAGCCTATGTCTCAGTTTTTAAAAATCTTTAAAAAGAGAACCCACACTTTTAGTGATAAAAGATTTCATAGCTACATGAAATTTTCTAGTATCCAGCAGCAACACTTGAGTAAGTTATGTAAACCAACATCTGGTATCTTACTATGTGTGATGACTATCATAATTTTATTCTTTCTTCTTATAACAATCTATGGGCATAAAAGTACATGACTATGTATATAACACAGTCATCAATATATACTATTAAAAAACATCTTATAAACACATATAAAACACTTCCTCAGTTATTTGCTACTTGTTTGATTAGTTATTGAGTAGTTCCTAGAGATTTTTATTAGTAAATAAATTTATTTACCTACCTGTCTTGAAAACATTGCCAAATCACACGCTTCTTTTTCTGAAGCCACCTTTGAATCTCTGTCATTTGTGTCCTTGATAGGATGGGTCTCCTCATACTTTGCAGGACAGGAATAAACACTGTGAATGTTTCTTGCTACTTCTGTGGGTGATGAAATGATCTTTTGATTCTTAAGGGAAGGTGACAGCCTGTCCTCCCCCAATTGTTGCCTTTGCTTGGAGCTCCGGTATTTGCTCTGAATGAACAGAGCAGCCTTGTCTTCCTCTTGGGCCTCCTCCACTGGCCCGGTGTCTTTCTCTCTGAGGAACCCATGCAGTCGATAGTCTCTCTCCAGGTTGCACAGTGGTGCGTTCTGAGTAACCACAGTTGGCTTCTTTTCTTTTCCTTTGCTGTCTGCATTTTGAAAGACTGACCTTTGGCTAAGAGTATGATCCATAGTTTTTCTCAGGTAAATCTCCTCAGTTAGCCACAGTCCTGGGCAGCTTGGCTTTTCCCATGGCTCCCTCCTTTCCAGAAATGTTGCTTTTGATTCTTCAAAGTTCATCCCCTCTGTGTACCACTGACAGTAAGTCTGGATCACAGTGTCCTCTTTCTCCCCATTCCGTATCTTCCTGCTTTCCTTCAGGTCTTGCACATACTTCTGCCTGGGGCTTTCTTCTGCCCAAGGGTCCCCCACAGCACATGGCTCTGGATTCTGCTGTCCTCCATACACATTGCTTATTTTCTTCTGAGTTTGAGATCTTCTGTTGTTATTTTCAACCACGTTGGTGGCTTTCTTCTCAGTTCTGCAGGGAGCTGTCCTTCCTGCAGGTGGGTTCTCTTTGTTGTTTGGAGAGGAAATGTTGGATTCATTAATAGACACTGCATTTTCTGTCTGTTTCATCACAAAAGATTCCCTGTGCAAAAGATGAATCTGGACATAAGATAATGCTAAACGAGAGCATATTACTTTAGTTAGCAGTGATGTGCAACATTGTATGGTAAGACAGGCAAAAGAAACAAAGAAAACTCAAAATAAAAACAAATCAAGTCACATTAATAAAGTACTTCACAAAATGTCCTCTGTATTGATAACGGGGATGGATATTTAAATAAGAAAACCAGCTTCAACTTAGAATGGGAAATAGGCTAGTGTGTGAAAAACTGTATTCTTATTTGATGAGGTACCAAAATTCTACACATGATCAAGGCAGTCAAAAATTCAGCTTAGGTGGGGAGAGGCTCATGAAGCCCCTCCCCTTGCTGAGGAGCTTTGGCCCTTGAAGGCTGCTGGGATGGAGAGGGTCAGTTTTTTCAGGGAAGTGGCCCCTGTTAGGTAGCGCTTGCCTGGTGGATTGTCCCACATCCGCGCACATACGAAGGGCGTTGACTGGGGTCAGTGGACTATGAGAGGAGGTGGAGCTGTGAGGAGGACGTGGCAGGAGGCAAGGCTGTCTGGGAGGAACCAAATGAAAACAGGTGGTTGATATACTCAAAATACATTGTATGCATCTATGAAATTCTCAGAGAATGAAAAAATTGTCAAGAATTCTGGGAGTTTAATCCTTCAAAATCCAACCTTTATAACAGAGAGTGCATGATGATAAGTTGTGGAAACTACAGCCTGTTTTGGAATCAGAAGTCAGTGTGTTCACCAGTCTCATGTACTGGACTTTAACAAGCACGGAACTCAGTGATCACAGGAAATATCACGCAAAATTAAAGTTAAATTAGTGTCCTTGGTCCACTCGTGATTGTGTAAGACACAATGATTCTCTGATTCTCCTCCATTTGAAGACAGGGAGGTAAGGTCTTCTTTATGACAATTTTTTCCTTTCCTTATCGGGCAGTATGAGACCCACATAAGAACACCACAGTCATTAAAAAGGGCATTGTACCATAGAGTTAAACACTCATATCTGATACCCTAATACCACCTCCTGTGATTGGTGGTGATGGGGTGGGGGTGGGGGTAGGTTGAGAGTGGGGTTGGTGATGGGTTGGGGGTGGTTGCTCAGAATTTCTGTTTGGCCTGTAGCCTGTGTGAGAGTTTCGGTCTTTTAGAATCTGTTTGTGAGGAAGGACTCTTATTTGAGTAAGAGTCAGACAAATACACCAGGAGTGCACTTTCCTCCTACGTTGCTTGAGGCGGACTCTTGCTGTGGAGCTCAGGCTGGCCTTGAACTCGGGGTCTTACCATCCCAGTTTCCTAACTGAGGATTACAGGCCACATCCTGCCTATCTTCCTCGTTTCACCGACTATTTCTTAGACACCCAGTGGCACCTTCAGGCTGGTGTTGGGGCATAACAGAGTACTGGAGGAGCAGTCAGAACACACGGTAGAGATCACAAGCCCTCTTGTTTCACTGAGTTGCTCCACAGTATTTTGAGTACTTTCAGATTGCCTACTGAGAATACCTACATCTCATCAAAATACAACCGAGGCAAGAGAAACACAGTCTCTAAATGGCTCCCTGCCAAGGTCCATTGTAAATTGTTTGTGAGATTGTTTATCTTACTGGTAAGACACTGCTGTATACACATCTAAGACGCAAGGTTCGCCTCACTGTGGTGGACACGTATGAGGTCACTCTGTCTCTGAGCTAGTCCAGCTGTGGAGGATCTCAGGGTCACAGTCTTCGCAGGAGAACAGCTAGACCTCCGGCATGGAAAGAAGAGCTGACCTCGTCTGATACCTGCTGGACAGGCTTAGAGGTCTTTACGTGTCTATAAATGAGATTTTCCTATCTCACAGGTCAGGAGAGCTCAGGAGAGGCAGAGGCAAAATGAGGAGTGCAGATAGAGAGGTGGGTGTGAGAGCAAAGGAGAGACAGGGGTTGTAGAGAGCCAAGCGCTCCAGAGTGCAGGCCGTGGGATGTGGTGTGCACCAGACCTCTCTTTCCCCATCGTCTCTCATTCCTATCGAGGCTCTCTTTCAGTCTACAAGTAGCAATTTCTAGAAGTGGTAAAAGGTGTGTGTGTGTGTGTGTGTGTGTGTGTGTGTGTGTGTGTGTGTGGTATGTACATGTGTACATGAATATGAAGGCGTATTCATGTCTTCCTTATTTGCTCTCCATTTTATTTTCTAGGCAAGGCCACACACTGAAGCTAGAGTCATGGATTCCGCTAAGCTGACCAGTCGGTTAGTTGGCTCCAGGGATCTGTCTGTCTCCATTGCTTAGCGCTGGGATTATAGAGGTACACTGCCATATCTGTCTTTTTATGTGGGTGCTAGAGAGTTGAACCTAGTTTCTTATGCTTGTTGTGAAGCACTTTACTTCTGCATATTATCTATCATTATCTACATATCTGTATATATATGTATCTCTATCTATGCCTGTTTGTCTGTATGTCTGCCTGTCTATCTAATCTATTTATGATTTAACAAAACACATAACTATATATTAATGGGGTGCTATGTGATGTTATATACATTTACATAACATCTAATCAGATAAATCCTACCCAACTCCTCAAACATGTATCAGTTTTTTTATGGTGAAAATATTTAATATCCTTGTATGCTTTTAAGGTTTGATTGTGTGATCCATCTGTCCAGTGTCAAAAATCTTATCCTAGATTATGTGGTACAGTTTCTTATTAATACTTGTCTACCCTAAAGGGGAATTTGTAGATGGTAGAGTGTTAATCAGTGTTGTAAACTGAAAATGAATGCTGGTGTCTTTGGAAGAAAGGTGGAAGCAAATTGCTGTATAATTGAACTGTAGATTTCCTTGATACACTATATATATATATATATATATAATATACACTATATGATAGCTATAAGCAGTAATATTTCTAGAAGACTATCAGTCCATCTTTCTCTTATATGTAGCCGGTTTATACTATCATGTAGATCCTGCTCCTGAGGCAGACATGGAGTCTCCCTGTAGTTTGCAGAACAGTCTTTTACAACCAGTAGCAAAGAAAAAAGACATCATTTGGTGTTGTCATCAAAGGGCACATAAATAGGTCTCTGAGCACACAGAAAACTGAAAACATAAAATACCTCTAAATTTCAAACTGACATCGGTGTTTGTTAAATAAGGAAATGAGGTTGACTTGTGTGATATGGGGAGAGAGTGCACGAGGGGAGGGAAGGGGAGGAGACAAGCGTCCAAAGCTCACTGTGGGCATGAGTGTTGGGTGTGAGAATAACACATGTGGCTGAGTAGAGAGGAAAGGATGCCATCTCTTCTGTCTTATTTGTTCACCCCTTCCATGGCTAATTCTGATGTTTAAGGCAAAGGGTTCAAGGCTGAGGGTAGAGTGACTTTCACTTCTCTGGAGAACTATTTACTCACATTTTCATCAATTCATTTTACCATTGGGACTAAAAGTATCTTACCTCGGTTAATCTGGAGTAATTAAGACACAGTTCTCTATATCTTATACCCTCCATGCTCTTTGCATAGCTCAATGACTTTTCCCTCTCTGTGTGATACTGAGGATTGAACTCAGGGCTTTGATTACACAAGGTTAAGCACTTCACCATAGCCTTCCCTTTGTATATATTTATAGCAGAGCCAGCTAGCCTTACTAGCAATTTATTAGTCATATTCTTTTTCATGGTGCTGTGAGTAATTTGAGGATAAGGACTTGGCTTCCTTAATCTTTGTATTCCACCACATAACATAAAGTCTGTTGAATAAATTAATTCTTGTAGACCTGGTAATGAGTACTTTGAAATAAGCATGCAAAGGCCCAGGGGAGGAAAAAAAGGACAGCTAGTGATTACGATTAAGACCGATGGTATATTGACTGCTATGGCCATAGGAATAAATGGGAGGTTTGGGAACATTTAGATGGGGATGGAGATGTTACCCAGTTCTTGGAGTAGAACTGCAGAGGGCTGCACCTTAGAAGCCAAGAGGTGGGGGAGCCATCTGAGAATCAAAGTGTGACCATGAGTATAAGATGCTCATGAATGCCTATGTGGTTGTGTGCTTCCCTGGTATTTGCTACATCAGTATCAGACAGTAACAACATAGACTAGAAACATCATTCTATGACCTTGGAGAACCTTGATGCCAAAATGGCATCAGAAAGAATATCATTGTACCTTTTAATTTCAAAGTTTTTCTTGTAGTCAAACTCCTGATCATTAGCCTGATTGTTCATTACTGCGGTGTTTCTCACATTAGCAGTTTTTCTTCCTTGTTTTCTCAGGAGGTGTCTTCTTGCAGCTGAAGCACATAAGGAACAAAGGAGCAGTTGGGAAAAGAAATAAAAGAACATTAAATGAATGCAGACTAGTGGTTTTGACTATCATTGCCACAGAAAAAAATGAAAGTGACGACGACTAATAGATCCATTTTTTTAAAAAAATGGGGATCATTAACAAGACAATTTTAGATATAAACTACAGCAATAGAATCACCATGGGACTACAATGGCAGACACCGAGAGCATGTATGGTAGTGCCTCCTTTGCTTGAAATAATCTCCTTTTTATTATGTTCAGCTCTTCACAGAGAAGGCCCTCATTATCTACATGGATAGTTTGTGTATTTTCACCCATTATTCTGGGAGTCGTATATATTTTAGAATTCAGTTTATAAAGTTTTACTTTATTTTGGTAAAGTAGCATGGAGTAACTATACATCCAGGAACATTTCCTTGTCCGCATAGCTTTTTTTTTTAAAAAAAATTGTTTTTTATCGAGCTATATATTTTTCTCCACTTCTCTTCCTTCCTCTCCCCTCCTCTTCAGCCCTCTCCTGGTGTGGGAAAATTGTCTATATTCTGTCAATTATGTTTTAAATAAATGCTGATTGGCCAGTAGCCAGGCAGGAAGTATAGGCGGGACAACCAGATAGGAAGTAGAAGAGGGCCAATGAGAACAAGAGAATTCTGGGAAGAAGGAAGTTCCTTCAGTTGTCATTTCCCAGCCACAGAAAAAGGAAGAAGAAGGTACCGAGCCATGTGGCTAAAATAGATAAGAATAATGGGTTAATATAAGTTATAAGAGTTAATAAGAAGCCTGAGCTAATGGGTCAATCAGTTTTTAACTAATGTAGACCTCTGTGTGATTTCTTTGGGACTTAATGACTGTGGGTACTGGGCAGACAGAAAATCTCAGACAACCCTCTCCCATCGTCCCCACACTCCCAATTTATTCAGGAGATCTTGTTGTTTCCTACTTCCCATGTACATTAGATCCATGTATGTCTGTCTTAGTGTTCTATTTGTGGTCTAGGTTCTCTGGGATTGTGATTTGTAGGCTGGTTTTTCTTTGCTTTCTGTCTAAAAGCCACTTATGAGTGAGTAATATGATATTTGTCTTTCTGAGTCTGGGTTACCTCACTCAGTGTGATGTTTTCTAGATCCATCCATTTGTCTGTAAATTTCAAGATATCATTATTTTTTCTGCTGTATAGTACTTCATTGTTTAAATGTACCACATTTTCCTTATCCATTCTTTGATGGGGGGCATTTAGGTTGTTTCCAGGTTCTGGATATGAAAAATAATGCTGCTATGAACATAGTCCTTGTGGTACGATTGAGTATCTTTTGGGTATATTCCCAAAAGTGGTATTGCTGGGTCTTGAGGTAGATTGTTTCCTAATTGTCTGAGACATCACCACACTGGCATCCAAAGGGACTGTACCAGCTTGCATTCCCAACAGCAATGGAAGAGTGCTTGCTTTACCCCATGACCTCTCCAGCATAAGTTGTCATCAGTGTTTTTGATCTTGGCCATTCTTACAGGTATAAGATGGAATCTCAGAGTTGTTTTGATTTGCATTTCTCTGATGGTTAAGGATATTGAGCATTTCCTTAAGTGTCTTTCAGCCATTTTAGATTTCTCTGTTGAAAGTTCTCTGTTTAAGTCTGTAACCCATTTTTTTTATTGGATTATTTGTTCTTTTGATGACCAATTTCTTGAGTTCTTTGTATAATTTGGAGATCAACCCTCTGTCTGATGTTGGGTTGGTGAAGATCTTTCCCCATTCTGTAGGCTGCTGTTTTGTCTTGTTGACCACGTCTTTTGCTTTACAGACTAGATAGCTTCTTAAAGCAAAACTCAGGACCATTTTTTATCACAACAGCAGACTATTCCAACAACTTGGAATGAACTAATGAATATAAACAGTCTCACTTCTTACTATAAACAGGTAATGCTTAACTGACAGATAAGTTATGAAAATCTTTTTTAATCAGAGCTTTATACACCTCGGGGTGGAGGATGAGACCCCAAAGTACTTTCTTGTCTTGAGGGGAAGTTAACAGTTTGAAATTCTGACGGACAGAACTGAGTACAGGACATGGGTCTTTTAACAGTTACCTATGATGTCCACCATGTGAATTTTCTTCAGTGTATGGCTATGTATGTCAGTGAGCTAAAAATTGGTTTAATGAGCCTAAATTAAGACCTAAAATGAGACAAAATAGATCAGGAGTAAAATATCAGAGTGAAAGTCAAGTATATTTTTCATTATGGCTATTTGATCAATTTTTTTTAAAAGAAATACAGTTGCAAGTCATCCTAGGCATGATTTAAATTTATGAATGCCTTTAAAATAAAAAACCCAGCAAAATCCTAAGTTTATTAATGCATTTTAATAAAAATTTGTTAAGTGTGGTCCTATATATCACTTTCCTAGAGTTAATACAGAGGAATAGATGCCCTTTAACAAAATAAAATTTAATTAAACTGTCAAAAGTTATGACAATTGTAACCTTTGGAATAGAATAGAAAAAATCTTGTTGCCTAAAGAGTTATGATATTGTAATATGATTCTTATGACTCATAATTAATACAATCATTTGCTACATCAAGCAGGATGGGTCAGCTGTGCTTCATTAATCCTTGACAGGAAAGTGACAACCTTCAATTATTTAATTTAAATCAAAACATTTATTCAAATATTAAAAGTGTCAATCATTGCAACAATCTAATTTAGAGTAGCATGTCAATAAACACAAAAGTCACATGAAAATTGCAGGTCTGTGCATAGGAAAATTCAATTTATGACCATATATACATATCTCATTATGTTTCCTACACTTCAGAGTGTGGTGATTACCTGACTGTATTATTACAGCACTGTCTTTCCTCTTCTGCTTCAGCTTTTGGTATCTTCTTGAACCTAAGAATGCTCTGACACCAGCTTGAATCAAAACAAGCTTGTCAATGGCTTCCTTTCGCATTAGATTCAACTGTTCCACATGGTAATATTTAAGGAATACCTTAAGAGAATTAAAATAAAGTACAGTAAGATCTTGGAACACAGATGTACAGTGACTGTGTGTCATGTTTGAAGAAAAGACTGCATGTTGAACCTCATTCGGTCTGGAAAACATATTAACTTCTTGGGTGTGACTATTGCTCAGATTTTGATGCATAAATAAAATTTGTCTTTGAGAAGGAAACAAAAGGAAGACCCGGAAATTCTGGGGTTCTTTGGATCTGATAATCATAATGGGGGATTCTGAGCTCTTTCCAGCAATATTTACATCATATATTTTGGGTTATGGCCATTTTATGCTTAAAACATCTTTAAAACACTGCTATTTTCCAAATTTAAAAAATCATACAAATCTATCTAAATAGACTGGTAGGTATTCATCAAATGCTCATTCAGCAAATGATTCTTGAAACCTGTTGGGTTTCTTTATCTGTTGGGGATATAGAGATGACTACGGCAGGGGACTGTCAAGGCATTGCCGGTGGGGAAAATGAGGAGATAGCGTCCCAGCAGAACCAACAACTGTCCTGATAGACTAACCAAGGGTGACTTCAGATCATTCTAAAGTTAACATGAACCTTGACAAGGCAGGAGCCTCAAGACTAAAGGCATTTTTTTTTTCACATCTAAAGATTTTACCTTTACCCCTTCCCTTTAGGGAATATATTTCTTTCTTTCAATGGATAAGTTCTTCAGCACAAATCACCTCAAAGAGTTCGTTGAGACCACCAGAAAACTAGTTAAAATCAAATGTTATGGCTGACTCATAAGATCTGGTGTCCTGCCTGTAGAACTCTCAGCATGCCTTTGAACTTGGAAACCTGGCACCACAGGTAAATACTTCTGTGTTTACTATGGATTTTGATTGAATTCAATTTTAATTTCTACAGGATTCTAGATGTTAATATATTTAGTCCATTCTGTTGTTGACAATTCATTTAAAATTCAATGTGTTTAAAAAGGTCATCATTTTTTGCATAGCGTTAGAAATGTTCTTATATTAAACACTTTTATCCATGTTAATGAGTTTGAAAGGTGAAGTGGAAAAATGTGAATAGCGTGAAAATGCTACTTAAATATCACGCAGAATTGGTGGGCAAGGCCTTTTTACAAGTAAAAACTCCATTTGAAGTCACACATGCATTTCTGGCCACAAATGATGAGCTTTTAACCTGATCCAGTTCATCTTTGTGAGCATTGTAAAGAAAATAGTCTGAATAAAATACATATCCTCTGTGCACCTTAAATTCTCCCTTATCAAATATAAAAAGAAAAGTGTTACTGAGTGTAAGACAGGTGATCAGAATAAAATCCCTCAAATTATTACCTTGATAATACATTCTTTGAACATCATGAAATTCTCTCCCCTCCTCCTATGCCCAAGACACACTATTCAGATTTCCTTGCAAATGAGGGTGTTTTGTTCTGGTCCCTTTGGAGTGGTGGACAGTTATTCTTGAAGGTCAATATGTGAGGATTTCTTTAGCTTTGCTCTTTTTCCATCCTGTCTTGGGGTATATCTGGTATACCTCCAAGACACATGTAGAACGCACTGGGACTCACCAACTTTAGGAAGCTCTCAGAACACCTGTCAGGCCCAGTGTATCTTTTCTCCAAACAGCTACTGCATGGCTTCTACAGTCAAGATTATTTTTTTTTTAAAAAAATTGTTCTCTAAGGAGCTAAATAAGATTCCCAAGACTTCCAAAGTTAAAAGTATATGCCAGTACTTGAAAGTACAGTGAGACTCATGATGATGCTAATTATTTCGGATAAATACAAAAATAAATGAAGTTAAATACTTCAGATAAATTTCAAGTTTATAATAGAAACTAAGGGAGAATTTAAAAAGGAGGGAAAAACAGGAATCTCATTCTGAGCTTAGACTAGCCCTCTGACTGTTTGATAAAGTAGATAAAATGATGGCTGGGTGTGGCAGTACTGCCTTTCATCTCAGCACTGGAGGCAGAAGCGGTGTGTCTATGTGAGTTCAAGGCCAGCCTGGACTATAAAATAAGTTCCAGGCCAGTGAGGGATTCACAGTGACACCCTGGTTCCTTCCATAGAAAAATATGTTTGTTTCCAATACCATTTGGAGCTAAGTATATTTATTGCCAGTGTCATTGGGGATTTTCTTCTGGATAAATCTTTGAAATAAAATTTTCTTATACCGCCTGCATTGGGTTTGCCTATAAGCATGTCTGTGGACCATTTTCTTGATTGGTAACTGATATAAGAAGTCATAGCCTACTGTGGGCAGTGTCATTCTTAAGCAGGCAGTTCTGAGCTTTATAAAAATCAAAACTGTTTTATCTTCATCAAGGAAGGCTTTATGTAGCATAAGTTTCACTCCCAATTTTACATATTCTAACAAAAATCATAGTAGTTTCAATAATAGTAAAATGTCACAACTCTTACAAATCATTATCCATGAAAATTATATGAAAACATTTACTTTTGTTTTTCCAAGAGCCCAATTATCAAGACCAGCCTTTTCCAAAATGGTAGCACAGGTATCTGGGCTCACTGGGGGCTCTTCACTAGACTTGTAGCAGAGAACATAATACCTGAAATGATAAAAATGACTAATTGGTTTGTACAGTGGTCCAACATCTTATCAGTAGTACCCACCTGGCAATTTTATCATGGCTAACAGAGCAGCTACCAGACTGAATGCTTGGCTCTCAGATAGCCCCCAAATGATGGCAGAGTGAAACCACCCCAGACAGACAGAAACCTAGAGCAATCTGTGGTTTCACTCCTCTTATTGTTTTCTATTTGGTTCTAGTCATAAACTTCATGTACAGGAAATCTTTTCATACTCACAGGCACATGGAAATAGAATGGTATATGTATGCAGATTACTGGAAAATCATGTTGAAAGCCTATGGAACTTAAACCACTTTGGGATTGAATATTTTATAAATGATGGAATTGGGGTTCAGAGTTTGACTTTAAAGCATGAGTATTCATTGTGAAGGCTAAACTTGTTTGTCAACCTATTTTTCTCTAAAAAAGAAAGCTTCAGTTGAAGAACTGCCTACATCAGGTTTGTTTGTAGGCCTGTCTGTGAGACATTTTCTTGGTTGCTAACAGTGTAAGAAGGCTAGCCCACCGTGAGTGGTGTCATCACTGGGCAGGCGAGCCTAGGCTGTATAAGAAGGCTAGTTGAGTATGACCCTGAGAACAAGTCCTTAAACAGTGTTCCTCAGTTAGCTCCTCCTTCGAGCTCTCGCCTTAACTTCTTGTCTTGGCCTTTCTCAGCAGAGGGCTATAACCTGTAGGCTAAAATAAACCCTTTCCTCCCCACACTGGGTTTTGTCAGAGTTTTGTCACATCAGCAGAAAGCGAAGCAGAACCTACCGGGTACTATCTTGTCAGCAAAGACCTCTGCTTAGGGAATTGCAAGCCATACAACTGTGTATAGGGGTCAGTATTAAATGGAGCTAATTTTTCTGGATCTTAGAGTAGGGTTCATTCTAAAAACAACAACAACAACAACAACAACAACTCTCTCCCCCAAAACAGTACAAATTCTTTGCTACAGTTCAGAGCTTGCATGTCTCCAATGTCCCATTTAACTTTCTGTGTTAAAGAGAATTAACTTATTCTGTGGAATAATAACCTTTGGAAGACTGAGAATTCTAAGAAGCGTCACCCAGTGGGAGGTCTTCAGGTTACTAGGGATATGTCCTTGAAGAAGTTATTGGACTCCATCTGAGTGATAAAGTACCACAGGCCCAAAGTCATGGAGCCGACAAAGGCCTGGAAGCTTGGATCAACCATTTATCTTTATCAGTTTGCTATTTCAGCTTATTCACCCTGGTGGGCAGAGTTGATTACCATGCCTAGTGTCTCCTGCTAAGTCAATTCTTTGAGTACCTTCCCCTAGGGCTCTTTCCTTGACACAAAGCAGAAAAGCTTGCCTGTGATCACCAAGAAAGGCCTGGAGAAGTTTTCAACCAAGGAGCTTAGTCAGTGCCAAGGCAGGGAGCGCTATAAAACCTTTTAAGAAAGTTTCACCTTCTGAGCGTCTATGAAAATTTGGGTGACAGCTTTCAAAATAGTGACACAGAAAAGGTTTAGCCCTTTATTTCTGGAACTTTCTGTTATTTAGAACAATGATTCAATTTTTTTCCCACTATATCCCTAGCTTTTTTCCTTTCTTTTTCGTTTGTCATGTAGTAATTTGCTATTCTATAACATCATGGGCTTTGAAACATGGGGAAGAATTAATTTTCACATCTTAATTTCTAAATGAACAACTTATCTGCAAACAAGCCATCATCAACACAATGGATTTAGTTTTCTTTGTAGTCTGTACTGCAAAGCCACAGTTACTTTAAACCACTGGTTGTGCCATTTCCTTCCTGCTGCTTTTCTAACGCCTACTCTTCCAATCCAGCTTAATCCAAGTCCTCTTGGCTTTTTGTCACACCAACTTATCGGGACCTAAATATCTTCCTTTTTATTTCTTTTCCACTCCCTAGTCTCATGAGGCAAGGTATTTTGCCCGAGTGTACATAAACCTTGTGAGCCATTATAGCTCACTTTCTGTATCAAGTCCCACTTCCTGTCTTTCCTAATAACTGCATCCTCTGCCAGATCCTGGTTTGTGGGTCGTGATCCTGACATTTAATTAATGCTCTTTCCCTCTGTGAACACCAGTCTTTTGAATTTCCCATTTACGACTTTGCATTCCTTGTTAACTTCCCAAGTCTTTGCCTCTGATAATCCTAAACTGAGTTTCAATTACTGAAGCTAAGTCAGTTTTAAAACTGTGTCTCCACAGCTCTTAGCATGCTAGCATACATGTTCCATATTAGTAATACTTCAGTAGAATAAGATAGAAAAGATTAATTATTAGATATTGATTTATTGATTTATTTAGTGATTTACCTGAAGTCCTTCTTATAGTGCTTATTGGCAAACACAACTTAGTCATGCTACCTGGATAATGACCTGGAGAAATAGTTGGAAACCAAAACTGAACCAAAAACAGTTGCAACCTGACCACAAAAGCCTACACCTGCCATACGCCTTTCAAAAACAGAGGGCCCCGAGCTGACTTCCATATACATTTTGCTTCTGGAAAAAGCCCCACTTGATTGCTTGCTCCACTGTGTGGATTTATAACATAAAATATAAATGAAAACCGGACTTGGACTGGGGTTTTCAGGAGCTGTAGGTCCTGGGTTCAGTTTCCTGGTGAATGCATCTCCTCTCTTCTACTTTCATTAGTGTCAGGCTGCTTACTCCAGACAGATTATTGCAACAATATTTATATTAACATTTAAGAAGGTCTACTCTCCTCCCAATACACGAAATATATGATAATAAAATTACATTTTAATTTTAACCTTCAAAGTTCTTTATATCTAGTATTTTGAGTTATGTGCTTTCATGAACAGCACTGAGTATTTATCTACTGGCCAAGTAAAAATTTCAATATTTTAAAATTTCTCATTTATATACAGCTTTGGGACTGAGGTATACAAAGTAAAGCCAATTCAATTCAATCTCTGAACTCTAAATTTCAAATCTATAAAGTTGGTTTTAAACTTCTATGAAAAAATCTAATATAAATCCAGAATATAAATGTAATTTTTATACATTACGAAAAAGTGTCCTTGGTTTCAGGATATTCCAAAAAGCGCTTTTATTTTCTTTTTTGGGTTCTTATTTATTTATTTATTTATAAAAAGAAGACAAAATATCTCTTTTTATTATACATACCACTGTCTCTGCTCCTCCCATTCCCTCCACTTGTCACCCACCCCACCTCCATTCACTCCTCAGAGAGGATAAGGCACATCGCTTTGGGGAAGGCCCTCCCTACTATATCTAGGCCGAGCAGGATATCCATTCAAAGAGAATGCGTTCCCAAAATTCCAGTACATTTATTTTGAACTTTTAAAGAAAAAAAGTTGTGATTAATTGCTGAAAAATAAGAAACTTGGCAGAAAGAATTCTCATCACATAGAATATGGATCTTAGACAGAGTTATAATAGGTTGGGTAGGAAGTGTGTGTGTGTGTGTGTGTGTGTGTGTGTGTGTCCCCATCCCCAAAGGATCAGGTGTTGAAGCTTGATCTAGTAGTGCTGCTGAGAGGTCACTAGATCACAAGGATGCCTAGCTTGTCAGTGGGATAGCTTTAGGAGTTGGGATCTCATTGGAGAAAGTAGCTAGCGGAAGACACAGAGGCACGCATTTTCACCTGCAGGGCGTACTTTTCCTGTCCCTACCCTGTTTTTCATGTCCCTGCACCTTTCCTGTCCCTGCCCTCTTCTTCGTGTTCCTGAACCTGGTAGTGGTGGTGGAAAAATGTAGTCAGAATTTGTTAGAAACAATCAAAAACAAAGCTTTGTTTTCTTTTTAATATTCTGTTACATGCCTTGAAAAAATATTAGGGAATTTTATAGATGGAGAACTCTTTGAACATTAAAATTTTCTCAAAACTGCAATATGTCTAAAACTTGAAATTTCTTTAAAATGACGATGACTATAAATACAGACATTTAAAAGAATAAATATTTAAAATATTGAGCTTAGCATTACCACTAAAATATTACTTAAAATACATTTACTATATAAAAATTAATTTTACAATGATTTTAAATGTTAAGAACCCTTTGTACCTAGTGGATTCTTTCTTAAATTAGAAAAGATTAAATCGGTATAGATTTAATTGACTTTCTATATCTGCCAAATCTCCATAGACATGACATTATTCAATTTGATCATTATAACTGTTCCATCAGAGAGTCACAGCAGATTGAGGAGGTGCGGGAAGGAAGATGCCAGAACTGCTGGCACTGGGGTTTAGAGAGCTTGCTGTGGGAGCTGTGGGAGCTGCCCTCTGTGCTGTGGATGAGCTGCTTGGCGGCATTCCGGGCCTCTACCCTCTGCTCTAAGGCCTGATACCACGCATGTCTCCAGATATTACTAAGCGTCATTTGAGCGATACCATCTCTCCTCTTTGAGAATTGTTGTTGTGCTTCCATGGCCACAGTGGTAGCACTGGGCTAAGAACTCAGATCTCCTTGCTCCTCAGTACAGAATCTTAGACCCTTGACATCCAGCCTTTCATGTGCAATTTCTTCCTTCACAGAGACTTCCCAGGGCACAGGAGAGTTTCCCAGATTCAACTAGCATTCTCTCTTCACTGCATGAATAAAACGCTTTCTCCCTAGACCTTCTGAACCATTCGCCACTGATTCACAGTCTCCAATTCTCCTGAAAAATTTTAAAAAATAAACAATACAAAGAAAATACAAGGAATCCACATACCTTCTTATGAAGTTAGCAAACAGTATCCGATGAGAGTAACCAAGCCTCCGAATCCTGGCTGTTTCCAAAATCCCTGTGCAGCGCAACTGCAGCAAAACCTTCTCCTTGTCATACTTTCTTGCCTGCCTCTCATTATTTGGCTTGATGCAACGCACAAAATGAGGTTGGCCCACCACCATTTTAGATAACAAATCCATCAAGGAATACTATAATACATAACCAGAAATCAATTTCATGGTGTGACATTAAAAGAAGTGTGAGTTTGTAGGCCTTCATTTTTGAGAATTAATGTTACAAGTGGCTAACCACAGTGAGTGAAAAGAGATCTGATAAAAGGAAAAGGAATTCATCTACAATTCCAGATCCAGGGGTAGAAATGTAGAGGCAATGACTGGGAGGTCGCCTAGGAAGTCCGCCTAGCAACTCTAAAGACAGCATTAAGTGATCAGTTCATTTTTTACATACTTTTAAAAAAAATTATGTCCTCTCAAGCCAACATACCAAATTACAATATGGAGACATACAATTTGGTTAATTTACTTTATATACTAATTTCCTTGTTCTACTCTGTCTTTAGAGAAAGCACAAAAAATAAACACTTCAATCTCTGTTGGAATCCTCTACTTTAAAATTAGGACAGAGAAGTAAGTTTCAAAAATAGGACACAAGAAAGTAATCAAATTATTATCCACTTAACTATTTTACTGTGCTTTAGTTTATTATCTTATTGATTTGGGGGAGAATATCTCTATTAATATAGTTATTAAAGCTGTACTCTGTACCAATGATTTGTTAAAATAATAGCCAATTATTAGACAATTAAGAATAACACATTAGGATGAACAGAGTTCATTAGAAGTGGAACCTCAGCCAATTAGTTATCTCCAAGGCCAGGATCAGAATTTCCTGGCAAGAAAGCGTGGAGGACTGGGCGTTTCAGTGTTGGAAACACAAACAGCTAGAGTTGCAGGGCCAGTGCAGCTCGGATACTGAAGCCAGACAACTGGCAAGGCTGCTGTCTTGGATGCTTCCTTCCCTCTTGGGGACCAAGCAACTGCAGCTGCCACTGGAGCTTTTGATTACACTATCTGTGAGTCATCACTCCTTTAGTGTTGCAAACATCTGCCCGGCACTCGGATCCGGAGGTGACAGCGCCTGCCAGCTTCCCAGCAATTTAGGCATAGTCACCCTCCTTCCATTCTTGTCAGCAGAAGGAAAATAGCTTGGGAACATGCTACATACCGCCTGCAATCAATCCTCTGTCAATTTGTGCTTCAGCCTGAAGATTACAATGAGTCCATGACCTGATCAAATCCAAACAGTGTTTGATGCTCTCGCCCGTGGTACAATAATCGTGTGGACAACTCACTTAAAAAAGTCAACTAATCTGGCTGTGAGTAGGTTTAGTGATTTGCCCGTGCTGTCTTGATGGTATAAAAAGGACTGAGCAGCCGTGGGCGCGGGTCTAAAGCTTGCAAGTGTAGCAGGCAGTACTCAAGTCGGATTTGATACAGTGGCTACTATGAACGTAGGGCTTTGAGAACATGTAACACAAGTATTCAGACAATTTAAAAAGTGGTTCGTGGTTCCACTAGAGAAATGCATAAATTCATCGGACAGCCAATAGCAAGTTTTATATGGTTGCATCTACTACGTCTTCCGTGTTAAGTGTTACTGTTAGTAACTGCCAAGTTTCAGGTGGCATTTTCTTCATTGTCCTGGCTGGCTGATTGGGAGGAGGTCAGCGAAAACTGGAGATGGACTGAGAAGTGCTTCCTTTCTTCTTCCTCCCACTTTGTCCAAAGAAAGGTCACCTTGTTCCTATGCCCTGGTGTGCTGTTGTGCCTCTGCTGAATCTCCTCCTCGTCCCAGTCCTACAATGGGCTCGCTCCTCCCGCTGAAGGCTATGGGCTCGCTCCTCCCGCTGAAGGCTATGGGCTCGCTCCTCCCGCTGAAGGTTATCAGTTTGCGTTTGTGGAAGGAAACATGCGGTAGAGGTCCACGCTCAACCGTGCCCAGCCTTGTTCCTTCCTAAAACCTCGTAGGGACATTGAACTAAGATGTCTTCCTTCCTTCCTTTCTTCCTTTCTTCCTTTCTTCCTTCCTTCCTTCCTCCCTCCCTCCCTTCCTTCCTCCCTCCCTCCCTCCCTCCCTCCCTCCCTCCCTCCCTCCCTCCCTCCCTCCTTCTTTCCTTCCTTCCTTGTTTTTTTTCTTCTTCTTTTCCATTCTAGTGGGAATGTCAAATGCTGTACAGACTTTCTTTCTTTTTCTTTTGAGACAGGGCCTTACTATGTGGTTATGGCCATCCAGGAATTTGCTATGTAGACCAGACTGGCCTTGAACTTAACAGAGATCTGCCAGTCTTTGTCTATCAAGGGCTGGGATTAAAGGCAAGTGTCACTTGGTACAGTTTATATGAAAAATTTTGATCAAGTTATAGGATTCAATTGTGATTGTCATGGGGTAAAATACCAAAATAAGCAATCTACAGATGAAACTATATACTAATACAGCTGTATCAATGCATCTAATGGGTGTAATAAACGTTATCCTTCATCAGTTACCACTTTTCATATGTACCTAATTTAGGACGAACATTATCCTTAAATACAATGTGTTTAACACCTTACTCTAAAATATGATGCGACCGTTTGCGTTTTCATGTTGGTGGTTTCACAGGCTTGGCGTGTGATGTCTCTGGTTTCACCCTAAGGAAACCAAAGAAGACAGTAAGGCCTTGCCATCTTCTGCACATTGTAATCTACAAGGAGCACAGGGCATTTTCCATCAGTTTCCCTTAGTCAAGGTGTTCAACAGGCACAACGCCACAAAATGTTACCGATATTCTATTTTAAGGACAGTTGTGCTACTGCATTTCTGTGTTGACTGGTCTTGTGCAGAATATGAATGTTTCTGACCATGGCCACACACATATTTTTATTTAGAAATAGTATAAACTTTAAAGATTGAAAGGAATTAGGAATACACAAGAAAGTCACGATGTTTGAGATACTGTCAGTAAAGCAACCATAAGAATAATAGTCTTACCTTGGTCAGATTTGTGGTTTTCTCTGAATTCCTCATCTGATAGTTTATTATATTTTTAGCTTTAGAAAGTGGCAGATTACCTATGGGGATGCAGGTAAAATTAATTTATCTTTTAGAACCTTTAGTTCTAAAGTGACTGGACAATTTTCCCATTTATTTAAAGTATTCTGAGTATATTAGGACTTAGAGGCTTGGTTACCTATTTATTGAAACAAGAATAAAGAATATTATGTAAAGAATTATAATAAATCTTTTTTTTTCTGTGTAGCCCTGGGTGCCCTGAAACTTGCTCTGTAGACCAGACTGGCCTCAAACTCAGAGATCCACCTGCCTCTGTTTCCTGAGTGCTGGGATTAAAGGTGTGCCCCACCCCTGAAAAGCTATAATAAATCATTTTTTTTTGTTTTCGTCTCCTCTTTCTCTCTGTTCTCCTCCTCCTTTCCATCTTCCTCTTTTCCTTCCTCCTGCTCCTCTTCCTCTCACTCTTCATTTTTGAGAGGAGCTTACTATGCAGTCCAGGATGACCTCACACTCATGGCAATCCTCCTGCTTCAGTCTCCTGAATTCCAAGAGTGCAGACAAGTGCCACCACACTCAGCTACCTACCACACATCCGAAACTCAGAAAGAGAAGGAAAAGCCAGCCTCCTATATGGCAAATCAGCACAGGCAGAGGTGAGTGACAGTTTCTTCTCAATTTTAGAAGACACGGGCAGACGAGGGAGCAGTTTACTTTGCATCTCTGTGTTAAATGGTTTCTGAGATTTTCTTTAACTTGAGGTGGGCTTCACAGTGAGCCCTCACACCTTATGATGTGCTTTTAGCAAGTGTGGATGATGTCAATATGAATTTTCAATCTTAGCATTCAAATGTGTGGTTTATACATTCAAGGCAGTGAAACAGGTAAGGTTGAAAAAGCCACAAAGACTTGGCCTTGAATCGCAGCTCTTATCCTTAGTTGAGCTGCTGTTGGGTCATATTCTGCAGTTTGAATACTTAAATAAGGGCCACTTTAAAGTGTTTTAATAAAATGACATGCAAAGAGTTCAGAACCAGAATTTTATATGTATGTATCAGGATGTCAAAGCAATTCAAGGGAGGGAGAATAATAGTTTAAACAAATTGTGTTTGAGTAACCAGAGAAGGGTTATGGGGATGGAAGGAGGGATCACAAGAGTTGTGAAGGACGCAATGTGTGTTATGAACATGCTCACTATTAGTTACAGGGATGCATAGATGGGGTTCTTACATATGGAAAACCAAACCAAATTTTATTTGGTTAAATATTTCAGTTATACATCAATAAAACCATTAAAAAGTTTTCAGAATTAGGGGCTGGAGAGTTAGCTCAGAAGTTAAAAGCACTATTTGCTCTTCTAGGGGTCCTGAGTTCAGTTTCCACCAACCACACAGTGGCTCACAACCATCTTCAGTGGGATCTGATGCCCTCTTCTGGCATAAAGTTGTACATGCAGATAGAGTACCCCACACAAAATAAAAAAATCTTTAAAAAAGCTTGCAGAACAATTTATAAGTACAATATAAAGAACCCAAATCATACATCCCCTCCCACAATTAATGAATGTGAGGACGCATAAGGAGTCTGGGGTGAGGAGAGAGACAGCATCAACTTAATTAGCAGAGAGCTCACGTCCACCAGGGACAGTCTAATCCCCGCCCACTCCGGAAACAGCCACTTTCTCTTCAGGAGAGTGGACTTTTCTCAGGAACAACTGAGACACTTTTGTGTTTTTGGTGAGAGTCTCAAATACTTTCTTTATAAGAGCCTCACTTCTTTATATTAATTTCTGTGTCTCCGTCAGATTAGAAATAAATGATTATTCAGTGAATCAAAAAAAAACATGAAAAATCAGGGACTATGGTCACAAACAAATCACAGAGATAGAAACTACTTGATGGGGCATAGAGGAACCTTTTCAAAAGTCAGCAGCCTTACCTGTTTTGGTCAGAGGGTGGTTGACAAGTTGTCGAATTACACTGTTTTCTGATGACCTCAGAAGCAACACAATATCAGTTGGGAGTGTGTCTCTGTTTTTTGCTAAGAACCCACTAGCACTATAGAGGACCTGTGGATACAGGCGTCACGGTGATTATTACAACCCACACCATACTGCCATCCTCGAGGCTTAAGGAGCTCTTAGTCCATACTGAGCAAGAGCCACACAGGACTGTGAGTGTAATTCCTTACATTTGGTCAGGAATGCTGCAAATTTCCTTTATTGGGAGAACGGGAAGCATGGAAGAACCATCCCCATTTCTCTGAGAACTGATCTAGCTCTCCTGACTTCAGTATGATAGGTCTTACCTAACTTGGAGACTGAACGTTGTAGGGGGGCATGTTTCTGAAACTTCTACTTAATTTTAAGACTTTAAAAATATGAACATATCCCCAAAATTTCTGATGATTAATAAAATGTGCCCTTATGGATTGAATCATGTCCCTCCGGAACTTATGTTAAAGAGGCCATGTGAAGATTGGGTCACGTGACATCTGTCTACCAGCCAGAGAGGCTTCATTAGAAGACAACTCTGTCCAGGGGACTGTGTTATCAACATTTCACCTTCTAGAACAACAATAATAAACATCTTTTGTTAGAACATTTAGCCTGAGGTACTCTCTTTTAATGAATCAAATAGCATGCTTATTGAAAACAGAAGGGTAAAATGGCCATAGGCAATTCTTAATTGGTAACCAAAGCAGCCTTTATTTGCTAAGTAAAATGCTAAAAATCACAAAAGGTTATAATGGAAATGATACTATATATATAGTATATGTTATATACAATTATATATATATATATGTATATGTTATATACAATTGAAATCACATATTGGGCTGGAGAAATGGCTCAGTGGTTAAGAGTACTGTCTGCCCTTCCAAAGGTCCTGAGTTCAGTTCCCAGCAACCACATGGTGGCTCACAACCATCTGTAATGAGATCTGGTGCCCTTTTCTGGCCTGCAGGCATACATGCATACAGAATACTGTACACATAAATGATGTAGAAGGTTCTTCCGTCTCTGTGTTGCTTTCATTGGTTGAATAAAGAAACTGCCTTGGCCTTCTGACAGGGCAGGAACTTAGGTAGGCAGAGTAGACCAAACTGAATGTTGGGAGGAAGAAGGACAGACAGGCAGATGGTATGAAGCACCTGTCTGTGACTGATGCTGGTTAGAATCTTTCCTGGTAAGCCATGACCTCATGGTGATACACATATTTAATAGAAATGGGTTAATCAAGATGTGAGAGTTAGCCAATAAGAGGCTACATATCATGGACCAAACACTGATTTAAATGAATACAGTTTCTGTGTGATTATTTTGGGGGTTAAGCTAGCTGGATGGGATGGAACAAAGAGGTCCTGCGCTCCCTACAACACATAATAAATAAATAAATAAATAGATTAAAAAAAATTATATGTATGTGTGCTTTGCCTGCATGTATGTCCATGCACTATATATGTGCAGTACCTACCAAGGCCAGAAGAGGGCCTTAGACCCTCTGGAAATGGAGTTAGAGTCAAAGCTAGCTGTGATGTGAGTGCTGGGAACCAAATCCCCTGATCCTCTGCAAGAGCAGTCAGTTTTCTGAATTACTGAGCCATTTCTCCAGCCCCTCAGCTTAGGGGGATATATTGTTAACGACAAAGGTCATTGGGATATTCTCTGGCCTCTGGACAAATATATAGGGCTTCTCAATTAGTTTATTTTTCAATGATTTTCCCATTTTATACATTATTTTTTGATTTTAATCTTCATATCTCAACAATTATGGCAGAGTTCTGAGGGGATGGCCCATTACTATCCGTGGGAGGGAGAGTTTCACTTGGGTTTAAGACAGCATATCTGAGGTTGGACGGGTGTACAGTGGTGTTTCAACCACGTATGAATGCTTCTTTAAATTTAAGACCATCCATTAGTTTGTTCCACACATCTGGGGCAGCTCTGCTAGCTGACTATTCCTCTTAGTACTCTCTCTTTCATTTGGAGCAGGGAGGGGCATTGGCTGAGAAAGTGGGGGTGAGAGGAGGGAGGGAGAGAGAAAGAGAGAGATGCAGGGAGGTGGAGGGAGGAAGAGGAGATGAAAGGAGAGGAGAGAGACTGAGGGAAAGTGAGAAAAAGAGGGAGAGCAACAGAGTGAAGAGAGAGAGAGGAGAGAGAGAGAGAGAGAGAGAGAGAGAGAGAGAGAGAGAGAGAGAGAGAGAAAGAATGGGAAGAAGAGAGGGAGCGACTGCCCCTAAAGTACTCCTTAAAAAAGTAAAATACAGATGGCCACTGCCAACTGATCATTGTAGTCAGACTGGATGACAGGAGGAACCAGGACCAGATGGAGGAGGGAAGGGCCGTTGTAGCTATCTCCTAACAGTCTAAATCAGCTCTACTATATTTTACTGACAGAAGGCTGAAGAGTCAGTCACAATTCCCATGAGTTCTTACTTTTCCCGCATAGTGGTGAATGCCAAAACTAAGCTCCAATCTTTTGGGTCTCCAGAAGTACTGTGATTTCAGGTTATCTTCAAATTTTTCTGTAGAGGAAAATTGAAGTCCACTGTTAAGCATCCAGGAGATCCTCAAGTAAAATTGAAGGTCCAAAGTTATTTTTTCCCATATCATGCAGGATGAGCAGAGATATTTTAATACAGGGAAGTCACAGTCAAGTGTGTATCACTGCATCTTACTTCAGAGCAGGTCTGGAATGTTAGAGTGGGTCAGAATCACCGGGGGAGCACTGTGGTGGTGTGGGCTATCGGCTCACCCTGTGAGTGAAGTATCACTTGGCAGGTCCAGGGAGGGAGCCAAGAATTCGCCAGCTCCTGGTATTGCTCATGCTTGTGGTGTGATGGTCATAATGTGATGCCAGGCTCTAACCCTTAAACCCTGGTGGTGTGGCTTTCCTATCTATTTGGTTACATGAGAAGCTCAGTGGGTTCACACAGGCAGTCATTTTAACACACCAAGCACCTGCTGTGAACTTATTTCCCCTATGACGATAAGGTATTTTCCTTTTCTGCCTGGTGTCCAGGGGACAAAACAACTCATGTCAGGAGAAAGAAATACCACATTTATCAAAAGTAAATGAGGAAGAAAAAAATGAATCTATAAGTGCTTGTATGCATTTTATGAATACCTTCATGAGCAGGGAATAATGACTTTTTCATTTACTTAACAACTCAAAAACCTTTTTTTTTTCTATTTTATGTTGGACCTTCTCATTTTAACCACTTTCTTTCTGAGGCAGGGTCTCAGGTATCCCTCGCTATGTATCCAGTGGGTACAGTTCTAAGGATTTGAGGTTTGCTTCCTAGAGCCCTCATATAAGTTCATAGGGTACACGGTTGTAAGCACAGGGAGCACAGGTGGGGCAGGTGGGCCCAGAGACTTGCTAATCAGCCAGAGGAGCTGGAACAGTGAGCTTCGGGTTCAGGGAGAGACCCTGTCTCACAAAGGCCGACAGTGGTAGAGGAACGCATCTGAAGTGAACCTCTGGATTCAACATGTCCGTATGGGTAGGCACTCCCCACACACACTTCTAAACACAAATAAATAAGTAAAAATATGTATATTTTATACATATATCTATATATCGTTCACATTACTGATTTTTTTACTTTTTCTTTCTGCTCACTATTGTCTTTTACATTCAAGGGCTGTCCTTGTTCTGCTCCAGTTTCTGACTTAGGGTTGGATAATTTTTATGGCGACTTATGATCTAAGATTCCACATTTGAGATTCTACCATAACAGAAGCAGAAATCCAATCCCAATCTTGTTTAATGCATCACTCTGAATTTTACAGTACTATAAACACTCACTGGTTTAGGCCTAAGTCCAAAGATCACTTCCTGAAAACCAGATACCGCAGGTTTCATGACAGCAGTTTTCTTCCAAATCATTTAAAACAACTAAAAATCAGTGTCTGGGAAAGCCCAGTGTCTTCGTAAATCCACAGTCACGCCAGGTTTACAGCTCACCTATGAGAGTCTGGTCAGTGGCCTTGGGAAACCTGCTTTCCTCATCCAGTAGGGACAATAAGCCCATTGGCTTCTGCAGGAACATGTCTAGGAGGGGCCGATTGTCTTCATATTCAATAACTCTAGCATCCACATCTTCATTTAGGTATTCATTCTACAACAGGTCAGGAGCCAAACAGAAAAAAATCACTTAAAACTGAATAATGTATAGGTGGAAGTAATTACCCAGGTTTCCATTCTACATATATTATAACAAATTGCTATCTGTGACATTGCCTTAGACAGAGTGTATCATTTTGTTTCTTTCTTTGCAGAACTGCTTGCCTATTAAAATCAGCACTGATTATAATCAGGAGAATTTCAGCAGACTATGCTGTTAACGGAAAGTGGTTACCGGAAACGACGGTGTCCCAGAACTTCGCAGCACGACTGAAGCAGATCTTAGGGCTAGGCTTCTCCTAGTCTCCCTCAAGAGCACTCACGCGCAGTTCAGGGGTGGCTTCAGAGGCTGATCCTGCTAGTGGAGTGGACAGCATAGGCCGTGGAAACAATCTACAGGTTCAGCATCAAGGACACTGGGGCCTAATTCTAGGCTCAGTTACATAATCCATCTGAGTTTTCTGACTCTTTAAAAACTTCCTTTCCCATCTATCAAACCAACTCACAATATGGTCCACTGATAATTGCGTATGAGTCTATCATATGATGTATGAAATAACCACACATAGCCACCGGCAATGACGGCAGAAACATGGTGTGGTGCTTCTAATGTTCTCAGTCCAACATATATTTTTAAATAAGACAAAACCTAAGTCCCAAAGAAGCATAAAGCTAAAAAATAGTTTATCTAACATTAAAAAATGAAAACAATTTCTTGAAGTTTCACAGCTCTTACTTTTGAAGGTAACCTTGGGAGAAGTCTGCAAACCTAGAATTATTTTACTGTTAGACACATTATGCTGACAGCATATAATAGCTTAAATCACAGTTGCAAAGTTCAAAAGAATTTCGTATGTTTTATATAGAAAGTCCACGAGGTTAAGGTCTCAACTGATGCAACTGCCATTTCTTTCTGTTGGTGGTGTCAAAATCCATTCCACGCTTTTGAGGCAGGTCACACAGTGCAGGAAGAAACAATGGCTTCCTTCAAGTGCCGTTGTTATTATGAACTCCAGATAAACCATAGAGAAAAAGTTCCAGAATTGCAATCAGGGCTTTTAAATGGCTTATAGCAAAACAAACACATCCAAAACCATACACTACATCTTATAGGAAGGATTATGGCAGAATGCCCAGTTATCTTGAAGCATATGTGGACACATAACTAATCATCCTTAGTTCTTGGGTCATGTAAAGGAGATAGTGAGAAGAGCTATAATTTGCACCAAGCTGAGTGTTGAGAATATGCACCCAGCTCTGCTCTCACCATTGGGATTTCCTTTAAAAGGCTGGGAAGTGCACCCTAAGCCTCAGGGACCGTCACGGAAGAGGGGAAGGAAAGATTGGAAGTGGTCATGGAGGATGGAGGGAAACAGTGTCTTCTTGACAGGGCAGGACCAGTGCACTCAAGAACCTGTGTTTACCTGCACAAAACTTGCACAAGTTCAACCAGTTAACATGTTATCGTGGGACAGGGGGAGCTCATGAGCCCCACCCCAAATTGAAGAGCTATGGACAGTTGGTAACTTCTGATAGAGGACAAGCCAGTTTTCTTTAAGCGTGTGACTCCTGACAGATCAACCAAGTTCTATACTCTCACATCTAGAAGTATATGGGAAGCACCAACTGGAGCTCATTGGTTACACATGCATATGCCCACACATGTATGCAGGGGCACAAAGCTGTGAGGAGGAAGTGAGGTATAGGTGGGCCTGGGAGGCCTTAAGTGGTAGCTTTGGGTGGGTGGGATAAGAACAAAATACATGGTATGACGTTTTCAAAGAAGTAATAAAAATATTAAAGGCAAAAATATAAAAATTGGTATAAAAAGAACTCAAGACACTATTCATCAAAAAAACCCCAAAATAATCCAATAAAAATGGGGTACAAATCTAAACAAAGAACTTTCAACAGATGATTTTAAAATGATTGAAAGACACTTAAGGAAATGCTCAACATCCTTGGAAATCAGATAATACAAATCAAAACAACTCTGAGGCCCCATCTTACACCTGTCAGAATGGCCAAGATCAAAAATAATGATGAAAGTTTATGCTAGAGAGGATGTGGGGTAAAGGGAACACTACTCCAAGCTGGTGTGAGTGCAAATGGTACAGTCGTGTTGGATATCAGTATAGCTATTTCTCAGAAAATTAGGAAACAACCTAATTCAAGATCCAGCAATACCACTTTTGGGAACATACCCCCAAAATACCTAGTCATACCACAAGGACATGTGCTCAACTATGTTCATAGCAGCATTATTTGTCATAGCCACTACACAACAGAAAAAAATAATAACACTTTGAAATTTGTAGGCAAATGGATGGATCTAGGAAACATCATACTGAGTGAGGTAACACAGACCCAGAAAGACAAATATAATCTGTACTCACTCATAAGTGGCCTTTACACATAAAGCAAAGAAAAACCAGCCTACAATTCATAATCCCAGAGACCTAGACGACTAAGAGGACCCTAAGAGAGACATACATGGATCTAATCTACATGGGAAGTACAAAAAGACAAGATATCCTGAGTAAATTGGGAGAGTGGGGATTATGGCAAAGGGTAGATGGGGAGAGGGGAGGAGGAGAGGGGAGCAGAAAAAAAAATATAGCTCAATAAAACAACAAATAAAATAAAAAAATAAAAAAATAAAAATTTTAAAAATGGAAGTTGAAAGTCATTTAACTACATATTAACAAAGCAAAGGAAACCAGGAAGTTTGAAGGTTCTTCAAGTTGTGTTCTTCATTGCATTTTGAGTGTGTTTGGTCAAGAAAACCCACATGAGGAGCATCTTGGAGGCTACTGCCCCCACAAGCTGAAATACTTAGTGCTAAAAGCATCATCTCCTCCCTGAGGGAGGTTTAGGATAATGCCACCGATCCCTCAGATTCACGCAGTAGCATGGGAGGATTTGCCATTTTCTGATGGAGTCACAGACTTCCACATGGCTTCTTAGGCTGACACAAATGTAAGCACTGCTTCCTCATCACAGGTCAGTAGCATGGGAAAGGCATTTGTTCTCATCGTGGGCTCACCTCATCTGAGAGACCATCCTCCGATCTCCAAGACTAATTTAGCAAAATTCTTTCCCCAACTGGTTCCTCTTTGTACACCCTATCATACTTTGAATTATTTTTTAGCATTCCTAGTATTTATATTTATCATTTTCTATGTCTCTCATTGTAATGAAAATTCCATGAAAACAGATGCTTTCTATTGTTTACCTCTGTATCTAGAAAGAATCTTTCATAGTAAACAGTACATGCATGTGCACCCACACTAGCTCCATTCACATGTTCAGGCCCTAGCATCTAATGCATTTAGGGACAGAACTTTAAGGAGGTACTTTGTAAATGAGGTCCCTAAAGGCGGGGCCCTACTCTAGTGTGACTGCTCTACTTCTAAGCAAAGTAAGAAACATCTTGATTCCCATCCATAGAAGACACATGGACATGACAGACATGCTGACTCTGGAGAGAGGCCTTGGGAGAAATCAACTCCATCAATGCTTTTATCTCAGACCTTCAGCCTCTAGAACAATGAGAGAATGAATTTCTGCTGGTTAAACAAATTTCCTTAAAGTCCATAGCATTTTATTGCAGCAGCCAACTAGTAGACCAAGCTTTCTGGATTTTTTCTGCCTGTACAGATTATTTTGAAAAATCAGTTTCCCACAAGGGACAGCTCATCCTGTGGAATAAAAAAACACTCATACATTTCTGGTGGAAGTGCAAACTTATAAATCACTATGGATATCAGTGTGACAATTCTTCAGGAAGATAGGAATTGATCTACTTCAAAACCAGCTATACAACTCTTGGGCATATACCCAAAGGATGCTTCATCCTACCACAGAGACAGTTGCTCAGCCATGTTCACTGCTGCTCTGTTCGTAATAGTCAGAAATTGGAAACAATATAGATACTCCTCAACAAAAGAATGGATAAAGAAGTGGTGCATTCAATACATGATGCAGTATTATTTGATCATTAAAAATGACATCATGAAATTAGCAGGCAAATGGATGAAACTAGAAAAAAATCATCGCGAATGAGGTATCTTAGACACAGAAAGACAAACATGGTATGCATTTGTGTATATATTGATTTTAGTGGTTAAGTCAATGAATGATAACCAAGCTACTATCCACAGACCCACAGATGGTAGCTATAGAGCAATGGACTACAGGGAACAGATAAATCTCATTGGGAAATGCAAATAGAATAGAATTTTGTGGACATATGGGGGATGGAATAGGAGGATCAAGTAGGGATGGGAAAGGGAAGGGGGTACTGGGAAAGAAGTGGGGAAGGCAGCTAAAATTAAGGGCCTTTGGAGGGGTATTCTGGAAACCTAATATGGCTAAAGTCTCCTAAAATATATGTACATATGAAGATGATCTAAATGAAATGGCCAAATAATCAGGAAGACAGAGATTCAACAGGTCCTATTGCTGAAGACAACATTGATATAGCTCACTGAACGTGAAGGTGTGGAACTGTTGCCTATATAGAGCCTTCACACCATGTTCTAGTTTCTTTGTACAGGAAGGCATACCATCAAAAGAGAAATGTAAACACCAAGCCATCCACAAACCCTTCATCTACAATGGTGCACTAGATATGCTAGGGTAACGGTGGCACAAAGCTTGTGGGAGTAACCAGCCAATAACTGATCTTACCTAAGGTCCACTAAAAAAGATGGAAACCGTGCTTGACACAGCTTGGGTGACTAGATAGCCCAGAGACCTAGGGCAAAGTCAAATAATGCCATTCGAAAAGATAAAAAAGAAAATATAGAGATAAAATGACTCCTAATGATAAATGACTCCTAATGTCAGAAACATGTTACATTTATCATAAGAAATAAGTGGTTTTGCATACCACTATTCCAATAACTGCTTATATTACGCTGTAATTCCTAGGCAGAAGATCTATCAAGTAGACCCAGCTGGCATGCTGCCACAGTGCCTTGCCTAGCATTGGCTGAAGCTGTCAGTAACTGCTCACAGGAGCACACCCAGGAACTGAAAAGAGAATGTCTGGGGTGCTGATGGCCTTCCTGGATGGATGAGGCCTGTAGGGAGAGTGGGCCGCAGCAGATATCAGGTGGGCAAAGATGCCTGGTTATGCATTGGTGAAGCTTGGACCCCAGCCTACCTGAAAACTGGCAGATCTGATAAACATTTATATAAAACTGCAGGTAACAAGATCAGCATATAAAAGTAGTAGCTGTTATATATAGCAACAAGGAAGAAATATGCACTGACAAGAGCTTCAAAGAAGTTGAAATAGCTAGGAATAGAAGGCGAGAGACTTCTGCAATAAAATCTTTAAGCCACTGGAAAAAATAGGCATAAGAAGACACTAGACCAAGAAAATCCTCTAAAGTTTATATGCTGGGCAAAATCAATAATGTGGAAATGGCTGCATTGCCAAAAGCTATCTGGAGATTCAATGAAAAATCCATCAAAAGTCCAGTGACATTCTTCACAGAAAAGTAAAAATATAAAAAATATTATATGGAAATACAGAAGATAGTTAAAGCGAATCCAAGCAGGAAAAACAAAACCAAACAAACAAAACAACAAACAAACAAACCACTGCTGAAAATAAAAAGTACCTGACTTCAAATTATACCTCAAAGCCACAGTGACAGGAAGCACAGCACAGACACAGAACAGCCACATATATAGCCATATATATCTATCCACAGAACATACAGCAGACCCAGAAAGAAGCACATGCAGCTATGTTCTCTTAGCTTCTGAGAAAGGGTTCAAATTACACACTGGAAATAAAATGGCTTATTCAATTGCTGGGGCGGATGAAAAGTGTAATCCACCTACAGAAGACTGAAATCAGATTCATATCTTGCATCCTGTGCAAAAAATCAATTCAAATGGATCAAAGGCCTTCATCTAAAGCTTGGAACGTTGAAACTGCTCTAGTAAATTATAGGGAAAATACTTCAACATTCAGGATTCGGAAAATTTCCTGAAAAGGACTCCAATAGTTTAGGAAATAATCCCCAAAACTGATAAATGAGATTGCATGAAATTAAGGAGAGTCTGCAGAAGGAGCTATGAGCAGACACCAGCAGATGCTCACCAGCTTCAGTTCAGATCATAGGAAAAAGCTAAACTTTCAAAACTTTAATTGCCAATCAATAAATGGGCTAACAAACTTTTTTCAAAGCAAGAAATGCAAATGGCCACTCAACATTTTAAAAAGTGTTTAACACTAACAGACATTAGGGAACTGCAAATTGAAAACTGCTTTGAGATCCCATCTGACCCTAGTCAAAATGGCTGTCATCAAGGGGGAAAAAAGACAAGAAATGTTGGTGAGGATAGGAAAGAGGGATCCACAGTCATGGTTGACGGAAGTGCAAACTGCTCAGCCAAACTTGGAAATCAGTGTGGAGGCTTCTCAGAAAAGGGAGAGTAGACCATCCAATTCCCTCTCCTTCTCCCCTCTGCCTCCCCCCACTCCCACTTTACTCAGGAGATCTTGTCTATTTTACCCTTCCCAGTGGGATCCATGTGTCTTAGGGTCCTCCTTGTTACCTGTCTTCTCTGGGGCTGTAAACTGTAGGCTGGTTATCCTTTGCTTTATGTCTAATAACCACTTATGAGTGAATATATATCAAACTAGGCCCTCTGAATGTGGGTGACAGTTCTGTGGCTTCAACAGTTTGTGGGACCACTGGCAGTGGGATAAGGATTTATCGCTAGGGCATCTACTGGCTTTTGGAGCCCATTTCCTATGGAGGGATACCTTGCTCAGTCTGCATATGGTGGGATTGGGTACATGATCCTACCTCAAATGATGTGGCAGACTTTGTTGACTCTCCATGGGAGGCCTTACCCTCTCTATGGAGTGGATGTGGTGGTGGTAGGGTGGGGGTGGGGCGAAGATCGGAGTGAAAGGAGCAGATGGAGGGGGAACTGGGATTGGTATGTAAAATTAAAAAAAAAAGCTGTTAAAAAGAAAAGGAAAAGAAGAAGAGCCATCTTTTGACTTAGTCCTGTATCAGACCACAGAGAGCCTAGGACATTCATGTTTATCGTTGGATTATTAACAGTAGCAAGGGAATGGAACCAGCCTAAATGCCCATCAATGGGTGATGGACAAAATTATGCTACATACACACAATGGAATTTTATGTAGCCATAAAAAAAATGAAGTCATGAAATCTGAAGGAAATGGGATACATTTGGAAACCTTTTGTTAAAATAAGCTCACCTCTGAGACAAATATTAAGTGTTTTCTCTCATATGTGAATGCAAATATCTAATATATATATATATATATATATATATATATATATATATATATATATATATATATATATTGTGGGAGTAGTTTCAAGACATGGTTTCTCTGTGTAGCCCTGTCTGCCCTGGAATTCACTCCATAGACCAGGCTGGCCTTAGACTCAGAGATCGATCTACTACCTCTGGAGTGCTGGGATCAAAGGTGAGTGCCACCACCACCCAGCTCTTAGTTTTTATATAATATAACATGGCTACCTAGAAAGGGACTCCTGAGAGTGGAGGAGAGGTTTTAGAGGAGGCACTTGCCATGAAAGTGGACAGAGGACTGACTACTTAGAGTCTAAGGTGCAGTAAGAGAAAGACAGGGGAAGGGAGAGAGAAGGGGGTGGAGCATTAACAAAAACAAAGTTTGCATGAAAAGGTCATAATAAACTCATTGCTTTGTATGTTAATTAAAAATATAATTACAGCAATCATATGGACCTATGCAAATTTTACACTGTAATTACCTTTATTAAAAACTTTAGAAGTATCTGGTGATGGTGACTTATGCCTTTGATCTTAGCACCTGGGAGGCAGAGACAGGTGGGTTTCTGAGTTTGAGGTCAGCCTGGCCTACAGAGTGAGTTCCAGGACAACCAAGGCTACATGGAGAAAAACTGTCTTGAAAACCCAAAACCAAAACCCAAACAAACTAAACCAAAACACAAAAACTTTGGAAGTTTAATCAATCAGATGACCAAAACAAGTAGTACAAATTCTCATATCACATTGAGGGTGTTGCTCAATTTCATCCAGGAAGGAAAAACAGACTATGTGGGCGATATGGTTTTGGAGATGAAGGGCTGCCCTCCAGCCTTGATCCTCATACTCTGAACCTGGGAGGCCTGTGTGAGTCCAGGGAGGGAACAAGAGACTCCCATCAGGGGCTGCTCAAAGTTTCAGAGAATAATTTGGTTGGATATAAGTTTTATACTTTAAAATCCCCGGGTGGTAAAATCCCTGGGCGGTTCCCGAGCGGCCTGCCCAAGATCCCCAGGCGGTTCCCGTGTCCCAGGAGAGCAGGTAAAGGCAGGCAAGCGGCCCTGGTGGGCCATGTGACAGCAGGTAGTGGGCTCTGGGAGCAGCCAGTCCCAGACAGAGAGAGACTGGCTGTGCATCCGGGCAAGTGGGTCATGCAACGGCAGGCAGACACATGCAGGCGGGCAGGGACAGAGACGTGGACAGACACAACATGTAGAGTGAGATTGAAATATTTATTCAGGGGGTTATGGAAGGGAAGGGGAAAGGGAGGGCGGGGGAGAGAGAGGGAGAGAGTGAGAAAAAAAGAGGGAGACACACACACACACACACACACACACACACACACGCGCGCGCATGCCAAGAGGGGACAGTCAGAGAGAGTTCAAGGTGGCGGGGCAGGGGTTGGGGGTCTCCAGGAGTGGGTGTGTCTTGCCCCTTACAGGGCCAAAAGAATAACAATAAGCTTTTATACTCACTAGGTAAAAAGTTTAATGTCTATTTGGATATAATCTCAAACAATCTCTAAATCTTGTTGGAGTATTTAAAAACAAAGATTTGTTCATCAGAGGTTCCTAAATGTGTAGACAGATGTTTCTGTCCCACTTGGTCCTGCAGCTGTTCAGTACCAAAGAAACACACAGAAGCTTATATTAATTATTAACTATTTGACCTATTGCTCATGCTTATTACTATCTGCCTCTTACAACTTAAATTAACCCATAATTCTTATCTATGATTAGCCATGTGACTTGGAATCTTTTCTCAGTAAGGCATTATCATCTTGCTTCCTCTGCTTCTGCCTGGTGACTGCATCTCTGCCTTTCCTCGTCCCAGAATTCTCCTAGTCTGGTTACCCTGTCTATACTTCCTGCCTGGCTACTGGCCAATCAGCATTTTATTAAACCAATATGACTGACAAACTTAAAGTGTACACAAACATTATCCTACAGTATTAAATGAATTTCACTGTCTTAATAATTAAATGAAATGCTTAGCTGGATGTGGTGGCACACGCCTTTAGTCCCAACACGCGAGAAGTAAAGGCAGGTGGATCTCTGTGAGTTTAAGGTCAACCTGGTCTACAGAGAAAATTCCGGAACAGCCAGAGGCACAAAGAGAAACCCTGTCTTAAAAACAGACAGACAGACAGACAGACAAAAAAAAAAAAACACCCAAAACCAATCCACTAATCCAACAAAAGACTATAAAATGCTTTTTATTAATTGGAAAGTTAAAATAATAAAAAAGTTACCACCAATATGCACACAGTTTTAAGTAGGAAAAAAATTAGTAAATATAGAATAAATCATCCTTCAGCAAAACAACTTTTAGTCTTTATAAAAGGTTTGTTTTGAATCACCCACACAGTTGTTAAGATCAGACTACTGATTTCTATGGCCTACACATTTTTTTTTTACATCAGATAACTGATTCTTTTAACTTTACAATATTAAAAGGTTTGAAACGTAGGAATTACATATTGAGTACATTTTCATTCTTTGTAAGTGCTACAAATTATGTGTTGAAACCTATGTTAGAAATGTAACAAAGGTTATGGACAGCTGGAGACAAAGTTATCTGTATTTCTTTCCACAGGAGCAGAGAGAACAGTGATTTTTAATTTATTGTTTCAATGTGTACTTTATTTTTTTGCTTGGAAAACAGCTAAATTTTCAGCTCTCACCCACAGTGGCTCTTTAAATGCTATAGGCAATGGCTTATCTATGTGTAGAAACAAATATGAACACATCATGTTAAAAGCCAACTTCAGCCCAGCTAATGTGTTGCTTGAATGCATGAAGAAAGATTATCCAAAGTGTTGGGAGGTATATGTGAACACAGAGCAGGTTTTCAGTATTCTAAAACAATGCCTCGCTAGCACCATGTACCTGTACTGAGGAGTGCCCAGTGGTTCTTAGGAACGGTGGCATTTGTTCTGAGTCAAGCTGTGGTAGCTGTGCTTTCCCTCAATTTGAAATGTAGATGAGTAGGGAGGCTTCATTCACTGTGTGTGCATTCTATAGCACACGGAGCACACAACAGTATAAAAATAAAGCCAGAGGACAAAACCCACTCCAGTGCCAGCATGGAGAATTTTCGACAATGGGTACACATTTCTAACATGGCAAATGTGATTACACACCACTCAGACTGCCTAACACCCTTGATTCTTGTTGAGTTCTTTCTCATATGAAAGAAAACCATAACACACACACACACACACACACACACACACACACACACACACACACACACACACAGAACCTTGGCTATTTCTTGTGAAAATTCAGATTGAGGACTCTTGCAGGACAGTGGCTTCTCATTGAAAATCAGATAATGTCTTTGCTGCCCTAAGCTCTATCAACCAAGAGCCTTTTGGAAAATAGAGAAAGCCAAGAGTGTGTCGATTACACAAGTGTCACAGGGAAGGCAAGGCTGAGTGCTGAATCTGTAGGACTCTGATAGGACTGAGAAGATCGTGTGCTCTCAGCTGAGCTCCTGAGAAGGATTTCAGCAGAGCATTTTAACAACATTGTACAGTGCATTCCTCGACTGACCGTCCTTTGTTTCCAGGGAGGGGATCCAGGTTACTGAGAACAGCTTCGCGTCGCTGTTTTTAGACAGCATTAGCTTAAATGTTCTTAAGATCAATATATACACATGTAAATTTTTCTACGTCCAGGGAGGTATAAAAGCTCTAAATACTATGAAATACCATATGCTAAGAATCGTCCAGGACAAACAAGAAAAACAGTGTTACCATAGACTAGACGAAAAACAAAAGAAAGGGATATGAGTTATGGATGCTCTGGATGGATTGTTAAGAGATCCTTAGATATTTAATCAATGTCCACAGAGAAGTAGGTTAGGAAGAGAAAGGCTACACGGCTGCCAGGGTGACAGCACAGGCCATTAATTTATCAGATGGATGATGCGTTAGGATGCACTGTTCCCGTACAGTAAAGTCCAAAGACAAACAAGCTTTACTTATTTCAAACTTTGATGGGTTCTGTATTGAGGCATTAGAGCAAAATGATATTAATTTAATAAATATGTAAAATTTGTTATATGCATAGCCTCTGAAAGCACTAAAATAAGATGATTTTGGACATCGGAGTTTATGTCCAGGTGAAAAAGTCCATACCGAGAGTAGGGTTGGAGCCATTTCATGTAGTAGGGAGATTGACACAGATGCTATGCACTAAGAACACCAAGGTGTGTGGCGGGGAGTGAAATGAAAGACACGTGGAGCATGCTTTTCTGGAGCTCGGCGGTGAGGGCCACACAATGAAGGCCTTGGCCACAGACACAAGCAGAGTAAGAAAGGCTTTAAGTCTTCTATTAGCTCTTCATTTTAAAGTGATTTATTAATGTATCTGGGCGCTGGGAAGATTCCAATGGAGAGAGCTGGAGAGGGGTCCAGGAGAGGGTTAGGAAGATCAAGACACTGAAGATCCACCAGAACCTGAATGGGTATAGCGGAGGGGAACTAAACAAATGGAGATAGTGTCTTCAATATGTATGCTTTTCTTGGACCAAAAAGTGTCAAGATGGAGAAGTTTTCTTTTGTGACCACTGCTTTCAGACTGCAGTTTGGAAATGAAGTCTGTCTAAGTCTAAACCTTTTAAATAAAAGACTCATGTTCCTTCAGTTTACATATTTGAATTAACACATCACTTGTAATAATCAGTCAACACACAGCAAAGTACCATAATTGGAAGGTGACAGACGACATGAGGGCTGACGGCAAGTGTGGCTCTCCTGGATTTAATGAAATAAACAGTCTTAAAATGAAAGTATGCCAAATGAAATTCAAGGAAGTCCCTGATTTCTCTGTAGAAAAATATTGTTGGAGCTGAGCCATAAATTGCACATTGTACCTGACAAAATTACTGCTTCGTGTCATTTGCACCAAACCCATTATCTTGAATTTTGTTGCCTGGATACTAGGATTCGAAATTTTAATGTACTGTAGATGAATACTGAAATTTCAAACAGAATTCCAGCAATGCAGTCTAAAAAATAAATACTTGTAGACAAAGAACATATCTTTATTTGCAGCAGCTCAAAGTGGTTAAATTTTAAAGAAAAGTGCACTGGTCTTGAGTGAAGGATTTAGAATGTCACCTGTCTAAGTTACACTGTATATTCACACTGTATATTTTGCTTGCATTTTTACTACAGGCATGGAGAAAAATAATATTTTCCTTGTCTTTGAATGTTGCAACATAAAATGTATGGCCCAGGTACTGTTTATCCTATGTAATTATGCACTAACACACACATATGTATCTTTAGAACCCATACTTCAACTTACCTGCTCCCATGCGAACACGTGTTGATTAAAGTAATACTGGATCTGTTCATTTGCAATGTTAATGCACAGCTGCTCGAAGGAATTTTTTTTGAAATTTTCAAAGCCGAATATATCAAGAATGCCGATGCTTAGCTCCTCATCCCCACTGGAAGAATTAAAGAAGTGTTTGTTGAGTTATCACTCATTTCCTTAGGAGGCAATGCGAAGCAGAGCATCTTGGGACTTGCATTGGTGATTGAGTTAATTAAACAAGCCTCTCCACAGAAAACAAAGATAACGGAGGTAAAATTAATTTTAGTATGTGCATAGAACAGTATTTTCCTTACTAAAGAACCTACTCCCATGTTTTTATACAGCTAAACAGAAGTCCTTCCATGGGTTTAAACGCAGTCATAGCCCTGTGTGAGTCCAACATCATAGAACCTGGCTTTTACACGGCACTGCAAACACACAGACAACCAAAACTTTACCAGCAAAACAAAAATTCTTTTCAAATTTAAAATGTCTAACTACAAATGTCTTAATTATTCTCAAAGAACTGTTATATATTATTTTTACTTATTTGCTTATCCATATTTACATATAAATCAAATCACAACCCAGAGAAAGATACAAGCACGTAGGGATTCATCCTGTAGTTAAATATTTAATCCCCTTGTGGGGCCGCACATCTGTACTGTCAGCACTCAGCAGCCAGAGGCAGAAGACTTGACAGTTCAAGTCTGGGATGCACAGTTGCACAGTGAAACACAGTCCTGTTTCAAAAACAACACAAACCAACCCAAGGGGAGAAACAAATAAATGAATTTCAAAATACAATTGAATACTATTTTACACATGAATTATTTCAGATTTATATTTCTTTCTGCTATCATATGTTGCTGGCTCTGTATACTAAAAATTAGATAATTGGTTGAAATTTTTGCTTCCCTCAGTAAATAGGTAGACTGAAGTAATTTTTATGTGTACTTTAAAAATGAAACTACAAAAGCTTCCCTTTGGGTCTACCTGTTACTGTAAGCGACGGTCAGTGTTATCTGCTGAAGATGTGGGACTGACAGCCAGAATCTGCGTGCTCCCACACTAGGAGAAAGTGATTGACTCAGAGCTCAGAGTGGAAAGGAGATTCCCATAACTTTAGTTCCATGGATTGTAGGTGTCATGTATCTGTAATCCAATACTTAGGAGGCTGTGATAGCAGAATCCTGAATTTTAGGTCAAATTGGGGTGCACAGTAAGACTGCCTCCAACAACAAGAAATCTTGGTGACTGACTTGATAGAACTAAACTAAACTATCACAACAGGTCTTGGTTCAGTTTTTAAAAAGACTAACCACAATTAAAATAACTCTAAGTCTTGGCTAGTTATGGTACATGTAAGAACAATTATTATTTAGCAGACATGCTACAATGGGATTTTTTTTTTCACATCACCCTTCTGGGTACCATCTAGTGTTAAGCATGTGGACAAGAGCTAAGAAAGCGATGCCAAGAACTCTGACTATCTTGTTTACATCACATGGAATATACAAATATAAAACATTACTGAAGGTTTCCAGTTTTTATAAGATGCTTAACATCATACAGATGGCCACAAATGAGCAAAAAGCCATTTTGATTTTTAGTTATTCTGGGCAAACTGCGTTATGATCTGAGACTCAACTTCATAGGGACTGGGGAGGTTCAGGGATGGTTGTTTTGGTGACGTTTAGGGTGTTAAGACCATGGGGGCAAAAATGGGCAAACTAGACAACCTGGATATAAAATATGATGTAGGATGAATTTCAGTGGAAAATAAGGAAAAACTGCATATGTGAAAAGTGTATAAGATGATCCTTTATACTTAGTATCTATCTATCTGTCTATCTGTCTATCTATCTATCATCTATCTATCTATCTATCTATCTATCTATCTATCTATCTATCTATCTATCTATCTACCTACCTACCTACCTACCTACCTACCTACCTACCTATCTATCTATCTATCTATCTATCTATCTATCTATCTATCTATCTTTCTTTCTATCTATCTATACTCTATCCATCTATTTATCCAATCTACTTAGCTACATCTTAATGCAGATGTCCACCTTGATTTTTCACATGCAGCATTTCTAAAATTCCTATGACCTGTGGCAGAAAGAAACTTCAGATAAGAGTGTGAGAACTTTCATCTCTAAAGATCTAGACAATGGTGGCTTGGATTCTCTTTCTTCCTACTCCAAAGTTCTAGGAGAACCACAGACACAAGGTGTGGGAGCTTGTATCCAGGTTATAGTGACTATTAGATACCATGCTCTTGTGCATTTCAGAATCAAACTTCATTGGAAGCCACAGCACTTCTTCCTGCATGGTGCAGTGAGAGTTCAATGAAAGGAAAGTTTGACTTTGTAGTCATGTTTGAATGTAAGTCCATGAAGCAAAAGCAAAGAACTGTTTGACTGACATTATACAAGTGTAAAATGGCACCCACTTCATGGTACACAGCCTAATCAAGAGAACATTTGACTTGATAATATGATGCCATGTTTAAAATCCCTTTCTACATGATTACTAACACTGCTGCAGTTTTTGTAACAGCTATCAAGATATTTCATAGTTACATGGAATGATAATGTGATGCTGCTCCTAGGAGATGGAGCATATCCATAGGAACATAATTTCGATAATTAAGTTAAATAATCAGAAACATATTCAAAGGGACGTGTACAAATCCAAAACAGACATACCACTTAACATTTGCAGAAAACAGATGTATAAAACATTTATTTACCTTGGTGATGTGTCGTGTTTCAGTAAACTGTTAATACAATTGACTATCCAGCTAAAGAGACGTCCGTATAAAGTTTTAGACATGGCATCTCGCACATCAGTAGCTTTTTCTACTGTGTTGGGTCGTATAATCGTTTCTCCTCTGGTGACCACACAGTGGGAGGTCAGAGCTTCCTGTAGCTCATCTGCTTGAATGCAAAGCAAAGATGCTGCTGCAAAACCAATAGATTATTGTTAGGAAACAGTGAAAATAACTGTATTTTCAGAAAACAGAAATGTCTGAATTCAACTGCAGCACCTGACATTGCATAACACATGACTGTTTCACAGTATCGAAGCCACCATTCAGCATTAGTCTCCCTGCCTCTTCTTGATCGCTCTCTTCTTGCCTCCCCTAGCCAAAGTGTGGCTACCGCATGGTACAACGCCACACAACCAAACTGTCTGAACTAAGGAAACAGCTGCACAGGTGTGCAGCTACTTATGCGAAATCAACACTAATTTCACCAAATTGTGCTAAATATTTTAAAAGCACAATGAAAGGTTTGGTAGAATTTTGATATGATTGTGTGATTATGCCTAGAATGTAAGAATGAACTAGAAAACTACTTAGGTTTTGGAGTGAACTTGAATGAACATTTCACAGCGCATATCTGACAGAGCAGGAACCTGACGTTTCTGTCCTTCCTGTTAAGCTTTGTTTTTGGTACTAAATTTTCTTAACACGCAGTACTTAAAAACATACTTAATATTAATAATATCCAAATATCATAGGAATTTATGGTTATATTATAATTATTACATTTATGATTATATTAAAATAAGATTAATTTATGACAATTAACTCGGTAAGGAGAATTCATTTTTTAATATAACAAGCATCTTTTTTCTTCTCATAGGGAGGGCTGAGCCAGTGCTGGGCCAGCGCTCTACCACTGAGTCATCGACTCACATCTACTGATGACCTGGGTTTGACCCTGGGACCTACATGGCAGAAGGAGAGAGCCAAGGTGTCCTCTCACCTTTGCAATGCCATATAACGCATAAGTGAATAGATGTAATAAAATTTAAGAATCTATTCTGGTATAAGATGAATGGAGAGGATTCAAGTCCCCTGCCTGTCTCACACTTAGCAGTTGGTTGTCTGCAACGCTGTCTCCATTGAATTGTAATGCCATTTTGGTCCTTCTAGTTATTAAATAAATAGTTGGTTATTTACTGAATGTTATCTCCCACTGGCCTGTGTGTTGGCTTTCATTCAGATACTATTCATTCATCTGGCATAATTCATTTAGCATCTGCTACATGCCAGGCATTTTACATGAGGCTATATTGTTAAGAACCATGCTTTGGACACAAAGTTTCAGTCTCCATGGCCTTTACCCAGAGGACAGGAAAGCCAACCAAGAAATTTAATTGGGAGGAAAGAGGAAAGAAAAGGAGGAAAAAGGATGGGAAATGAGATAGAGGGAGAAGAAAGAGGAGGAGAGGAAGATAAGACAGGGTGTTGATGGAGGACAGGGAATGGATAGAAAGCCCATGGATATATTGGCTAAATGGTTTCTGAATGAGCATAGAAGAGATCAATTCTTTACTCTAGTAAATGACGGGGAGGTCACTTGGTTCAAACAAGAAGTGACCATATCATGAATGAGAATAGTGACAATAAACATAACATGGAAATAGTTGGTCTTAATTTAGAGATTTTTTAAATGAAATTATAAGTAATTTCAACACAATTAATACACTTAATTGTTTTCTACAAGTGATGTTCTGGGAAGAAGTTTGAGTAATTTTAATTATATACATATTAACATTACTCTTTTGCGAACTATTTGGTTTTCCTATTATATAAAAATAGGTTTCAATGATTAAAACAATTTTTCAGATTGTTGGATTCTAAGTATATTCTCACACACAGCTACTGTGTTTTGGACCTGAAGTGTCTCCCAATGGTCCATATGCTGAAGGCTTGGTTATCAGATAGTGGTACTTTTGAGAGGTGTTAGAAGTTTCAGGTGTTGGAGTCCAGTGGAAGAAGCTAGGTTTAGAGTTGTGCCCTTGAAAGGGATGTTAGGATCCTCATCTCTTCTCTTTGTGCTTTCTTGTCACCAGAAGGTGAACACATTTGTTCTATTCATTGCTCCCCATCTTGATATTTTACTTCACATGGGCCCGAAACAACAGGTAAATGACTGTAGACAGAAAGCTCTGAGACCATGAGCTGACATATTTCCTCCTTTAAAGTGATTTGTCTCATGTATTTGCTTCATCAATGCAAAGCATAATAATATAACCTAACAATATTGTGTCTCACTCTTCTTGCCACATATAATATTTTAATTATAACTGGGGTGGGGGTAAAACTCTTTTTATCAATGATGTTACATTATTGTTACTTCCATTTTAATAATCTACTATCTTTTATGTCAATCATATTATTTTATACTTGAAAAGTCAGAGCATCAAGGTTTTTCCAGGGACATAGCAATCACCATGTCAGCCTCAGACAACTGCTCCAGTTCTATTACAACCTGCTTCCAAAGCCACACTGGATACAGAAAATATTTATCTTAAAGGCAGGCCTGGACCAATTACATAAGTAAAATGAAGGAAAAACGAATACATAAAAATTAGTATCATGATTCTCTAGGCTGTGAATTAAATTCACAACGAATAAGGGATTATAGGGTTTATGCCAATATTAAAAATAAAAGAACAAACAGAATATATTCTAAATAGGTAAAAACTATGTCACTGGAGAAAATCAGTTGGATCATTTAAATTATTAGGGACATTTTGTCAAGCTCCACTATTAAGAGAAAGTTTGATTTGGAACAAGAATGAGGTGAGTCTCTTGTATGGAAAATGAAAAATTAATTAACCTATGACAAATGAGTCAAAGGAATTCAAACAGTAAAAACCACAATGGATACAGGTTATAAACACTAGAAGACAATTTTAACTCTTTTTTGTACAGGTCAACTACATTTTATCAATATTTTCTGCATTTTCATATTAAAACACAATTTCTTGCATAGGATCATAAAAGCTTGGTTTCTGAAAATACTGTTCATAGTAATAATTTTGCATGTGTAAAGACTGTTTTTCTTAGTTGACTTTTTTTTTAGTTCTTCAAGACAGGGTTTCTTTGTGTAATTCTGAATGTCCTGTAGACCAGATTGTCCTTGAACTCAGAGATCCCCCTGCTTCCCAAGTGCTGGGACTAAGGGCATGTGCCACTATGCCTGGCTTGATAGCTGGTTTTTACAACTTACTTCTACACATTCTTTGTGAGATCTACAGGAGTAGAAGTGTTTGAAATTATCCCCAGCACAGGCTATGAAAGAGTTCAGTCTTGAATGGAAGGCAAGACAACTCACAGTTCTCCAGAGCTGCGTGATTGCAGATGTAGCTCTTGTCCATCTGGTACTCAGTTGCCACAGAGGAGAATTCAATGTTTCCAACATTCAAGATTGCAGCGAGCACACTATACACACTTCCAAGTTGCTAAAATATATCACAGAAATAGTAGCATCAAATGTGGTCTACAGCAATATGAGGACTATGACTTGGAACAGATGGAGGAAAAGCCTTGGATTCGAGCACAAGAAGGTCACTCTTCATATGGTGAAGCCAGACTAAGACCCAGTCAGGCAAGGATTCAAGCAGGCTCAGTCTCATTCATTATTTTGACTTTGGAGATCAGCATAAAGCTGTTTCCTTGTGAGCACTTAGAATATTTTATAAATGTTAGTATAAATGAAAATAGTTAGGAGGAACACTCCTCAGAGGAAGTAGAAATATTCATTAGGTTATAGATATTCTAGCCATGTGAACTTTAGAATGCAGTGTTGTTTTTAATCACATGTACATTTTCTGCAGGCCATCTTAGACATGAGGTTACTGTGTGGATTGAGGGAGAGTCTAGTGAGGTTATGTGTGTGGATTGAGGGAGAGTCTGGAAAAAAGTATCAAGAGATCCCAGCATCCAAATCCAAGGTGATATGATGCTTAAGACTAGACTTAAGACTATAGACTACAGCAGAAGTTTTCATAGTATTCATTACTATTTAACATAGATTCTTAATGCTCAGGAACACGCAGGCACACATGCAAACTTGTATATGATTCTCTCTGAAGACAATGGGGGGACTTATCAAGGTATGTCTGCAAGTCACGGTATTATTCCAACTACCTTCATGGTGCAGGAGACCCAGAAGACAGAAAACCATGACCCCAACTTAGCATGCCTTGCAGCTATATCAAAGAAGCTTATCCTCAGGTCCAGGCATATTGAAGCTATATTGTTTGGGGGTACATGAGGCCCAGAAGACAGCAAAACACGACCCCAACATAGCATGTCTTTCAGTTGTATTGAAGAAGCTCAGCCTCAGGTCCAGGCATGTCTGTGACCGAGGGAGAAGTTGAACTGTTCACAGCATAAAAACTTGTCTGTCTACCCAACTACCCATCTTCAGGACTGACAATCACCAACTGGCTTAAAGTAATTTGTGTTCTGTAGTAAGCAAAACATTTCTTCTTACGTAGAAAGTCAGCAAAGTTTGATAGAACTAAAAACTTGGCATGGATGTTGAAAGGACTGGAATTTGAAGCCTGTATCTTAGCTCCCAGAATGCATGTTACGTTTCCACTGAGGAAGGAGAGCAGTGTGGAGGAACGGACAACTCCCAAAGTTCCATGGACCTAGGCCAACCCCAGCACTAGTTTCTCGTTACCTGTGGGATAACATACAACTACATGCAATTCTAGAATCACAGTTACTTCTGGGCCTGAAAACAACATCAAAATAAGAATAAATTCACCAGGGGTAAATTCTGGCCCTTCAGGAAAAAAGTTTGGTTTTTTTTGTTGTTTTGTTTGTTTTCTTTTTAATAAGGAAATGAGATAATACAAGACTGTATAAATTCTATAGGAATTCTGTGAACTTTCAAGTGTGTTAGTGGTTCATGGGTCTTGATATATTCTGTTTAATTTAATTTCTACATACTTTTTTCTGTATAGGTGTTAATATACTGTGAACATAAAACCATTGCTTGGGACTGGAAGATGGTTTAGTGGGTAAAGGTGTTTGTTGTCAAGCCTGACAGTTGGTGATCAGTCTCTGGACCAACACCATGAAAGAAAGAACCAATTTTATTTTTTTATTGTTTTTATTGAGTATATATTTTCTCCATTCCCCTCCCTTTCTCTCTTCTCCCCTTCTACACTCTGTGGTTCCTATTTACTCCCAGTTTACTCAGGAGATCTTGCCTTTTTCTCCTTCCTATGTACATTAGATCCATATATGTCTCTCTTAGGGTCCTCTTTGCAATCTAGGTTCTCTAGGATTGTGAATTGTAGGCTGGTTTTCCTTTGATTTATGTCTAAAAGCCACTTATGAGTGAGTACATATGATATTTGTCTTTTTGGGTTTGGGTTACCTCACTTAGTATGATGTTTTCTAGATCCATCCATTTGCCTGCAAATTTCAAGATGTCATTATTTTTTTTCTGCTGTTTAGTACTCCATAGTGTAAATGTACCACATTTTTCTTATTCATTTTCCAGTCGAGGGGCATTTAGGTTGTTTCCAGGTTCTGGCTATGACAAATAATGCTGCTGTGAATATAGTTGAGCACATATCCTTGTGGTACGATTGAGCATCCTTTGGATATATACCAAAAAGTGGTATTGCTGAGTCTTGAGATAGGTTGTTACCTAATTTTCTGAGA